>NW_017733198.1:101998-106338 GCF_001890085.2 Hipposideros armiger
GTCTCTTGTCCCATGAGCGTACAGTTCCCTATGAAGCCTGCCTCACACAGCTTTTCTTCTTTCACCAGTTGGTTGGTGTGGACTGCTTCCTGTTGACAGCCATGGCTTATGACCGATTCCTGGCCATCTGCCGGCCCCTCACCTACAGCACCCGCATGAGCCGAACGGTCCAGAGGATTTTGGTGGTTGCATCCTGGGCTTGTGCCTTCACCAATGCACTGACGCACACTGTAGGCATATCCACGCTCAACTTCTGTGGTCCCAATGTGATCAATCACTTCTACTGTGACCTCCCCCAGCTCTTCCAGCTTTCCTGCTCCAGCACCCAACTCAATGAGCTGGTGCTCTTTGCTGTTGGTTTCATAATGGCAGGTACCCCTATGTTTCTCATTGTCACCTCCTATATCCATGTGGCAGCTGCAGTTCTACGAATCCGCTCAGTGAAGGGCAGGAAGAAAGCCTTCTCCACATGTGGCTCCCATCTCACTGTGGTTACCATATTCTACGGTTCAGGTATCTTTAACTACATGCGACTAGATTCAGCCAAGCTTTCAGATAAGGATAAAGCTGTTGGGATTTTTAACACCGTCATTAACCCCATGCTGAATCCAATCATCTATAGCCTCAGAAACCCTGATGTGCAGGGTGCCCTTTGGCGTGTGCTCACCGGGAGGCAGTCACTGGCTTGATAAGATCTTGAGTGTCGCTTCCTCCTTTTTCATTTTAGACTAAAGGGAAAATCCTAATGGTCCAGAACTGCTTCTATCTCCCTGAGCTAGGATTCTTTTTTTTTAGGGGATAATACTTATTGTTTCCCAAAGAATTCTTGACCAATTATAGGTAATGGGTGTATAAGTTAATGCTCAGTCAGTCCCCTTGACAAATTACAACTTCAGTCACTGTGTGCTCCCTTTTCTGGGTAGAAGTGAAACCAAGGAAGCCCTGAATGCTTACAGGTTTATGTCCCACAGGGAATGACTCTTTGATTGGATATAGCCTGGATTCCCCAAAATATCTCAGCAAACCTTCCACCCCCCAATACTCACCCCAGGGGGTCATCTGATTCCTTCAAGTTCAGGTATGGTTAGTCTGTTTATAAAACGTAGGCCTAGAGATGAGAGTTATTTTATTTCTCGCATCAGGCTTCTACAAGGCTAAAAAAGCTGCTCATCTGTTCCCTATCACACAAAGATACCAGAGGATATAGAGGGGACACATGGGGAGCTCTATGGCCATGTGTTCTCTAGTAACTCTGAAAAGCATGATCCCTGTGTGAAAAATTCTAAAACTTTATTAACACGCATGATAAATATTATAATACAAAAATAAAATATCCTCATTTATCCCTCCTCATGTTTCAAACCTTTTGAAAAGATAAGCATTCACAATTGAAATATTATTTCAACACTAAAAAGTCAGAATACTCAATGTAAAATTCCCCTCTAACTTCTTACACAGTCCCCAAACCTCCTAGTTAAGACAATCCATATCTGTAAATACAAGTCTGTTGTATTTGGTAATGCCTCACCCTAAATTTCTCTTATCAGTAAGAAAATATGTCTCTAACCTAGAAGAAGGTCTCACCTTGATTGCTGCTCACCAACCTTTAGTACAGTATCATGTAGATTAATTTTCCTTCTAGCATCTTTTTAGGGCTAGTTGCCCATTCCTGGCATCTCTACTGTGCCACTGATGTTTCCCAATTAATTTCCCTAAAACTTTTTGATCAGACAAGTAGAGTTAACAGGTGCAAGCTAGTGAGCTGGCAGAATGGGATAGGCAAAGAGTTAACAGGAGTGAGCTTGTAGGTTAACAGGAATGAGATTAAACATTAACCACTTGGCTCTGACTCCCCTGGCTAGCACTGCACCTGCAGGCTGACAAGCACCTTACATCCATCATAGATGAGAACTAAACAGTTCCCAATCACAAAAGCAACCCCCTGCAAGCTGACATCCATCATAGATGGGAAGAGGGCAGTTCCCAGGAGAAGACAATTGTAACGGCAGCCTCCTGTCCCCTCCATCCCCACCCCGCAAATTGACGAGCACCCTACATTCTGCTTAGAAAAATATAAAACCCCAGCACTCCTCATCCGTGCAGCTGTTCCCCATAGGACTCTGCCCTGGGTAAACTTTTGCCTCTCTCTCTCTGTCTCCCTCTCCCCCACCCCCTCCCTCTCTCTCTTTCTCTTTTTCAATAAATCTTTTCTCTGGATACTCTTATAGAGTCTCGTAAATTCTTTTCACATTCTGCAAATGACCAGGAATTAATTATATGCCAAGATGCTTCCCTTTGGCCTGCACCTGTGGCTTGGCTTCTCCATGATACTTTATGGGGGTGAAGGAGTTGGGAGGATGGGACAAGATGGAGGTGAAGGGAGAGGGCATGATACAGGAAAGCAAAACAAGGGGAAGTTTGTAGAAAAAATGAAGATGAGAAATAGGGAGAAATAGGATAGAATTTCAAGCAAAAGGGGTTGAGTAGAAAGGATAAGAGAAGACTGAATGAGGTAGGGATAGAGTGAAAAGTGAGAAAGAATGGAGGAATTGGATAAGATTCCTTGAAACTGGTAAAAGACCAGAGGAAGGAATTGGGGTAATAAAATGTGGGCTTCCTATTCTGTACTGCCCAGCAACAACCACTTCTGGCAATTCTAACATCATCACTGTAGTCTATTGCCTCTACAAAAAATAAAGTAATATTTTAAGTTTTTATAAAAGTGCTAAAAAGTGTACAGGGGACTCATTTTCTGCTTCTCTAAATAGAAGGTGCTTTTAGAATATCAGGGAGAAAGTTTGTAATACTCTATATATACCAACAACAAAAGATGAACACAAGTCACATTTGACTTCTGCAATTACAAAAGGTGCTCAAAGTGGCTACTANCAAACCGGGGCCCTCTGGCGTCCCAAGCCAGTTCTTAACCATCACGCCACTCGGCCGGTCCTATATGTAATGTTTTAATATTTATATTTTATTCTTTAAACAATTTTATTTTATTTTGGGGGGGAGTATCTTTTATTTTTATTGTGTTTTTATTTTTTTAATTTTTCAATTATCATTGACATTCAATATTATTTTATATTAGTTTCATGTGTACAGTATAGTGGTTAGACATTTATATAATTTATAAAGTGATTCTCCTGATAAGTCTAGCACCCACCTGGCACTATACATAGTTATTACAATCTTATTGACTGTATTCCCTCTGCTGTACTTTTACATCCCCATTACTATTTTGTAACTACCAATCTGTATGTCTTAACCCCTACTCCTTTTTCACCTATTCCCCAAACCCTTCCATCTGGTAACCATCAGTTTGTTCTCTGTACCTATGAGTCTGTTTCCGTTTTGTTTCTTTTGTAACCACATCTTCCTTCTAAAAGTTCAAAAAAACTAATTCCACCTAAAGATGAGCAACAGGAAAAGATTGAGTATACTAGAAAGAGTGTGAAAAAGTGTGCACTCATAAATTTTAGGGGAAATTTTTATTGGGGCGAGCTTATTAGAGAACAATTTTAAGCACCTATAAATTAAAATTTTCATTTTTTTGAGATAATTCCACTTTTTTTAACATACAATATTATATTAGTTTAAGGTATACAGCATAGTTATTCAACATTTATATACCTAAGGAAGTGATCACCATGATAAGTGCAGCAACCATCTGACACCATACCATGCTATCATAATATTATTGACTATATTCTCTATGGTGTACATTATATCCCCATGACTTATTTGTTTTATACCTGGAAATTTGAACCCTTCATTCCCCTTCACCATTCCCCCCTTTCTTAATTTTCCAATTACAGTTGACATTCAATATTATTGGTGTCAATAGGTTGTAAAAGCCCCTTACTGTGATTGTATTACTGTTGCTCTCTCCCTTTATGTCAGTCAATACTTTCTTTTTATATGTATGTGCTTCTATGTCGGGTGCATAGATGTTTACTAGGGTTATATTCCCTTGTCAGATTGATCCCTTTATCATAATGTAATGTCTTCTTTTGTGTCTTATTATAGTCTTTGTTTTAAAGTCTATTTTGTCTGATATAAGTATTGCTACTCCAGTTTTTTGTGTTTTCCATTTGCATGAAATATCTTTTTCTATCCTTTTACTCTCAGGGTGGGTTTTCAGGGAGTCACCAGGGTGGGGCATGTGGAGATCACCAGGCTAATTCGGTCTCAGATTTGGCTGTGTGTGGGAGGGCTCAACATAGGAAAGATGATGCCTGCCTACAGGCTGTTCATGAGGCATTTAGCCCTCCTCTACTTCTTGAATCCAGCATCACAGAAGGTAATGATGCCATGCTATGCACCCTATTCCCATTATT
>NW_017733198.1:112036-112935 GCF_001890085.2 Hipposideros armiger
ATTTGAGGATACATATATGTAATAAAATTATTGTATGAAGGAAATGAAGAAAATGATAAACACAAAATTCAGGACTATGGTTATTCCTGAAGGAGAGAAATACATGACAGAGTCCGTGGCACTAGTTACATTCTATGTGTTACATTGCCTGGTGCACATATGGTGTTTATTACATCATTCTTTATACTTTATAAAAGGTATGTAGACATACAGTCTTTTGGGAATATGAAATATTTCATATTTTTAATTAGAAAAATGAAAATGATGATTAAAATATAACAGTAACAATGGACCAAGGAGATATATATATATTTGTACATATATGTATCTCTATATATATGTGTATATATATCAGAGAAAGATCAACATTCAGGTAGAAATTTAGAAATTGAACAATACACAATTAACAAAAAGTGCACAAGACCATTTAACAAAAGAAATGCAAATTCCTAACAAATACTAGGAAAAAGTTCAACCTTACTACATCAGAGTGATTCAAATCAAAACAGTAATGAGATACAATTTGCACCCACAGGATGAACAAATATATATTAAAATAATAACATCTAGTATTAGTTGGGACATGGGAAGACAGCTGCTACTCCGGACAGACTTCAGTTAGTTAAAACAGTAAGAGTGGGGCCCCTGACTGAGAACTTGGGGCTCAAACCAGAGGCAGGCATTCAACACCTTGTTAAGGAAAAACTGTAGTCAAACACAAGAAATTCCAAAGCCCTTCCTTGTCTCCACCAGCCTTCTCCCTGTCACTTTCAGACGGGGACGATGTTTTATACACTGCTACTGCAGTCTACGTGGGAGGTGAGTTGACGAGTCCATTTGGCCATTTGCTTTTAATTGAGCTCAAATCCTTTGGCCTTCTTCTTCCTAGGCCATACAAT
>NW_017733199.1:0-814 GCF_001890085.2 Hipposideros armiger
CCGATTTAACCTCCTTGGAAACCCTCGGACCTATAACTGCTCCCTGGACATCAGAGATGCCACGAGGAACGATGAGGGAACATACTTTTTTCGTGTGGAGAGAGGACAAGACAGGTCATGGAATTACAGATCTAACCTGCTCTCCGTGCACGTGACGGGTAAGGAATGGGCTTAGGAGAGGCTACAGGGGAAGGACATGGGGATTCGGACAGGGCAGGAAGGGGACCCCCTCCTGGTAGGATGCTGGGGGTCCAGAGTGCCTAGTCTCAGAGGGAGGAGCTGGACCAAACCCTGGGGCTTCTCTTAGGGCCGCACCTGGACCCTCCCTCCTGATCCCACGCCTCCCCCTCTCACCAGCCCTGACCCATACACCCCACATCCTCATCCCGGGCACCCTGGAGTCTGGCCTCCCAACAAACCTGACCTGCTCTGTGCCCTGGGCCTGTGAGCGGGGCACACCCCCCATCTTCTCCTGGACCTCAGCTGCCCTCAACTCCCTGGGCCCCAGGACTCTCCTGTCCTCCGTGATCACCCTCACCCCTCGGCCCCAGGACCACGGCACTAACCTCACCTGTCAGGTGAAGTTCCCTTCAGCTGGTGTGACCGTGGAGACAACCATCCAGCTCAACATCACCTGTGAGTGCTGGGCCAGGAAGCCTGGGTTCCTGAAGGAGTTGGGGAGCCAGAGGGTCTGGTGGGAACACTTGGTGATTTTGTCCTGGAGGCCTGGCTGAGTAGGGGACCCAGAGGACACAAGCTTGTCCCTCTGCATTTCTGTGGCTCTGGGTGTGTGGAGGGTGGTGCCTACATGAAC
>NW_017733199.1:2564-8059 GCF_001890085.2 Hipposideros armiger
TGATAGGAGTGTCTTTTGTTCTAATGAGGTGGCTCATGGTGGATTCGTGGATGGGGATGGGCACCAGGAAGACCAAGCCAAAATTAGAAGCTTAGAAGTTTCAGCCCTATCCTCCATTATCCAGAGAGTGCAGTGTGGCTGGAAATGGAATTAATCACCTATCATACCTCCATACTGAAACTTCCATATAAATCCTCAGAGTTTGGGGTTTGGGGAGCTTCCAATTAGGGGTATGTATGGAGGGACTGGGAGAGTGGTGTACTTGGAGAGAACATGAAAGTTTACCCCTTCCTACACACCTTGCCTTATGCATCTCTTCCATCTGGATGGTCATCTGTATCCTTTATCACATCCTTTTATAATAAGCTGGTACACAGTAAGGAAACTTTTCATGAGTTCTGTGAGTCACTCTAACAAATTAATTGAACTTGAAGAGTGGGAGGGTGGAACTTCCAATTTATAGTCAGTTGGTCAGAACCACAGGTGACAACTTTGGACTTGCGATTGGTGTCTGAAGTGGCAATGGGGGTCGGGGATCGGATCTTATGGGACTGAGCCCTGAACCTGTCGGAACAATCCATGCAGATAGTGTAGGAACTGAGTTATATTGTAGGACACCCAGCTGGTATCAGAGAACTGGTTGGTGGTGGGGTAAAACCCCACACATCTTAAGTCAGAATTATTGTGAGTGTGACAGTAATAGAAGAGTAAAGGAGACACACACAGGAAGAGTAGTTTTTCATAAACATCTTCCTGTGTGTCCAGTACCGGCACATAGGAAACATTTGAGAGGCCAGGGGTTGAGTTCATGATCAGTAGATGTGTGACCTGGAGAAGTACCTAACATCTCTGAGACTTAGTTTCTTTCTTAGTAAAAATAACGGTATTTTCCACATAGGTCTATGTGAGTATTCAGAAGAATTGGAAAGCAGCCAACAGGTCTTATCTTTGTTGGATAACTGAAGATATGGAACCTTAAGAAATGTTTGCTACAATAATGGAAGAACTGAGCAAATGGCCTGTCACAATCAAATTGACTTCAGGGAGCTTTTCTGCCTCCATTCCCTCCTGTCTGCCCTTCCTCTCCGCCAGCCACACTGCTTTGCTCTGAGCCCCTTATTTGCCTTCCATACAGAGTGACCAGCAGAAGTCCAAGTTAGACAACCCCGCTGACTCCTCAAGCTCTGCAGAGACCACCCCTCCTTTGGAGTTGGAGCAGGAGCTGCATTACGCCTCCATCAGCTTTCGTGGGAAGAATCCTCGTCCGAAGAGCATCCACGAGGCATACTCAGAGATCAGTACCCAGTGAGATNCACAGAACCCCAACATTGGTGTCTGCTTAGGAGACGGCTCAGGTAGGAAGGAGCCTCCTGTCCATGTGACACTGACTGAAGGGGGGTCTCTGCCAAGTGGATTCAGAGCTAAACTTTCAGAGTTCAAATGCTGAGGGTGGGGCCCGATACACGAGATACCCCATCTGGCATCTTCCCCCATATTCTTCTACTGCTCTTCTGCCAGGGTGACCCCCACACCCTCTCCTCCCTGCCCATCTTAAATGATGCTCTTTATCTTCTCCTGTCATAAAAGCTTTTGGGCATTTTCAAGTAGACTTTATTTTTTAGAGCAGTGTAGGTACAGTGAAATTGAGCAGAAGGTAGAGAGATGTCCCTTATACCTACTGACCCTCCCTCACATGCACTGTCTCCCCACTGTCAACACCCCTCGCCAGAGGGAATATTTATTACAATCGACGCACCTACAGTGACACGTCCATTCTCACCGAAGCCCATAATTTACGTTAGGGTTCACTCTTAGTGTTGGTCATTCTGTGGGTCATCAAGCAGTAGTCTCACTGCTCCAAAAATCTCTTTAGGTTTTTTTTTTTAAGATTTTATTGAGGAATTGGAGCGAGAATAGTTTTGGGGAATTAGGGAAGGGGAACATTGTATTTTTCCAGGACCCATCATCTCCAATCAAGTTGTTGTCCTTCGATCTTAGTTGTGGAGAACACAAGCTCAGCTCCAAGTCTAGTTGCCACTTTCAATGTAGTTTCTGAGGTGAGGGGGGTGCAGCACACCATCCCATGTGGAGAAAACTAACTTGGTGTTATGAACACACGCTCTCACCAGCTCAGCAGCCGCCCAGTTTGAGCACAACTCACTGGCCCATGTGGGAATTAAATCGGCGACCATGTTGCTCAGAGCTCACTCTCTTAATCAACTGCACCACCTGGCCAGCCCTTTTGGGCTGTTTGCTGACTGTCAATCGCTCCAGCCCTCACCCTGATCTGCCTGTGGAGCCCAGAGCTCCCCTCATTGCCCTATTCCATTCTGATTGCATTTGGTTCCTCCCCACCATTAGACAGTGACCCTGTTAGGGCTCTCTCAGCAGTGCCCCTCAGAATGCTGACAAGTGATGCCCAGAGACACATCCCTGACCCCAGGTATTGGGCTCCTGGGAGGCATGGCCAGACAGGACCAGGAGAGCTGTTTGGGTCTCATCTGAAGGGCTGAGAACCTCCCTGTTTTCACCGCCTTCTGGGGCACAAAAGACCACATTTGATCCTGAGTGACCGGGCTGGTGGAGGCCAGGAGAGGAGATTCTGACACTCTCCCAGGAAGGGAGGAGGGAGGAGGCCTTTCAACATCTCACATGGTGTGTGTGTGTGTGTGTGTGTGTGTGTAATGCCCATGTGACCCCGAGCCTCAAGGTCCTGTTGCAGCCAGTTCAGGCTCTGCTGTAGAGAGACTCTAGATTGAGAAGAACCTGGGTCCTAGAAGAGATGGCGTTTGCTGGACAGTAGTTGGACAGGACGTGTCACATAGACATGTCCTTCATCCTGCAGTAGGAGAACAAGGGTCTGAACCCTGGATGGAAAGAGAGGGGCACTCCTCCTTTTGTGCTGGAAGGAGGAAACTTATACTCATCATCAAGACTGGAGTTCACCCCAAGTCTCTCTTGTCTGCAGGGGAACCGGGGACCAGGGCAGGAGTGGTTCTGGGGGCTGTCACAGGAGCTGGTGTCACTGCACTGTTTGCTCTCTGCCTCGTCCTCATCTACTTCATGTGAGCTGGGTCAGGTGTGGGCCAGAGGTGGAGAAGAGGGACCTGGAGGAGTTGGGGGTGCCCACAGCCAGTCTGGGGCTGCAGTGGTGGTGACAGTCCAGCCAGTAGCCACTGAGTCAGGCTTGATATGACCCAGCCCTGGTTCCAGATGTCCAGGAACTGAGGGGTGGGGTGAGTGCGATCTTGTTACAAAGACTTGTTACGATGCTGCCTGGGCTCGCCCCACTTTTGACCTGCCCTAGTCACTCACTCCAGCTTCAAAGAATGAAACTGTGTCAAAGGCCCTGGTGTCTCCCATTAGAGTGAAGACCCACAGGAAGAAAGCAGCCAGAACAGCAATGGGTGTGGACGACATCCATCCTGCCCTTGGACCAACTTCCCTGGTGAGTGATGTGGGCATCCTGGCATGCAGCCTGCTCCACACATTTCCTGAGTGATCCACAGTTTCACTCCATTCAGCATGTCCACAAATGAGCTCTTCACCGTCCCATTATTTTTTAATGTAGATTGTATTATTATTCAGGTCTGTCAGCCCAACAGATTGGGAGACGGCTGCCACAGTTAGTTCCTCACAGTTCCCAAGAAAAAGGGGAAATGCCACACCACTCAAGGCCACGTGGGGCAGCACCAGGGTTGGTCAGGAGGCTGAGGGGGTGAGGAGAAAACATGAGCAGGAGCCTTGATGCTGGCTTCCATGAGGAAGGCAAGGTGAGGCTGGGGAAGCAGGCTTAGGACTGTCAAGTTTGAATAATTCCGTGGGCTCTGGGGTGTGGCCGCTGTCTCTCTTTGTCTGGGACCTGGCCCTGGCATGACTAGGGCAGGAGGATAATGGTCTGGAGTGTAAAAGTTCCATAAAGGAGGTGGTTGGGGTGTGCGATGTGACTGATCGCTTTGCATATGAAAGGCATGCTCACAGGCAAGTCCTTACTACCTCTAGCAATTGCCTGTTCCTGGCAGGCGCGTCCCCCTAGGGTTAGCTCCAGATGTCAGAACAGCAGAAACACTTGGTTAATACATACTTTTTCTGTGTTCTCCATCTCACTGATGGCACCCTTGTCCCTGACACCCAGCAGAGACCTGGCCACGTCCCATCACTTCTTCCTGCACCAATATGCTGCTAAGCGTTTCTGTGCTTCTTCTGAACACAGCTCAATAGAACCGTTCCCTCTGAGCTGAGCTCCCCTCTTCGTGCTTATCCTGCTGCAGCCCTCCCATCTCTCCTCCCTGGCCTGTTAGCATTACCTCCACAAAAGATCACCATCTCACCCAAGTCTGAATTGCTTCCCCACGCTTCTAAAAGATGAGGACCCAGACAATGTGGTCTGGCATTTGGGGCAGAAAGCCAGAGTCATCCACAGTGTGTCACACCTCCCACACTGGCCTGCTCACTTGCCTTGAGCAGAGTAATCTTTTTATATCTCAGAATCATTGCTCGGCTGTCCCCTCCTCCTCACATACCTAGGTCAGCCTGCCCTGTTACTGCCCTTCCTCTGAGCTCTGACTTTTCATACATTCATTTAACTCTGGCTAATATGGACACCCTGTGAGGCTTCAGAGCACACGATCAGCTATCGCCCATGGATTTATCTTTTCCTTCAGCAAATATCTCCCATTTGTTGATTGTCCTGAGTGCTTGGGTAATATCTGTATTTTCACACATTCTTATGAGATGAATGTAAAATATTCCTCCTGGAATATCTCTCCTTGCCGTGCAGATGGCCTCCTTCTCGCTGTGTCCTCACATGGCCTTGTCCCTGTGCCCACGCATTTCTAGTGTCTCTTCTTCTTCTAAGGACTTAAGTCATTTTGGGTCCTACCCTAATGACCTCACTTAAACTTCATTACATCTTTAAAGGCCCCATCTCCAAATACAATATCATTGGGGGTTAGAGCTTCAACATATGAATTTGGGGAGGAGGGGACACAATTCAGTTCATAAGACAGACTTAGTACAGGGTAACAATGTTGCCTCTGGTGTGAAATAGTTGGAATCTGGATACATTTTGAAGAGGGAGTCAAAAGGATTTGCAAGGTACACCTGGAGTATGAGCAAAGACAGCTCACTGCCTTTACCTCGTAGATGTCATCGATGTCAAAGATGACTCCATGGATGTCACAGATTTCCAGAGATTGTCATAAATGTCCATAGACACAAAGAAGACTCCAATGTGTTTGCCCTGAAAAACTTAAAGAATTGAATTTCCAAGTCCTGAACTTGACAGCTCTCCAGGAGGACTACATTTTTAAGAGGGAATCAAACTTTATTTTTGTTACAACAACTTTGAGGTGCTTCTGAGATGTCCAAGTGAAGATGACAAATAGATGGCCAGAGTCTGGCACTCGGGAGAGGGGTCCTGGTGGGAGACACAGGGATTTGGGGGTCTTTCACATCGAGGTCTAAGAGTAGATGAAACCACAATGAAGAGAAGG
>NW_017733199.1:10719-11990 GCF_001890085.2 Hipposideros armiger
CTATCATAGGCTGTTCTTAACGTCACCCAGTTCACTTCTCTGTCACTATACCCTAACCCATCAATCTCTGAAGCCATCCTCTAATACCCCCATCCTAATGCATTCCTCACTGTCTCTGGGCATCCACATCCTTCCTCCAGGGATGCACATCAGCATGTCACCATCGGGCTTACACCCTCTTATCTTTCAAAATGAGCTCAAAAATAATGCCTGGGTTGAGAAGGTGCAGGGAAGGAGGAACTCATAATCTTTCTCCTAAAAAACCTAGTATTTTAACTTAAATGAAAATCAGCTTAAAGAAAAACAGCCCAAAATTATCCTGCAGCTCCCAAACGATGACAGGGGTAAAACATTATGCATCAGTTCATAAAGTGGTCCCTAAGTAAACAAGTGGCAGATTCCTATGTGGTGGGAAACAATGCCTGATGCCTAAGCTCCTCAACCCTCAAACCTGGAAGAAACAGCTGAGTCGGACTTCTGTTTATGCTAATGTCAGGCTGAGCAATATGGATCAAGCTGTCTGTAGAAAACATTAAAAGTTGATGGTTAGACTTCCAATCCAGGCGATACGGCATTGAGTCATTGTCCCCTGCTCATCCCCCTTTACTGACAACTATAACCCTGTGGATGGTGCAAGAGACAACCAGAGGAGAATCCTGGAGTGTGGTAAGAAGATGAGTTGGTTTAGGGCTCCTGGAACAACACGGAGGCAGGGCACCTCGGTCTCCTGACCCAACAGAAGACAGAAAAACTCAGGCACACTAGTTCTCAAATCCTGACTGAGATTCAGAAGGCATCCAGGTAGGTTTATTTCTCTCCCAGTCCCTGTGACAATATCAGGCGTGTCCAATTCTTCCCACAAGAGGAATCAGTTGGAACCATAAATACATGTCCAGAAAGCACTTACCTTCCCCATCAGGCCTGAGATGATCGTCTTTTGCCCAGGAGCACTGGGTGGGTGGACATAACTGGAGAAAGGAATCCAGGCATAGTGCCTTATATTCCTGACCCTGACCCTCAGTTTTCTCCTTTGTCAACTGTGAAGGCTAGCCTCTCACTTTTAGAGTTTTTGTTGTTGTTTTGTTTGATGTGGTGAGGCTGGCATGTAGCAAGCTATTTAAAGGAACAGTACAGAGGGCAGTGAACAGAGAGACAGAGCAAGAACATCCTCCTGCCCTATGGCTCAGCCAGGTGGGATAGACAGACATCTTCAAAGGACAACAATACCTGAGAGTGAACAGGAGAGGTGGAAGAGGGAGCAGAGAGAGGAA
>NW_017733199.1:12399-46895 GCF_001890085.2 Hipposideros armiger
GGGCGTTAGCTGTGAAGTGGATGCTGTAACGAAGTTAGACTCAGAGCATCATTGGAGGACAGCATTACGCACTCAAGTGGGGGTCCTTGTGACGTTTAAAAGCTGTTGCAAGACCTCAGGAGAAATGAGGTTTCCTTGTGATTTTGTGTCTGTCCTCCCAACTAGCTGAATAACTGCAGGCGTGCTTCCTATCTTTCCCCATCTGAACTGATTTTCACTCTTTTGGTCTGGGCCAGGTTTCCCTTTTTCTGGGTTTTCTCACATTTCTGTCTGGTGCCTTCTGGTCTCTCATTAGGTGATCTCAACCACCCCAAGGCTCTCACCGCAACTTCTGCCCATGCTCTTCCCACAGTTACTAGCCCAGGTTGTCCTAAACCCCAGACTCATGAAGTGGCAGGAAGTCTGGGTCCTGATAGGGTTGAAAACAGAACTCCTTGCCCTCCCAACATTTCCCTACATATGCCTCTCCTCTAGGTCCTTGCCCTGCTCAGAAGTGCCCACATAAAAGCTGGCTTCCCCCTCCCCTATGGCCTCTCCAGGGTCTAGTACATCAGAGGATCAGGCCCCTCCAACGTAATCCTTTATCTGAGTCCCCCAAACAGCAGAACAGGACTCACCAGCTGGTCAGCCCCAGAGCCAGCCTTCTTTCTGGACTCTGACCTCACTCTATTTTCCTGGCAGGGCTGGGGGCCTCTAGAAAAGGAGGGATGAGCAAAACTTGAGCTTCTTTGCCTCTCAGAACATGGAGAAGATCCTGGACACAGGATCCTGAAAGGAAGGGCCAGACACAGGGACACACAACTTCTCTTGCTTCCCTCCCCTAGTCCAGCTCTGCACATTAAGGAGCATTTTGCGGCGTTGGCCCTGCCCCTATACAGAAAAAAAACAACAAAGAAACTTTTGTTCACTTCTCACTTCTGGTCTTCCAAATTATTTCTAATGGTTGTAAGTGAGTAGATACGGGGCGGCATGGGGGGGTGAAGAGGGGGAGACATATACGTATATGTAATTTTCTTTACCAAAATTAAAGCAAAAATTTACGCAACATTCTGATACTTGTGCATTTACTTTTAGGTAGATCTGGGAAGCCTGTCATTCAACACATA
Organism: Hipposideros armiger; assembly: GCF_001890085.2. Taxonomy (NCBI): domain Eukaryota; kingdom Metazoa; phylum Chordata; class Mammalia; order Chiroptera; family Hipposideridae; genus Hipposideros; species Hipposideros armiger. Next base: position 13,506 of record NW_017733199.1, read on the forward strand.
TTTGTCACCTACTATGCAGCTCATCATTACTGTGTGCAAAGCAAGTCTAAGTGCTTGTGAGAGATACACATTCTTATTTCCAAAATCTCACTTTTTATAGTGGGAACTTAAATGCACAGTTAAGGAAACTCATCTCCACTCCAATCTGTCCTCTACAGAGAAGCCACAGTGAATTGTAAAATCCAAAGGGGTCATTTTTCTGCTTCTAACCCTCCAGTTGCCCAAATGGAAATAGATAAAAACCTTTAAGAGAAGCCCACAGTGTTACACAGTCCATCATATTTGGCCCAGAGAAGCTTGTTGCTAATGCTTAGAACACACTACAAACCAAAAAGCCGACACGTTCACCAAGGTACACACAGTTTGTTCTCCTGTCCTATAAAATTATTTTAAAGGTAAAATCATGACTCTCATATAGATACAAAATAAACATGTGTTCAAAGATTTTTTTATTTTTCAATTACAGTTAACATTCAATATTATTTTATTTTAGTTTCAGTTGCACAGCATAGTGGTTAGATTTTATATAATTTACAATGTGATTCCCACAATAAGTCTAGTACCCACCTGGGTGAAAATGGTGAAGGGATGAAGAAGTACCAATTGGCAGTTATGAAATTGTCACAAGGAAGTTTAGTTTTTTTTTTATTATTATTATGGTTAAGAAACACATAATATTCGACCTACCCCCTTAAAATTTTTTTAAGTGTTCAGTATTATTAACTACAGGCACTGTGTTGTACAGCAGTCTATAGAACTTTTTCATTTTGCATAACTGAAACTGTATACCCATTGAACAGCAACTTCCCCCTTTTATTTAACTTATGAATGAAGTAACGACACAGAAGTGAAAGAAGCATAAATTTTTATGTAGTAAAGAAATGTTGAAGTGAATTTGAGAATGCATGTGAAATGGCTTGGTGGGGAGATTCAAGTGACCCTCCAGCAGAGCGAATGTATGTGTGTGTCTATGGACATGAACTATTTGCATTGTTGCTAGTTATGTACAAACTACAGCACTGAAAAATAGTTCAAAGGCAATAAAATGCTAGAGTCTGATAACCTTGGAAGCATGTGCTCTAGAGAATGTGTGGCTTTCCTTTAGAGAGAGCCAGTAAACTCATTTTGCATATTCTCAATTTCCTTACAATTCTTGAAGAAAATATTTATTGATCACCTAATAGCATGTTCCTAAACTGTGTGAATTCAGCAGTAAGAAGACCTTATATTTTAATAACAGGAAAGACAGGAAAATAATAATTAAATAGATTACATGTTATATTAATTGGTGATAAGGAGTTTGGAGAAAAACAAAGAAGGAAAGATATATAGAAAATATGGAATGGATTATATCCTTCAATATGTTGTTTGTGGATGTAACTGAGAACCTGACATTTGACTATGCACATGTATACACACACACCACAGACACTTACACACACACACACACACAAATCAGCTATGCACACAGAGAAAGAAAGCACAGACACACACACACACACACACACACACATACCTCAGACATGCACACCCAAAACAAAGAAACACACACAAATACACACACACCCCAGACACACACACATATACCTCAAACATATACATGGAGACCACAAACACACACAGGTATTTAGACACACACAACTCAAACATGAACACAAAGTCACATGGACACATACATACTTCAGATACACACATAGATACACACAGCAAACACACCAAGACCATGACCACACACACACACACCATAGGCACACACATAGAGACTCAGACATAAACACACATGCCACAAATACACAAACACTTACCATGGACACACACACACAGACACACAGAAACACCCACCCACACCACAGACACACACAACCGGCATCAGCCACCCTGGTCCTGGAATGGCTCCTCACGCCCGCAGCTTAGCCCTGGGAAGACCGGGACCTGGTTCTCAGGCCATCTAGTCCCAGCGTCCCCGTGGGAGGGAAGGTCAGGGATGCTCAGGCTCTAGGCCACTCTCTGCCATTTGGGTGACCTCTCCATTCTCAGTGCCCACCTCCCCGCCCACTGATGCCACCATCCCTGTCCCCATGGCCTCACCACCCCACCTGCTGCCCTGTGTCCAGAGCCACAGTTGTATCCAATTCAGACCAACCATGCGGAATGGACAGGGAAGGTGGGAACACCTGTCGGCCTTTGGAAGGACTGAGGCATGAACCAGGACAGGTGAGAAGGAAAGGGACTCACCTGAGAGGACTGGGGAGCACAGAAGCAGGGAGCAAGGACAGGTGGGCTCTGGGCTCAAAGGCAGAGTGGGAGTCCGGAGCACTGCTAAGTTCCCTGAAGCTCCCCTCAATCCTGCTCTGAGGCCCGTGGGGTTGTGGCTGGAGCTCACTGGACACACGGAGAGCCCCTCGGGGTGTCTGCGAAGCCTTCCTATGCTACTGGGCCCGCATTTGGGCACTCCAGCCCCTGCCCAGACTCCAGGCTCCCGAGGGAGCTCCTGAGGTGTCTTCCTAAAAACCTGTGTGTTGCTGAAGGGACCCAGGCAGGAGGAACCAGGGTCCCCTGCATGGGGCAGCAGTGAGCTCTGATGCCTGCACAGCTCATTGGGTGGCTCAGCTATCACCTCCTTTCCCAAAAGAGGATGAAGAGAAAGAGGAGGAGGAAGAGAAGGAAGGGGGGATAAGGATAAAGAAAGAGAGAAGGAGGAGGAGATACGGGGAGCAGGAGGAGGGTGAGAGGAAGAGGAGGAGGAGGATGGGGAAGAGGAGGGAATAGGAGGGAGGATTTCCTTGGATCCGGAGCAAAGGGCTGAGGGACTGACCGAGGCAAAGGGCTGCTGCTCTCTGGAATGGGGTGAAGTTATTCCCCAGACAACCCTGCTCACCTTGCACCTCCCAGCTCACCTGTTCCTTCCTCTAAGCACATCCCCACTCCCCCCTGAGGATCCCCCAGCCCCGCGGTCCCCACTGCATCAATTCTGACCTCACCAGGCTGTGACTGTCTCTGCTCCCTGTCCCCTGTCTGCCTGGCCAGTGCTCCCCCAGGGTCGGCCTCACCTCAACCCAGCCCACAGGGCACTCGCTCAGCAGGTGGGAGACAGGTGCCTGTTGTGCAGGAGCAGCGACGGGCTCAGCCAGCAGAGGGACCAGCCTGAGCAGAAGCTGCAGAGCCTGTCCAGTCCCAGGGAGAGGAGGGAAAGTGTGGCCAGTGAAGTACCAGCCTTGAGAGAGCGGAGCTGGGGTGAGAGGAGCCCAGAGGTTTCCTCCATCACCAAAGCTTTCCCTTCCCTTTCTCATCCCATCCTCAAGGCGGCCCCATCTTACAGAATGGCCACTGTGTGGGCTGTGTCCCCTGTGGGCCAGACCAGGCTATTCCGAGCACTTGTATGAACACAGTAATCTTCTTGGCAACCCCATGTGTTGTCACTCGGATGGTCATAACAAAGCATCACAGACCGGGCAGGTTAAACAACAGAAATTCATTTTCTCACAGTTCTGGGGGCTGGAAGTCTGAGATTAAGGCGTCAGCAGAGCTGGTTCCTTCTGAGGCCTCTCTACGTGGCTTACAGGTGGTCATCTTCTCTGTGTCACCAAGTGGTCTCCCCTCTGTGCGTATCTGTGTCTTAATCTCTTCTTATGAGGACACCAGTTCTGTTGGTTTAGACCCCACCCTACTGACCTCATTTACCTTAATCTCCTCTTTGAAGACCCTGTCTCCAACTTCAGCCCATAACACCCCATGGGCATAGGCACCCGACTGTGCACAGAGTGATTAAGCCGCTTCCCAAGGCAGCACAGTGAGCACCAAGGAGCAGGCTGGAGTCCAGGGCTGTCTGGCTACAGAGCCCGCACCCCCACCCCCTTATTGGGGGCCTCAAATGAAGAAGCCCCAGACCGGGGCTGACCACCAGGAGCTCTCACTGAGATCAGGACCCAGAATGACCACTGGGGAAGGGGCAGGGCCAGACACTTCACCTGCAAGACAGCCACAATGGCATCTGCAAAAATGCCCACCCCGATCCTTGCAGAAGATTTTTCCACACACAAGCGTTGAGAATTGTGATGCCTCCGTGTGACAGATGAGGAAACTGAGGTTTGGAGGGAGAAGAGCCAGCCTACTGGGCTCCAAACCCAGGGTTTCCCCCAGTGTCATGCTGCGCTGGCATCTTGCTCTGAGTGCTTGGCTTTCAGTCCTTTGCAGTGAACACTAGGCATGCCTTGCTGGGGGCTGCACAGGTGAAGAAGCCCAGGACCACCTGAGGGCATGTCCTGGTGATGCACAGGGAGTCCTGGCGCTGTCATCCCTGGCCCTTCCTAGCTGGGAACTCACCATGAAGCTGCACAGAGCCACCAGGTTTCCATGAGTCCCTGCCTGCACTCCCACCATCACACCCTATGCTGCCAGAAGCCTGAGTGGCTGGGGGCTTCTCTGCCTCTTGAGGGGTCAGGAACATTCTCAAGGACAGAGGCGGAGGCTGCCATAGCCTCCCCTTCCACTCCACATCCCTAAGGAGTAGATGCTCTGATTGGTCTGTCGCATTCATTCATTCATCTGATCATTCATCACCACCTCTCTGAGCCAGGAGGGACCTATCCCATCTTTTATGCCTTGTGGCTCCCCTGCCAAACCCTCCTGATTCTCACACTCACAGGACTGACCCATCGTGCCATTTAGAATCTGTGACTGGACCAGCAGTGCCTGCTTTCCAGGACAAGCGGTGGGGAAGGGACCAGCTTAGGACAGGGATGTAGGAGTGGCAGGTTGAGTCCTCCTTGCATGTGGGGCCCTCATCGGAACCCCATCTGGAAAGTGAAAGTGCTTCTTCTCTAAGGGCCGGGCCAGCTCCACGGTGTGCGGGGGCCCAGCCACTCCTCCGTGCTTATCACCTTTTTTGCTTCACCCTGGGCTTCCTGTTGTGGCTTCGTCTCAGTCCTGTGACACCAAGGCCCCATGACGCTGACCCCAAAGATGCTGCTGCTGCTGCTGCCCCTGCTCTGGGCGGATCACAGGGCCAAGGACAAAAATGGTGATGGGGCAGGGGCTGCAGCTAAGTCTGCAAGTTCCCTCGTTCCGAATCCAGGACACCGGCTGATGGTGCAGGAGTCCATGACTGTGCCGGAGGGCGTGTGCATCAGTGTGCCCTGTGGCTTCTCCTACCCCAGGGAAGGCTGGAACAACTTCACCCCAGCTCACAGCTACTGGTTCCAGGAAGGAGCCAATACAAACCAAGATGCTCCAGTGGCCACAAACAAGCCAGATTGCAAAGTGCAGGAGGAAACGCAGGGCCGATTTCACCTCCTCAGGGACCCTCGGATTTACAACTGCTCCCTGGACATCAGAAATGCACAGAATATGGACACAGGGATATACTTCTTTAGGGTGGAGAGAGGGGTCTGTGAATGTGACGAGTAAGGAATGGGGTCAAGGAGAGGACACACGAATGTGTTTTGAGGGCTCCCAGGGCAGGGCTGGGCTGGGACAACCTGCTTCTCATCTCATCTCAGGGAGGACCCATGGGGACACAGTGGGAGAGGATGCTGTGGTTGGCCTGAAGCAGAGGCCACTCTTGGGGGCCACACTCGGGGACCCCATCTCTAGGGCCTAGGTCTCTGTATTTTCTCCAGCACTGACGTCCACATCCAGTGTACCCTAGAATCTGGGTACCCCAAGAACATTAGCTGCATGGTGCCATGGGCCTGTGAGAGAGGGACGCCCCCCATCACCTCTTGGATTAGGGTCAACCTCACCTTTCTGGGTCCCAGGAATCCCCACTCCTCAGTGGTCACCCTCACTCCGGGGCCCCAGGATCACGGCACCAACCTCACCTATTGAGGGACATTCCCTGGAGCAAACGTGAGGACTGAGAGGACCATCCAGCTGCACGTGTCCCTGAGTGCCCCACCCGGACACCAGGTCCCTGAGGGTAGAGGGTGTTGGGGAGGAGAAGTCAGGGCCTGAAATAGTGGGTGCTGGGCCCTGCAATTCAGGGCTGGGGAAGGAGGAAAGAGAACACTCAATTTCACCCTCTTCCTATTTCTAAAGTTTCTGGGGGGAAATGGCCAAGAGCCACTGAAAAGGGAAAAGTTTTGTATGTCTGTCTGTACAGATGCACCCCAGAACCTGACCATCAGCATGTTCTGGAAAGAAGGCACAGGTAGGGTGCAACAGTTTTCTCCAGTGTGTGCTGGAAGTGGGGTTTGCCTCCACTCTTCAGAGCAGAGCTGGGGTTTCACAAATCAGATGGGAGAAAGGCTCCGGCCTGGAGTGAGGACAGCAGACATTGGACTCCCTCCTCTCACTCTTCCTCTGATAAAAAGCTGGCCTCCTCCCACCCCTGACCTTGCTGTCACAGGGAATTGCATGGCCCCCATGGCCGATGGATGTGGCTGTCGCCAGTGCCGGGGTTAGTCACTTCCTCATGCCAGATTTTGCTCTCATTCTCCTCAGGATCTGGACCCTGCTTACTCCTCCAGTTTTCTGTGATAATTGTAATGTTATATTTAAATAGTAAGCATAAAATTGTGTTTTAGTCTTCTCAAGCTGCCATAACAAAATACAGACTGGGTGGCTTAGACAGCAGGAATTTATTTCTCACAGCCTGGAGGCTGTACATCCAAGATCTGGGTGCCCACTGATTAGGTTCCTGGTGAGGACTCTTCCTGGCTTGTACACAGCCGCCTTCTGGCTGTGTCCTCACATGGTGGAGAGAGATCTCTCTGGTGTCCCTTCTTATAAGGGCCCTAATGCCATCATGAGGGTCCCACTCGCATGAATTTAACTGTAATCACCTCCCAAAGGTCCATTCAAAACCTCCAAATACCATCACATTGTGGGTTTAGGGCTTCAACACATAAATTGGAGGGGAACACAATTCAGTTCCTAGTAAAGTTTACTAAGAAGAAAATAGTATTCAATACATTGTGTACCTCCCCTCTTGGTTATCTTTCAAAAAATAATCTATACATATACATTAAAAATGCACACTTATATACATACCATTTTATGCACAGTGGTCTGAGTCTTTTTTTTTAAAACTTTTCATTGTGGTGTAATTCAAATTTACACAGTACAGAATTTCCATAAATTCCTCATCCAGCTTCCCTCATCATTAGAGGCTTCCATCACCATGGCGCATTTGTCATAATTAAGAAAGTGACATTGGTACATTACTATGAAGTAAACCTCCCTTTTTCTTAAACTTAGTATATCTTGTAGGTCTTCCTTGATCTGTATTTAGGAAACCTTCTTTATTTTTATTGAGGACTCTATGATTTCCCAACTGGATATATATTTATCCTATAAAATACTTAATTTTATAATTAAGTATAATTAAGTATAAGATTCCTATTGGTGAAAAACTGTGGTGTTTTCAGTTTTTAGCCACTTGATACCGACTGGAGCTGTCAGTGAGAGCTGAATATGAGGAGACGGCTCCAGACTGGAGACGTGAACATGCACAGCCAGTGTAGGTGATGACGCCTGATGAAGTCAGAAGAGGTCTGATGGCACATGGAGGAGAGAAGGCACAGGCAACATGCTGTCACTGGTGATGCTGACAACAGTCATTTCATGGTTGGTGAGAAAGATGTGAAGATGTGACTGAGCTGATTAGAGAGATCCCGGAGGACGGGGATTGGAAGGGTGGTTACAGATGAGCTTTTGAGGAATGTGGCTGCAAAGAGGGACAGAGGAATGGGTCTGGTGAAGGGGGACTTGCTCTGGTGCTTCTCTGCGTCCCCCAGCTGTGCTCACTGAATCCCCACCTGCACTGGTTTCCTGGAGCCACTGTAACAAATGACCAGATGCTCAGTGTCTTGAAAAAAGGAAATTTATTTCCTCAGCTCTGGGGGCCAGAAATCTGCTTAGGGAGGGAAAGTATCTGCTCCCTCTGCCCTTCCACATTCTCTACTGGGACCTTTGCAACAAAGAAAGATTAGGGGCCACATCTTGGGGTAACATGTCCTGAACCCCATCCTCTGAAACCTGGTTACTGGCAGCGGTCAGGGTGTTGTCTATGATACACTCACTCCAGAATCCATACCTTGTTTCCTCCAGGTGATGTGGCTGCCGGCTCTCTCTGGCTTGTGGCTGCATGACTGCTCTGTCTCTATGGTCACATTGCCTCATCCTGCTCTGTGTCACCACTGCCTCTCTCTTAAAGGACACCTGTGACTATATTCAGGGACCAAAACTGATAGTTTAGGAAGATCTCCACATCAAGATCCTTACCTTAATCCCATCTCTACACACCCCTTTTCCTTATCAGGCAACATTTGCAGGTACCGGGACTAAGACCTGGATATCTTTGGGTGGCCATTATTCAGCCCACTGGACTGCTCATGTGAACTTTTGCCCCCTGAATGACCCATCTGGCCTCCAGATCTTGTTTACTCTGCTCTTTCATGTCCAGATAATTCGTGTGTCACCTCATGAATGACACATGTTTTAGGGAATGGTAGCTTGCTGTTCTGTAACAGCCAATATTAAGACAGCTACAAGTAAAATTTAAATCTGGGAGAAAAAAATTTACAAATATATACTCGATGAATGACTTGTATTCAAATATATCAAGCACTCTCAAACAAAACAGTAGTAAATAAACAAGGAAATGAAACCAATTGTGTAAAAAAAATTTGCTTAAAAACACCCTCAGTCAGCAACAAAAACCGCACAGCCCTATTTAAAAATTGACAAAGGACCTTCACTAGACATTTCCCTGAACTTATGCAAAAAGAAAATACATGAGAATATGCAAAACATCACTAATATTAGGGAAATGCAAATTACAGCCATACAATGAGGTTCACCCTCCATTATTACATAAATGGTTATGATTAACCAAAAACAAAACTAAAACGGGAAATATCAAATGTTGGTGACATTGTGAAGGAAGTGGAACTATATGCTTTGCTGTTAAGGTTACAAAACTGTGCATCTACTTCAAGGTTACTCAAAACATTAAACATAGAATTACTAGGTGATCCACTAATTTCACTTTGGGATGTAACCCCAAAAATAGGAAGCAAGAACTTAAATAGGTATGTATACATCTCTATTCAAAGCAGCATGATTCACAAGCTACAAGGTAATTGCAACCTAAGGGTCCATTAACAGAGGAACGCAAGGACTAAATGTGGTGAACACATACAATGGAATATTATTCAGCCTTTAAATGAAGCGAATTCTGATAAACGTTACAATACGAATCGAAGACGCTATGAGCAGTGCAACAAGCCAGTCTGAAAAGGACAAATTCTATATGATTCCACTTATATGAAGTCCCTAGAGGAGGCAAATTAATTGGCACTGAAAGTAGAATGGTGGTTGCCTGGGTCTGGCCCAGCGAGATGCACGGTTATTCTTTTCCTGGGCACAGAATTTGGATGAAATGAAAAAAGTCGTGGAGAAGGATGGTGGTGATGGTCGCACAACAATGTGACTATACTGAGTGCCTCAGACCCAGACAATTAAAATGGTTAAAACAGTAAAGTTTTCATTATGTATATTTTACCATAATATTGAAAAAGGGATCCAAGGATTTAATCAGCAGATTCACCAAAGAAGAAAAATAATGGCAACTAATCACATGAAAACGTGCTCTACACAACTTATTAAGAAATTACAGATTAAAACCATGATGAGATACAATGGAATACTACTGAGTAATAAGATATTAAAAACTACAGGTACATACAACGTGGATTAATTTCCAAAGTATTGTGCTGAGTGAGAAAATATAGACACAGATGAGTACATTTCTAGAACTTCCCCTATAAACAGAATTAATTCACCATGATGGTGAGTGTGTCAGTGCTTACCTGGGGCTGGAGGTGGGTGTGATGAATCACAAAGGTTTGTGGATAGCTCTTTTGGATGGTGGAAATATTTTATATCCTGATTGTGGAGGTCTACATTTGTTAAATTCACAGAAATGCATATTTCAGGTGGGTATATTTTATTTTATGTAAATTATAAAATTCTTTAAAGACACACAGTGAGAAGTCACAGAAGCGTCCCATATTTGAACATAGTATATCTTTCTTTACTATAAACCCAATGGTGTTGGGCCTTCTATTATGTGCTACATTCTTAATTTATTTTTTAACAACCTAGAGCAAGATATCCTTTTGCTTATGGTAGACTCATTTCCTTATACATCAAATAGGGGTGCAAAAATCTGTCTATGCTAGTAAGACTGAAGGACCATGTATCCAGACACTACTGTGTTTGAAAGATTTTACAAATATATCATGGCAAATACTTTTGTCACTGGGCTCAAGAAATTGCCCACTGAATACTACACACAGTGAGATGGAAAACCACGTTAGCTGAACCCAAAATCGTAATTGCTGCCTCATATTCCAGTCAGGTTTTCCAGAAATATTATATTTTTGAGCTACGTTTAACTGTGAGAAGCAGTTTTTCAACAGCTCTTACTTATTTTTATTTCATGTAGAAATTAGACCCTTCATAGTCCCACAAAGGATTTGAGGTGACTTACAATGTTATGGCACTTCCAAGGTAGAAATTTTTCCTGGACAAGCAGTGAGGGAGGAACAAGCCTAGGACAGGGATGGAGGAGTGGCAGGTGGAGTCCTCCTTGCATGTGGGGCCCACATCGGAACCCCATCTGGAAAGTGGAAGTGCTTCTTCTCCAAGGGCCGTGCCAGCTACACTGTGTGTGGGGGCGCAGTCACTCCTCCGTGCTCATTACCTATTTGACTTCACCCTGGGCTCACTCTCTACCCAAATCCGTTCCGTGGATCTTTCTCTGAGTTGGACTCCAGCATCATCTGTCTCCACTCTGAAATTGCCCCTTTCCATCCTGCTTGCCTGATACTAGTCCAGCTATGGGCAAAATCACTTAGTAAGATTTATAGAATTTTCTAAAACTAAGAGTTAACCAAAGTCAAAATACTGCTGCTGTATCTTCTCTGCCCCTGTAAATAATCTACAAGCTTTTCAACTTGACATTCTACGTCCAGACTCAGGAAACTTTTTTGTAAGGAGCCAGATAGCAAATATCCCAGGCTTTGCAAGCTATATGGTCTCTGTTGCAACTCTGTTTCCAGTGCAAATGCAAGCCGTAGACAATCTCAAACACTGATGTAGCTGTGTTTCAACAAAATTTTATTTACAAGGGCAGTCAGCCCCCAGGCTGTAGCTTTCTGACCTCTATTATAGGTTGTTCTTAATCTCATGCAGTCCAGAATGTGAATGTGAAAGATAGACAGATACTTTGGGGAAGATGCAGGATTCAGGGAATATGGAATGTTGGGGAGATGGCTTGTGGAGTTTCTGTTGTTGTTGTTGTTAATTTATTGTGTTAAAAACAATACATAAATTTACTACCTTAATCATTTTTAGTGTACAGTTGTGCAACATATCTCTAGAAGGTTTTCACCTTGCAAATCAGAAACTGTGTACCCATTGAACAACAACTACCCACTTCCCCAATTCCCCCAGCCCTGGGCAACACCATTCTACGTTCTGTTTTTGTGGGTTTGACTTCTGTATCTTCCTCAAATTAGTGAAATCACCCAGTATTTGTCTTTCTGTGACTGGCTTATTTCATTTAGCATAATGTTGAAAAGGTTCATCCATGTTGTGACATGTGACAGGATTTCCTTCTTTTTAAAGTCTTAATAATATCCCATTGGATGCATATACCACATTTTCTTTATCCACTCATCTGTCGATGGATATCTAGGTTGCTTGCATCTCTTGGCTGTTATAAAATGCTGCAGTGAACATAAGTGTGCTAATATCTCTTTCAGATCCTGTAGCCAATTCTTTTGGATAAATATTTGTAATGGGATTGCTGGATCATATGGCAGTTCTAGTTTTACTTTTATTTTTTGAGCAACCTCCATACTGTCATCCATAGTGGCTGCACCATTTTACATTTCCACCAACAGTGCACAAGTTTCTAATTTGTCCACATCTTCACCAACAATTATTTTTTGTTTTATTTATTGATTTTTATTTTTTAATACAGAATTTTACTGTATTTTACTTTTTATTTTTGAATTGCAGTTGACATTCAATTTTATTTTATATTAGTTTCAGGTGTACAGCATCGTGGTTAGACCTTTATATAATTTATGAAGTGCTCCCCCTGATTAGTCTACTGCCCCAAACTGAAACAGACTCATAGACACAGAGAAGAAGCTGATGGTTGCCGATTGGAGGGGGGTTAGAGGGTGGGTGAAAAAGGGGCTGGTTAAGAAGTACAAATTGGTGGATACACAATAGTCATGGGGTTATAAAGTACAGCATAGGGAATATAGTCAATAATATTCTAATAACTTTTTTTAATATTGTGGCTATCCTAATGGATATGAGGTGGTATCACACTGTAGTTCTGATTTGCACTTTTCTAATGATTAGTTATGTTGAGCATCTTGTCATAAAGAGAAATATCTAATTCAAATTTTTTGCTCATGTTTTCATATTTAAAAAAAATTTTTAGTTGTAGGAGCTTTTTATCTATTCTAGATATTAACCTCTTATTATATATGATTTGCAAATATCACATATATTTGCAAACCCATTCCATAGGTTGGCTTATGGTTTTTGTTAAAGATGTTTGAGCAAAGGCTGGAGAGTCTGTCATTTGATTGTGTGATCAGAAAGCGCTCCAGGCAAAGGGAACAGTGGATGCAAATGCTCAGAAACAGGGGGGTGACCAGTAAATGGAGAAGAAACAAGGAAGTCCATGCGATGAGAGAAAGAGGCAAGGGCCAGCAAGCAGGAAGTGAGTGCGGGGAAGTCAGCATGTGTGTAGATCACGTCTGCACATGCTGACTACTGTGGACATTTGGAGGCTTTTGAGCAGAAGGAGGACATGGTCCAACTTTCATTTTCACAGGCTCTCTCTGGCCGCTATGTGCAAAACAGACTGTGTGTCAGGGAAATTAGAAAAGAGGTTGGAAACGGATGGTGGTGGCTGGAACCAGGTTGTGGTGGTAGAGGGTGAGTGCTAACTGGATTCTGGATAAATTCTGAAGTTCAGGCTAACAGAAATTGCTAATGGATTGAGAGTGGGGTGTGGGTGAGAAAGGGGACAAGGATGACTCCTAGAGTTTTGCCCTGAGCAGCTGGAGGAATGAAGGCATCAACCATTAAGGCTGAGAAGATTGTAGGAGGAAGAGATATGGGGAGGAAAGGAGGTTCAGTTTAAATATGTAGAGCTTTATGTGTCTTTTGGACAAGGAAACAGGGATTTCAAATATACCATTGGATCAAAGTCTATATTACCAGAGAGGGGATGAGCTCCAGGTATGGACTTGGGAGCTATCAGCCTATAGACGACACAAGCCCATGTTGTGGATAAGATCACAAAGTGAAATTGCAGGAGGAAAGAGTCTGGTGCTGCTCTGATATTTAGGTGTCAGGGAAATGGGAAGCAACCAGCAAGGGGGCTGCCAGCGAGATCGACAGATGCAGGGAAGTTTGATGTCTTGTAAATAAAGAGGGGTTTTCATTAGAGAAGGCATGGAACTGAGTCACCTGCTGCTGCAAAGTCCAGAATGGCAAGGACTAAATAATGACCATATGGATTCCTCAGAGGTCACTGGTGTTCATGACAATAGCAGTGTTGGGAAGTGTGTGTGTGTGTGTGTGTGTGTGTGTGTGTGTGTGTTTAGCTTTCAACACTTGAGAGAAAATGGGAGGAGCAAAAACATTAACAATTCCACTGAAGCATTCTGTTCTGTTGTCTGGCACCTGTCACTCACTATCCACTGTGCGAGCATGCATTAGTTTTCTGTTGCTGCTGTAACAAACACCAAAAAGTTAGTGCTTCCAACAACATAAACTTATTATCTCATAGTTGTAGAGGCCACAAGTCCAAAATAGGCATTGGCATGTGGGGCTGAGTTCCTTCTGGAGGCTCCAGGGAAAATGCATTTTCTTGCCTTTCCCGCTTCTAGAGGTCACCTGCATTCCTTGTTTGGTGGCCTCTTTCCTCCACCTTCAAGGCCAGAAGCATAGTACCTGTATCTTCACATCTCCCTCTACCTCCTTCCTTTGCTTGTAAGACCCTTGTGATTACATTGGGCCCACAAGATACTCCAGGATCATCTTACGGTCTCTAGATCCTTAACTGAATCATATCTGCAGATTCCCTTTTGCCATGTAATGTCACATACTCAGAGGTTCCAGGGGATTAGGGTGTGGACATCTTTGGGGGCTGTTATTCTGTGTACCGCACAGCATAATTTCTTTCACTGACTTGTCCTCCCACCACACTGAGCTTCCGCAAGACAGGTGCCCTGTCTGAATCAAGGCCCTGGAATTCTCTCTCACTTACCTGGTCCCTGTCCCACTTATCATAATTCACCATTAGACATTTACATGTTTAACTCATTTTTGCTGCCTTCCTTAATTAAAGAGTGAGCTGCAAGAGGTCAGGGCCTGTGCCCGCCATGCCCCCCATGGTATATCCAGCACCCAGCTCAGGGCCGCACACACAGGGGGCCTCACTCTTAGGAGGACACCAGGCTTTGGGATCAAAACGGAGCTGGATTGGATTCTGCTTTCACCAGGGACTGTGAACGCGCTGCTTATTTGGTTCAACTTCAGTTCCCATATCGACAAATTGGACACATTCATATTATCTTCCTTACGAGGTTGTTGTGGGGATTTAATGAGATTAGCAAGCACCAAATAAGGTGCTCACCAAGTATTAACTATCTGAGGAAAGCATGAATGAAAGAAATCTTAACCAAAATGTGTGTGGCATGAATGGATAAAGGCAGTCACGGGCTTTCCCCCACCCCAAATACTCTCTGCCTTATCCTGTCCCCATTGTTGCACTCTTTCTTTTCTTTCCCTTCCCTCCACTCAGGGTTCCCTGATTGAATCCCAGCCAGGCAGCCTCACAGACCACCCTCCCCCCACTCTGACTATCTGCTCCTCTGGAGAGAAAGAAGAGGTTCACTATGCATCGCTCAGATTTCAAAAGAGGCAGCCTGGAAACCTGGAACAGCAGGTCCCTGATAATGAGTACTCAGAGGTCAACATATCCAACTGAGGAGCTGCAGAGACTTGGCCCTGGCTTGATGATGGTGGCCCCCAAAGAGGAAAAACAGGGGTGGGTTCCTGCAAAATGAGAAGATCTCTAGGTGATGAGTTAAAAGTATAGGGAAAGATCACAGGCTTTGGAACCAAAGAGTGGTGAGGTCAAATCCACACTCTGCCCCTTTTTAAGTGATAGACCAATCCTTACCTCTCTGTGCCTCAGTTTCCTGCCCTATGAAACAAATTGAGAAGCCCTGCTTGCAAGTTTGTGGTGAGAATTGTGGGAGTGATATTGTATCTGAGCCCCTGGCTCAACGCGTATGCTGAGCACATGCTGAATCCCTGTGCTTTGAACAGAAAGTTCCTATTGGCAATTTCTCTTGACGCTGGAGGTGACCAGCATCAGACCTCAGTTCTTGTAGCTGAGGTCCCTCCTCCTGGAATGCTCCACCTGGCCTTCATCTGCCTCTGTCTTTGAAAGTGGAATTCAAGGGGTAGACTTCTGGGTGGAGATGAGAGTCAAGCAGAAGCTCATGACTTCTTCCCATAAAGACAAACCAAATGAATGAGAAAGGTTCCCAAATGATCACAGGACCATCTGATGAATGAAACATGATCCCCAAATTCACCTGCAGCTACCAGATGAGGAAAGGAGTATGTCACAGCAGTCACTTCCTAAAGTGACCTTGATGGAAAAAAAATAAAAGGACTGGATCTGGCATTAAACATTCCCTAAATCTGTGCTGCAGCTCATTTATAACAGCACCAAAAGTCATCATGTACCAAGGAACATTTTTTTTAAAACATGCATTACTTCTGTACTCAAAACTACAGAAAAACAAAAAAAAATGCAGAATATTGCTGAGGGAAATTAAAGAAGACCCAAATGAATGAAAAAATACACCATGTCCATGGATTGGAAGACACAATCAGATTTGTCTGTATTGACTTAAAGTAATTCCAGTGTGTGTGTGTTTGTGTGTGTGTGTGTGTGTGTGTGTGTACAAATTGACTAGTTGATTCTACAATTTACATGGAAATGTAAAGGATCTAGAATAGTCAAACAACTTTAAAAAGGATCACATTTGGAGAAATCAGACTTTATTATTATATAAAATAAACCAAGAGAGTGTGGTATGGAACAAAATAGTGTGTGTGTGTGTGTGTGTGTGTGTACAAATTGATAAGTTGATTCCACAATTTACATGGAAATGTAAAGGATCTAGAATAGTCAAACAACTTTAAAAGGAACACAGTTGGAGAAATCAGACTTTACTATTATATAAAGTTAACCAAGAGAGTGTGGTATGGAACAAAATAGTGTGTGTGTGTGTGTGTGTGTGTGTGTTAATTTGAAAAGCACCAAGTCTATTTAACTGAGAAAGGAAAAAAAATTTTTTTTAACAAATTGTGGTGATCAAGTGGATCAAGTTTTGGGAAAATGAATCTTGTCAATTATATAATTGGTTTATATAACTGGAATCATACAGTATGTACTCTTGTGTCTGGTTTTGTTGTCACTCAGTATTACATTTTTGGAAATTCATCCATGCTGTTGTGCATATCAGCATTTTGTTCCTTTTTATTGCTGAGTGGCATTCCACAGCATGAGTGTATCACAGATTGTTTACCGATTTTTCTACTGATGAACATTTGGTTTGTTTCCAGCTCTTGGCGATTATGAATAAAGCTGCTTGCGAGCATATTTGTACATGACTGTGTCAACGTATTTTTTCATTTCTCTCAAGTTTTGGGGTCAGGGCTGAGAGGAGACAATGAGGTCAGAGTCACATGTTGAGAGCTCGAGGGTCCCTGGGACCTCCCTTTGGGGACCAGAGTCCATCAGGAAGCTAGATGGATGGATGGTCTGGCATGCAGGAGGAAGGTAAGGACTGGAGATGGACAATGGGAAACACCAAGGGTCCCAATAGTCTGATAATGAGTACCTGTTGCTGTGGGTTGAACTGTGTCCCCCAGGGAGCTATATTCAAGTCTTCTCCCATTGAGGTACCTGTGACTATGATTTTATTTGGAAAGATGGTCTTTGAATATTTAATCAAGCTATTATGAGGACAGACTGCATTGGGGGTCTAAATCCAGCGACTGGTGTTTCCCCCCACAAAAGGGAAATGTGGACACAGAGACACAGGCAGGGAAGAAGGCCAGGGGACAATGGAGGCAGAGATGGAGTTATGACACCGTAAGGCAAGGACTGCTGAGGATTTCTGGTAACCACAAGAAGCTGGAAAAGGCAACAAGGATTCTTCCCTACAGCCTTCTGAGGAAGTATGGCCCTGCGAAAACCTTCATTTAGGTCTTTTAGCCTCCGGACCTGTGAGAAAATAAATGTCTGCTGTTTTAAGGCTCCCAGTTGGTGGTAATGTGTCACAGCAGCCCTGGAATGCTAATATATTTGCTCAGCTCCTTCATATATCCTATCTCATTCAATCCTCACAGGGGATAAGGAGGGTTGGCGCTATCCCTACATTACAGAGGAGCCTTGGGGGAGCTGGTCAAAGCCACACAGGCCGGCAAAGGAAGGGACTTGTTGTCACGCATATGTCCAGCCATCTGTCCCCCCTCGCTTAACCCTAAACTGAACCTTTTGAGGACACTGCTCATACACCTTGCATCTCCCTGTTTGGCCCCAAAAGATGGCTGGTTAGTCAGTGAGTTAGTCAGTAAGATTCCTCGAGGGAGGAACAACCTAAGACAGGCACGGTTGCATGGGGGCCATCAGGAAAAATCTCCAGGCTGATCAAGATGGGCATGGGCCCTCACCCGCCCCCAAAGAGACTGAAGATCTTCGGTCCTTGTAGCTACATTCCTTCCCTCAACCTGCTTGGGAAGTGACCTGATGATCTGTCCTCAGCATAATAATCTTATCTTCCTGGGGTCGTATGTGTATAGGGTGTGTGAAGGCAGAGCATCTGTCTTATTGCCACGGGCAGACTCTGGGTAATAGCAGCTTGCAGGCATGGGTAATCTGGCTTCAGCAAGTTCTCAGGAGTGAGACTCACAGACTGTGGAGACAACAATGCTACTTCCGGGTAAGTGGAGAAATAAAAGTGGAGTGTTGCCTGATTTGGGGCTCTTAGTCCACGAGGCTGGAGACCCTTGACCCCTCGCTCATTTAACTATTGGATGCTGTCTCTTTTATTTCTTAACCCTTCGCCACCCACTGTCGTTCTCCCACTCCCCATGTCGTGCAGGACGTGACAAGGGACCAGGCTGAATCCAGTTATATGACCCCAGTGCTACAAGGGGGTCTTCATCAGTGAGCCCTGGGGGTTTGCCTTGTTTCCAGGCACTGTCCTAAGTGCTTTGTGAGCATTCAAAGCAGTGATGACCATAGCGCTAGGCTGACTGTCCACACTTTCATAGATTCAGCCAGGAAGGAATCTTTGTCTCTCTGCCCCTCCCTCTCTCCCTCCCTTCCTCCCTCCCTCTTTCTCCCTCCCCCACATCCTCCCTCCCTCCCTTCCTCCCTGCCTCACTCCTTCCTTCCTTCCTTCTGTAACTGCCATAGTGATGAATAAATTTGCTTACATGTTTTCAAACACACACATAAAGACAGCTCAGAAAAACGTTTCAGAAATGGCATTATGAAGTCTGAATTAACGTCATACTTTTAACTTTATTGGTGTTTTTTTTATTATAAAGGCAATATATGCACTTTGTGAGAAAAAGACACATTAGAATATACAGTAAAGCATAATGAAGGCAATTAAGACAGCACTGTTAGTAGTTAACGTTTTCCACAATTTTTCTGCAGATATATATATATATATGTGTGTGTGTGTGTGTGTGTGTGTGTATGTGTGTGTATATATGAAAGTGTGTGTATGCATAAAACTGTGGAAGACACACACTGTACATATTATATATGTATCAATCAATTAATCTATACTTTTTATGAGGTCAGACAATTAGTTTGCAAACTCATCCTAGAAAAAGTGCTACATACCTCATTGCTGAATAACACCACAGTCACCTTCGAAGTAGTCTTCTTGGGAAGCTATGCACCACTGCCAGTGCCTAGTCCACCCTTCAATGCAATTTTGGAACTCTTTTTCTGGAATGGCCATCAGAGCTGTCATCATATTACCCTTGATGTCCTGAACATCATCAAAATGTCTTCCTTCCAATATTTCCTTTATCTTCAGGTAAAGAAAGAAGTCACTGGGGGCCAGATCAGGTGAGTAGGGAGGGTGTTCCAATACAATGATTAATTTACTGGCTATAAGTTCCCTCACAGTGCCGTGTGATCTGGTGCAAAGCACTTAGGACAGTGCCTGAACACAAGGCAAACCCCCAGAGCCCACTGATGAAGACCCCCTTGCGGCATTGGGCCACAAGTGGGCAAGAGCCATGAATTGTTGGTGAAAAATTCAGGTTGTCTAACTTTTTCATGCAGCCTTTTCAGTACTTCCAAATAGTAAACTTGGTTAATTGTTTGTTCAGTTGGTGCAAATTCATAATGAATAATCCCTCTGATATAAAAAAAGGTTAGCAACATTGTTGCAACAAACTCATGAACTTAACTGTCAGACTTCATGTAACTATGGTCCCAACAGATGCTGCTTTGCATTACTTATTTCCAACTTATCAAATTATTTGCATTTTATGCATCAGTAAGCACCTTTTTCCAGGGTAGTTCCTAACAGAAAACAGATTAGGTCAACACGTGCTGTGCCCGCATTTAAGCAATTCTGGTTGTTGGGTATTTCTGCTGCTTCTCTGCCATCAGCAATGCTGAGATGGGCATCAGCGTTCTGATGGCCCATGGTGTCGATTAGGATAGTGAAGAAGTTAAAAGCACACTTGCTGGTGAGGAAGAGGCAATGGAATTAGAGCACAGAGTTCTGCACATGACCTGCTCCAGCCTGCATCCTATTGGTTGGCTCTGGTTGGTGATGGAGCAACCAATGGCCACGCTACCCATGATGTCACACCCCAGGTGCTAGGGGGTTTCCAGACTTTCTCTAGGAGCCTCCATATTCCACCCTCAGTGTGACTGGGCTGGTTCCCTCTCTTCATTGTCCCCTATGAGTACTAGCCCCCCCAAGCCTAGCCCGCCCCTATGGATACCCTCAGCCCTCCTCCATCACTCCCCACTTACCTCCTTGCCCATCTGGTCTTGTCTTCCAGGTCTGATGTGGACACTCATGTGGCCTGGTTTGTCCTATGGGAAGAAATCAGAGAAGTCACATCTCAGGTGTGTAGGAAACTAAGAGAACAGAGAAGAGTCCTGGTTAGATGAGAGGTTAGCTTCATTCCAAGGCCTCCCTCGTGAGAGACCTGAGGAGTAGGAGGGGATGAATCTGGGGGCTTAACCTCTACATCAAGAGTCCTTATTCCCCATACTGTTTAAATATTTCTGAGGTCTTAAAGTCACTGGAGGAAGATACCTTCAGGCAAGTGCTGGGTGGGGGTTGGGGGTGGAAGGAAAAGAGGCTGGGTGTACTTGGGGAACAAGGTAGCAGTATCTGGCCTAATTACTGATGATGATGATGATGATAATTTATTTCATGCCTATTGTATGCCAGGCACTATGGTAGATGATTTATACAAATTATCTTGAACCCTTCCAACAGTTACACCAGTTGGTACTTTAACCCCATTTTGTGGACAAAGGAACAGGAAGGGGTTCAGAGAGGTGATGTCACTTTCTCCAAGTCACACAGCAAGAAAATGACAGAGGCCAATATTCTACCCTTGTCTCTCTGATTCCCAGCCCAGACTGTAGACCTCAGACCACAAAAAGGTGGCACCACTAAGGGTAATGAGACAGTGAAAATGTTTGGTTGACTCCTAGCTGAAGAGAGGGTGATGCCTGTCTAGGGGGCTTCTTCTAGGGTGTAGTAGAAGAGGTGAATCAGATCTCCTGGAGACACTCTTAAACTGCAAAGAGTTTATCACAACCAGCTTGGAAATTGCACATTGAATGATGATGATGGTATTAATAATAACATCTGAAATTCTACTCAGTGGTTACTATATGCCAAACCTTGTTCCAAGATCTTTATCAGTAATATCTTACTTTCTCCCCATAAGAGATACCCCTGTGTGATCGGTACCAGTATTACTCCCATTTTATAGATGATAAAGTAAAGTACAAGTAGGCTAACTTGCCTACTGTCATATTGATGGCAAATACTGTAAGCTTCTTGACGTAGAGAGCACATAATGATGACAAATAGTCTCAACATCAAAATAATAAAATATAAAAAGAATGTATCTTCTAAAATCTTCACCATCATCACTATAATCAGTACCTCTGTCACCAACATTACCGTCACCACCATTACCACCACTATCACCATTGTCATCATTATCACCACTATACTTATAATTTCCATCATCATCATCATCATCATCATCATCATCATCATCATCATTGTCACCATCATTATCATCTCTGCTATTCTTAAAATCTACTACAGTGGTTCTCAACCAGGGCAATTTTGCTCCCCATGGGACCTTAGTATTGCCTAGAGTCATTTTGGTTGTCTAAACCAGAGCTTAAGGTGGTTGTTGCTACAGACATCAAATGGGTAGAGGCCAGGATGCTGCTAAATGTCTTACAATGCACAGGACAGCCTTACCCCCACCACTACTGAAAGAATTATCTGACTCTAAATATTGATAGAGGTTGACAAACTGGTCCACTCTGCGGAGAATGTTGCTAATCGCTTCATCCTCTAAGATGTGTATCTAACCTTCCCATTACCTTCAGGGCAGGTGTGACCCTTCACATCTTCCAGTGGGTCTAAGAAGATCTGAGAAGAGAAATGATCGGCTCAATTTCACCTAGCCAGCTAGGGGCTGAGCTGGAATTTGAATCCAGATTTTAAAAAAAAAGATTTTATTGGGGAATTGGGAAAAAGGAACAGCCAAGTTGCTGTCTTTTAATCTCAGTTGTGGAGGGCGCAGCTAGCTCAATTCCAAGTCCAACTGGCATCTGGCCACTCGTCGGCAGCTCAGGGCCACACAACTGGAGACAGAGGAACGTTCACCTGCTGAGTGTGGCGCCTGCTGGTGCCCAGGTGCCTCTGCCAGTGTGTGTGGAGTGAGAGTCAGGAGGCTGGTGCCTGGGTTGCTCCTGCTGGGAAATATGAGAGAGGACAACAGGAGGGGAAGGAGCTACTCTAGGCCAGTGGTGACCTCAGTGCAGCTGGGATGAGGCCCAACAGCTCAACCTTATTCTCAGGTTCAGCTTCAGGAGTGCCAGCGACATGGACCGTCTCTGTCCTGCTGTTGCTAGGACAGGGGTGTGTGGTTGGCTTGTCCTGGGGATCCTGCTCCTAGAGGTGATGGGACCTTGATGAAGGCCCTGGAGACCGTCCAGCTTGTAGGATGCAGAAGTTCCTGGGAATGAGAGACACAGGGGAGGGGGTGGTGGGGCAAGCCCAGGGCTGGCGGGACAGCAGCTAAACATCCCCTCCTTTGTGCAGCCTCTGCTGACCCTCCACGGGGAGAATTTGTGGGCTTCCTGCACTGTGTTCCACAATAGCCCAGCCAGGCAGGCTAGGGGCTTCCTGAGGTCCATTTCTGTCTGCTCGCCCCCAGCCCCAGCCCCAGCAGAGGGCCAGCTCATAGGCGGTGTCCAGTGAACACTGCAGGAATGGATGAGCTGGTGTTGCCACGTGGAGGTCAGAGAGTTGATGGCAAGAAGGGAGGGGGCAGCTTCAGAAGATGTTTAAGCGTCTGCACTGCCTAAAGCTAGACCATCAGAGGGCATAAGCGTGGCCTATGTGGCAGACCAGGGGAAAGGGAAGTGAGAAATGAGGTCAGACCTGGAGGTCAGCTGAGGGCGTTGTGAAGTGCCAAGTGTCACGTGAGCAGAGAGAATGCAGGGGAAGGTGGGAAGTGCCCACATCTATTTCTGTGATTTTACCTCTTAACTGACCCGGGGTCCCAGCAGGGTCCCATAGCTGGGAGTCTTCTTTCTTGTCCCTTCAGAGTCCAGTCAGCTCACTTGTGCCCAAGAGCAACCAGCTGACAGAACCTCCAGCTCCACAGCCTCTACCAGGCAGACCCCATAGATTGTCTCTCTCTCTCCCTGGAGGGGAACATCTCAGGGTGTCTGCTGCGTCTCTTTGGCCTCCAGCCCCCATACAGGGCAGATGCTCACAGGCCCCACATCCTCATTGCGAGCACCCTGGAGTCTGGCCATTCCAAGAACCTGACGTGCTCTGTGCCCTGAGCCTGTGAGCACTGCACGTGCCCCATTTTCTCCTGGACTTCAGCTGCTGACACTACCCTGGGCCCCAGGACCCTCCTTTCCTCTGTGCTCACCCTCACCCCTCGGCCCCAGGACCATGGCACAAACCTCACCTGTCAAGTGAAGTTCCCTGCAGTAGATGTGACCATGGAGAGGACCATCCAGCTCAAAGTCACCTGTGAGTGCTGGGCCAGGAAGGGGGTCTCTGGTGCGGGTTCTGAGGGCAACGGGGATGGGGGTCAGGGCCTCGCACACTGGGTGTTGGGACCTGAATCTGGTCTGGGTGGGGGTCAGGGGGATGCCTGCCTCCACCCTTCCCCACTTATGCAGCCCATTGACTTGGGTTCACCATGTCTTTCTGTCCCAGACTCTCCACAGAACTTGACCATAACTGCCTTCCAGGGTAATGGAACAGGTAGGAAGGAGCCTTTCATGGGCTGTAAGGAGCATGGCCTCTTCCAGCTTAGTGCACGGCTGGGTCCTGCCTCATCTTGTTGTCCCCCCCGTGGCCAGGCACCTCCTTGTGGGTAAACCCAGTGGTCCCCCTCTCCTCAGCCCTCATGGCCCCTGTGAACAGCTATCCCCAATGGCTCCCTGTCCCCCAATGATTCTCCCCATGTTCCTTGGCTGCACCAGGAGAACAGGGCATCATCCACATGGAGGAGCCCAGCAGGTCCCTCATCATCCATCTCCTGACGACTCCTCCAGCTTGTCCGTTTATTTCCCTTCGATAGTCTTTAATTTACATGTTTTTGAACAGGTGGTATAATCAAACGGCAAAAATTCAAAATGTACACCCAGTTTGTCCTTAGATGCCCAGTCCCCTCCCAGGAAGTGACCAGTATCCACACACTGCTCTGAGCATTGGTCTGTTCACCTAAAGAAGCGGTTCTCAACCTTCTAAACTGCGACCCCTTAATACAGTTCTTCATGTTGTGGTGACCCCCAACCATAAAATTATTTTCGTTGCTACTCTATAACTGTAATTTTGCTACTGTTATGAATCGTAATGTAAATATCTTTTTGTTTTCCGATGGTCTTAGGCGACCCCTGTGAAAAGGTCGTTCAACCCCCAAAGGGGTCACGACACACAGGTTGAGAACCGCTGACCTAAAGGCTAAGAATCCCTTGACATCAGAAGGACAGATGTGCTTATCTCTCTCTGTGCCTGTGAGGTGTTCCCTACCTGGATGGATTCTGGTTGTGCACACATCTTCAGTGGAGAACCATGGCATTAACTTTTTGTCTGAATGGTACATATCACATTTTTTTCATTTATTGATCAGTTGATGGACGTTTGAATTGTTTCCAGTTTTTGGCTGAGCTGCTGTGAACATTGGTGTACCTGTTTTTGTGTGAACATATGTCTTCTGTTTCCTTGGGCATAGACTTGGGAGTGGAATTGCTGGGTCAAGTGGTGATTTCTATAGTTATCTTTTTGAGGACATGCCAGACTGTTTTCCACAGTGGCAGCGTTATTTTCTGTTCCCACCAACAATGTAGGAGGATTCTAATTTCTCAACCCAATTACCAGCATTCTAGTTTCACTTAAAAAGAAATGAGAGGCTACTAGTGAGTGTGAGGGGCTATTTCATCATGGCTCTGAATTCCATTTAAGTAATGATAATGATGTTTCTCATTTTTTTTCACAGATATATATATATATATATATATATATATATATATATCCATACATATGAACCATCTGCATGGATTCTTTGAAGAATTATTTTTTCAAGTCCTGTGCCCATTTTTAACTGTGTGATTGGCTTTGCAGTTTTTGGTTGTAAGAGTTTTTTATACATGCTGGATAGTAATCCATCTCAGATCTCTGAAGAGCAAATATTTTCTCCCATAAAATAATTTGGCTTTTCGGTGTCTGCATAATGTCAATTGATAAACAGAATGTTTCATTTGATGAGTTCCAGCTGTGTAGTTTTCTCTGAGCCCAACTTCTGAAAGATCAGGACATGGGTTGGGGTGAGGGCATCGGTGGTCTCACATCCAGTGTTGCAGGGAGGCCCAGAGGACAATGTCCAGAGTTCTACTGGGAGAGGAAGACACACAAGACTGCAGCTGAGCAGGTGAATCTGTCCTTGTCTCTAGTTCCTACAGGGAAATCAGGGTTCAGGGCAGAGGTGATGCTGGTGGCCATCGGGGAAGTGGCTGTCAAGACCTTGTTCTTCCTTCTTTGCCTCATCATCCTCAGATGACTTCTGCCCAGGGAGAGGGGAGGCATGGGGAGGGCAGGAGGCATGTGACTGAGTACCAGATTCAAGGCTGGAGGAACCTGAACGAGCTACAGGTGGGCCTGGAAGCAGGTGAAGCGGTGGTGAGTGAGGATTCCACACGGGCAGACATCGTGTGTGCCCCAGTTGGCAAGTGTCCAGGATGGAGGTACCTTCTGTTCTCAAGCTGGTCTGCATGGCTAGACCTGCCTTTTCCAAAATCTGACTCCCCCAAGATCGTGAACAGGGAACATGTGGCAGGGTATGCTGCCCACTGCACCCTGATCCAACCAGACTGAAAATCCCTGGTCTCTTCTCTCAGAGTGAGGTATCACAGGAGGAACAGGACCACATCCACAGCATGCACAGAGGATGCAAATGCCATCCCGGGTTACAGTCTCAGGTGAGTGATGTGGGTGTCTCACCCCCCAGAATCATACAGACACCTTGTCCAGAATGACCCCCAGAATTTCTCTGCTCAACATGGCCAAAGCTGAGCTATCCCCTTCCTTCCTGCCCGTACCCACTCCTTTCTGAGTTCTCTGTCATACAGGTGACACAGTGGCTCCCTCCTCTAAAGATGTGGTTCTCCATTTGCCCTCCCGCATTCTCTCTAATCCAATAAATCACTAACTTCTTCATATTCCTCCTAATCACAGCTCACCGTAATGCCCATCTGTTCCCCATCCTCACATTGGTAGTTCCTGCCACTTCATCTTTTCCTTGTGTTTGTGAACCCACCAACCTCCTGCCTCCATCTCACTCCTCAGCACAGGGTTCCAGACAGTGTTTCCAGAGACTGTATTGTTCACTTCCTGTGAAGTATGACAGCAACGTTTCCTGGCTGTGGCCTGAGACCCAGATGCAAACACCACAGGCTGCATTGGAGGGTCTGCTGTGGTCTGTCCCCTGCTGGACTCCCCACCAGGTTCCACCATCCCCTTTGTGACTCTAGACTTA
Source organism: Hipposideros armiger (assembly GCF_001890085.2). Lineage (NCBI taxonomy): Eukaryota > Metazoa > Chordata > Mammalia > Chiroptera > Hipposideridae > Hipposideros > Hipposideros armiger. Next base: position 39,939 of record NW_017733199.1, read on the forward strand.
TATGTGTAGTTCCTTCTCCTGAAATGCCCTTCCCGCCCCATTCCTACACCCCAAAGTGCTGACCATGCTTCAGGCTCAGTTAAAAGTCACCCCTATTGGAGTGTGAGTATGTGTGTGTGTGTGTGTGTGTGTGTGTGTGTGTGTGTGTGTAATTCTTTATGGTTTTGAGCAAAGTAAAATCAAGTCATCTATTTATGGTCTTCTTCATCTAGTTAGCTGAACACCTACTATGTGCTTACATTGTTGTAATTTCCAGAAATGCAACAGTGCACATGGCATCAAAAATCCTTCCTCAAGAGACTGTCATTTTTGAGGCAAGAGGATAAAAATACAAAGAAATGAATACAAATACAATGGCATGTTGGATGGTGATATGTGTTTGTGGAGAAATCACCTAAGGGAAGAATCAGGTGACACATAGGGGGACAATTCCCTACAACTGAGAGTGTGAAGAGTGATGTTTAAGCATTGACTTGGAGCCAGTGATAAAGCAGGTTGTGTGCTGTCTAACAAAGATCACCCAGAAAGACAGAAAATCAGTGTCACAGCTCTTAGGCGGAAGCAGCTTGGCATGTTGTGGGACAAGTGGCATTGTGACAGCATATGGAGCCATGAGAGGTGGCTGCTGAGAGTGTGGTACCTCGTGGAAAACCCATGTGAGGCCTTGCAAAAAATGCAGTAATCTGGGAGTCTTGGAGGAGAGCAGAGACATGACAGAGTGTCCCTTGTAGCAGCATCCCCATGGCTGCTCTGATCACAATAGGCCAGAGTGTGACCATGGCTGCAAACAGAGAGAGGGCATGGAGGGCAGGAGGTGATGGTGGTTGAACCAGGAAGGTCGGGGTGAGGTCGAGGTTTTACCTTTGCATATATTTTGAAGGTCAATTTAACTGAATTTCCTATTGGATGTGGAGAAAGAGAGAAAGAGAAGAACAGGGATGGTGCCCAGATGTATTTTCCGAGCACCTAGAAGGATGGGGACGTGTTTCATGGATGCAGACTGGACGGTTTGAAAGGTGATGTTCATTCTGAGCAGCCACTTGATAGCGACTGGGGCTGCCAGTGAGAGAGCTGGATATGAGGATAGGAGTCCAGGTTGGAGAAATGAACACGCACAGCCAGTGTAGGTGATGACACCTGATGAAATCAGAAGTCTGATGGCACATGGAAGAGAGAAGGCACAGGCAACACATTGTCTCTGATGATCCTGACAGCAGTTGTCTCATGGTTGGTGGGAAAGGTGTGAAGATGTGACCGAGCTGGCTCAGGAGATTCTGGAGGAGGGGATGGGAAGGGTGGTTACAGATGTGCCTTTGAGGAATTTGGCTGCAAAGAGGGACAGAGGAATGGATCTGGTGAAGGAGGACTTGCTCTGGTGCTTCTCTGCATTTCCCACCTGTACTGGTTTCCTGGGACCACTGTAACAAATAATCACATGCTTGGTGTCTTGAAGAAAGAAAATTTATTTTCTCAGTTCTGGGGGGCTAGAAATCTGTGTAGAGAGGAAAAATATCTTCTCCCTCTGCCCCTCTACCTATGTTCTCAACTGAGAGCCTTGTAACAAAGAAACATTAGGCGCCACGTCTTGGGGTAATGTGTCCTGAACCTCATTCTCTGAAATCAGTTTTGCTGCCACCGGCTCTCCCTGACTTGTGGCTGCATGACTGCTCTGTCTCTGTGGTCACATTGCTGCATCCTGCTCTGTGTACAGTCCTTAAAGGACACTTGTGACTAGATCCAGGGGCCAACGCTGATAGTCTAGGATGATCCTTATCTTAATCCCAATGTACACCACTTATCCTTATTAGGGAACATTTGCAGGTACCAGGGACTAAGACCTGGATATCTTTGGGTGGCCATTATTCAGCCCGCTGGACTGCTCATGTGACCTTTTGCCACCCTGAATGTCCCCATCTGCCTCCCAGGCCTTGTTTACTCTGCTTTTTCATGTCCAGATAATTAGTGGGTCACCTCATGAGTGACATATGTTTTAGGGAACAGTAGTTTGCTCTTCTGTAAAAGCCAATATTAAGAGAGCTACAAGAAAATATTAAACACGAAAGAAAAAATCTGCAAATATATACTTGATCAATGACTTGTATACAAATATACAGGACTCTCAAACAAAACAGTATGTAACAAACAAGGAAATAAAACTAATTGTTTAAAAGAAAACCTCACTCAACAACAAAAAGCAAACAACCCTATTTAAAAAATTGGCAAAGGACATTTACTAGACATTTCCCTGAACTTATACAAAAGGAAAATACACGTGAGAATATGCTCAACATCACTAATATTAGGGAAACGCAAATTACAACCATAGAATGAGGTCCTCCACCCATTGTTCCATAAGATGGTTATTATTTTTTTTAAAAAACTAAAACAGGAAACAAGAAGTGTTGGTGACATTGTGAAGCAAGCGGAACTCTATGCTTTGCTGTTAAGGTTATAAAACTGTGCATCTTCTTCGAAGTTCCTCAAAACATTAAAAACAGAACTACTATATGATCCAGTAATTTCACTTCTGGGTATGTACCCCCAAAAATAGAAAGCAGGACCTTGAATAGGTATTTATACATCTCTGTTCATAGCAGTATGATTAACAATAACTAGACGGTAATTGCAACCTAAGGACCCATCAACAGAGGAACTGAAGGACTAAATGTGGTGAATACATTCAATGGAATATTATTAAGTCTTTAAAGGAAGAGAATTATGACAAATGTTACAATATGAATTGAAGACACTATGTGAAGTGCAGCAAGCAGTCAGAAAAGGACAAATTCTATATGATCCCACCTACATGAAGTCCCTGGAGGAGGCAAATTAATTGACACTGAATGTAGAATCGTGGTTGCCTGGGTCTGGCCCAGTGCAATGCATGGTTCTTCTTTTCATGGGCACAAAGTTTCAGTTTGGGAAAAATGAGTAGTTTTCGAGAAGGATGGTGGTGACGGTCTCACACCAACGTGGCTGTACTGAACACCACAGACACAGATAATTAAAAATGGTTAAAATGATAAAGTTTTATTATGCATATTTTACCATAATAATAATAATAAAAAACAGAGGCAAAGGATGTAATCAGCAAATTCACTAAAGAAGAAAAATAATGGCAACTAAGCATATGGAAATATGCTCCACACCACTTCTTAGGACATTATAGATTGAAACCACGATGACATACAATGGAATACTGCTTAGTAATAAGACATTACAAACTACAGATACATACAACTGGGATCAACATCCAAAGTATTGTGCTGAGTGACAGAATATAGACACAGATGAGTACATTTCTAGAACTTCTCCTATAGGCAGAATTACTTCACCATGATGGAGAGTATATCAGTGTTTACCTGGGGCTAGCGGTGGGTGTGACGAGCTACAAAGGTGTGGGGTGGTGGAAATCTTTTATATCCTGATTGTGGAGGTCTACATTTGTTAAAATTCACAAAAATGCTTATTTCAGTGGGTACAGTTTATTTCATGTAAATTATAAAGTTCTTTAAAGAAACACAGTGAGAAGTCACAGAAGCTTTTCATCTATGAACATGGTATAACTTTCTTTAGTATACATCCAACTGTGTTGGGCCTTCTGTTATATGCTTACTTTTTTTTTTAACAACCTAGAACAAAATATCATTTTCTTATGGGTGACTCATTTCCTCATACATCAAATAAGGGTCCCAAATCTCTCTATGTTAATAACACTGAAGGACCATATATTTAGACACTACTGTTTTTGAAAGATTTTACAAATATATCATGGCAAATACTTTTATGTCACTGGGGTCAAGAATTTTCTGTGACACACACTGAGTGAGATGGAAAACCACATTAGCTGAACCTAAAATTTTAATTGTTGCTGCATATTCCACTCAGGTTTTCCAGAAATATCATATTTTGAGCTACATTTAACTGTGAGAAGCAGACTTTTTTCAACAACTCTTACTTATTTTTACTTTATGTAGAAATTAGACCCTTTATAGTCCCACAAAGGATTTGAGGTGACTTACAATTTTATAGCTCTTCCAAGGTAGCAATTCTTTTAAGGCAGAACAGAAATCACCTAGGAAAAATTACATAATTGTACTATGAATCTAGAATGAACCTGTTTCTGAAATTATGTAGTAAATATAACCCTGAGATTCCTAGCCACCAATGCAACAAGGGGAATGTGAAATGTTATTGTCTGTTAAAAGAAAGTATGTAGTTTACTTGAAAAGGCAAATATCTTATTGCTAAAGACTGGGAGAAACATATCCCATATGGAAACCACATTGCATAACATAATGAGAAATGCCTTTAATGCATTTGTTTATCCACAACTTTGTTGTTGAGTAAGTGCTTGGAGAGCTGGAGGCAGATGTTTCACATGACAGGAAATGCTAATCTGTGTGATGAGGAAGTCAAACAGTCTCTGCAGTTCAAACAATACTGAGTGGTGGGAATCACAGAAAAAGCTTCCTGTGCACTGGCTCACAGAACATGTATTCTCTCTTTGTTTTACATGAAGAACCCACATCATTTTATTTTAGAGATGCCATTGAAATGTTACGAATCAGTATATTAAATGTTAATGCAAAACTCACTGATAATTTTAGAAATTACACAGCATGCTAGCAGGTTACAGGGTAATCTCACCAGTGACTGCAGCTCTAAAGCCTGGCAGTTGCATGTGTTTGGGGAGGAAATGATGTCACTGAGTGGGGACCATGTCACTGGCATAGACCAGGTCTGTCATTTCCCTCCTTGTGTCCAGCAAACCAACACTTAGATGCTCACTGAGTGTTTAGTGGATGGATGGATGCTGCCTTCACTTCACCTGGGATCTTCTTGTTTCTTCAAATCCAGATGCTCACACTAACCCTAAACAATCCTGCACTTTGCAGGACCAATAACCTGAAGGTCTGGTTGGGACTGTGACCCTCCAGACCAAAGCAGTGGGTGACTGGCTCTCTGGTGGAGACAACACTGCTCAGAACAGCCCCTCAGATGGGAGGACCTTAGGAGACTCCCGTGTCCTCAGAGGTCCTGGTCCTTCTCTGGTGCTGGAGGGAAGCCCCCGTGAGGGGCAGGACCTGAGTCCTGCTCCCTGTCTGCTCCTCTCTGGGTGGGTCTCTGGGTCTCTGGTCTGTGGGGTGTCCACCCTCAATGCTTAGGTGGAATGAGCTTCATCTCCGAGGTTCCTCTTCTGTGAACGAGGAGGCCCCGGGCTCCACCCCAGCTTCCGTGGTCTCCCCCAGTGCCCATCCCACTGCCTTCCTTCTCTTTTCTCCCACAGGAGCTGAGAAACCTTCCCTGTCAGAGATGCTGCTGCCGCTGCTGCTGCTGCCCCTGCTGTGGGCAGGTGAGTGGACGAGGGGAGGGGTGGTGGGGTGGGGGCTCTGCTGACCCTCTTTTCCTCACAGTTTCCCTGGCTGAGGTTGAAGGATACCAGCTGTCTGTGCAGGAGTCCGTGACAGTTCAGGAGGGCCTGTGTGTCTTCGTGCCCTGCAATTTCACCTATCCCCGGTACAATACAACGGACTTAACCTCAGCTCAAGGCACCTGGTTCTGGAGAGGGGCCAATAAAGTCCAAGGTGCTGCAGTGGCCACAAACAAACGAGGTCGCAAAGTTCAGGAGGAGACCCAGGGCCGATTCTACCTCCTCGGAAACCCTCAGAGCTATAACTGCTCCCTGGACATCAGAGATGCCAGGAAGAGCGATGATGGAAAATACTTTTTTCGAGTGGAGAGAGGACAAGGCAGGTCATGGACTTACATATCTAACTGGCTCTCAGTACATGTGACGGGTAAGTAATGGGCTCCAGGAGAGGCTACAGGCGAAGGACATGGGGATTCAGACAGGGCGGGGAGGGGACCCCCTCCTGGGAGGGAGCTGGGGTTCCAGCATATCTAGTCTCAGAAGCTGGAGCTGGACCAAAGCCTGGGGCTTCTCTCAGGACCGCACCTGGGACCCTCCCTCCTGATCCCGTGTCTTCCCGTCTCACCAGGCCTGACCCACATGCCTCACATCCTCATCGCGGGCACCCTGGAGTCCGGCCTCCCCAGGAACGTGACGTGCTCTGTGCCCTGGGCCTGCAAGCGGGGCACGCCCCCAATCTTCTCCTGGACCTCAGTTGCCCTTATCTCCTTGGGCCCCAGGACTTACCTCTCCTCTGTGATCACCCTCACCCCTCGGCCCCAGGACCACGGCACTAACCTCACCTGTCAGGTGAAGTTCCCTGCAGCTTGTGTGACCGTGGAGACAACCATCCAGCTCAACGTCACCTGTGAGTGCTGGGCCAGGAAGCCTGGATTCCTGAAGGTGTTGGGGGGCCAGAGGGTCTGGTGGGAACACTTGGTGTTTTTGTTCTGGAGGACTGGCTAAGTAGGGGACCCAGAGGACACAAGTGTTGTCCCTTCTGCATTTCTGTGGCTCTGGGTGTGTGGAGGGTGGTGCCTACATGAACCTAACCCCATACCTCCCACTAAGGAGGGAACTCCTCTCTTCTTGTCTTAGGTGCCCCACAGAACCCCAACATTGGTGTCTGCCTCGGAGACAGCTCAGGTAGGAAGGAGCCTCCTGTCCATGTGACACTGACTGAAGGGGGGTTTCTGCCAGGTGGATTCAGAGCTAAACTTTCAGAGTTCAAATGCTGAGGGTGGGGCCCGATACATGAGAGGCTTTCATCAGGAATCTTCCTCCATATTCTTCTTCTGCTCTTCTGCCAGGGTGACCCCCACACCCTCTCCTCCCTGCCCATCTTAAATGATGCTCTTTACCTTCTCCCGTCATAAAAGCTTTTGGGCATTTCCAAGTAGACTTTACTTTTTTTTTTTTAAGATTTTTTATTGGGGAGTCGGGGAGATGGGAACAGCGCTGGGGAATTGGGGGAAGGGGAACAGACAAGTTGCTGTCCTTTTGTTCTTCAGTCTAGTTGTGGAGGACGTTGTTTCACTGGCCCA
>NW_017733199.1:47585-49527 GCF_001890085.2 Hipposideros armiger
TGGCCCTCACATGTGGGATCCGAACCGGGGCCCTCTGGCATCCCAAGCGAGTTCTTAACCATCGCGCCACTCGGCCGGCCCTAGACTTTATTTTTTAGAGCAGTTTTAGGTACAGTAAAATTGAGCAGAAGGTAGAGAGATGTCCCCTATACCTACTGCATCCTCCCTCGCATGCACTGCCTCCCAACTGTCAACACCCCTCGCCATAGGGGACATTTATTACAATCGATGAACTTACAGTGACACGTCCATTCTCACCCAAACCCATAATGTACGTTAGGGTTCACTCTTAGTGTTGGACATTCTGTGGGTTATCAAGCAGTAGTCTCACAGCTCCTAAAATCTTTGGGGTTTTTTAAAGATTATATTGGGGAATTGAGGAAGAGAACAGTTTTGGGGAATCGGGGAAGGGGAACATTGTGTTTATCCAGGACCCATCATCCCCAAGTCAAGTTTTTGTCCTCCTATCTTAGTTGTGAAGACACAAGCTTAGCTCCAAGTCCAGTTGTATCATTCAATCTAGTTGCGGAGTTGGGGGGTGGTCGGCGCAGCCCACCATTCCATGAGGGAGTCAAACCAGCTACCTTGCTGTTATGAACACACGCTCTCATCAGCTCAGTGGCAGCTCAGCTTGAGCACAGCTCACTGGCCCACGTGGGAATTAAACCGGCGACATTGTTCCTCAGAGGTTGCTCTCTTAACCAATTGCACCACCTGGCCGGCCCTCTTTGGGCTGTTTTTTGACTGTCAATCTCCCCAGCCCTCACCCTGATCTGCCTGTGGGCCTAGCGCTGCCACATTGCCCTATTCCATTGGAGATTGTTTTTGGTTCCCCTCCGACCAGTACACAGTGACCCTGTTAGGGCTCTCTCAGCAGTGCCCATCAGACTGCTGACAAGTGATGCCCAGAGACACATCCCTGACCCCAGTTGTTGGGCTCCTGGGAGGCACGGCCAGCCAGGACCAGGAGAGCTGTCTGGGTCTCATCTGAAGGACCGAGAACCTCCCCATATTCATCCCCTTCTGGGGCACAAAAGGCCACATTTGCTCTTGTGTGACCGGGCTGGTGGAGGCCAGGAGAGGAGATTCCGACACTCTTCCAGGAAGGGAGGATGTAGGAAGCCTTTCAGCATCTCACAATTGTGTATGTGAGTGTGTGTGTGTGTGTGTGTGTGTGTGTTTGTAATGCTTATGTGACCCTGAGTCCCAAAGTTCTGTTGCAGCCAGGTCATAGTCTGCTGTAGCAAGACCTTAGATGGAGAAGAACTTGTGTTCAGGAAAAGATGGCGTTTGCTGGACAGGAGTTGGATAGGAGGTGTCACATAGACCATGTCTTTCATCCTGCAGTGGGAGAACTGGGGGCTGAACCCTGGATGGGAGGAGAGGGGTACCCCTCCTTTCGTGCTGGAAGGAGGATTCTTATGCCCACTCATCAAGACTGGAGTTCTCATTACCACTTTGCCTATTCAGGGTCATTTCTGATTCTTTATTGATAAAAATAAGTAGCAGAATTCTCATGGGATCACGTGTAGATAAACATCAATTGGTATTTTCTCTGTGCCTTCCTGATATCATAATTGATTAGTCAATATGAAGGATAAAAATGGCCTAAACCTAGTAACTACTTTTTAAAAAAATTTAGTGGTGTGACATTTGTTGATAAGGTTACATGGGATTCAGGTGTACAGTTCTGTAATGCACCATCTGTGTATTGCATTATGTGTTCACCACCCAAAGTCGAAAATTCTTCTATCACCATGTATGATTTGACCCCCTTTACCCTCTTCTACCTCTCTCCATCCCTCCTTACCCTCTGGTAACCACTAGGCTGTTGTCTGTGTCTTTGAGTTTCTGCTTGTTTGCTTGTTGTGTTCATTTGTAGCTTTCAGTTTTATATCGCACATATGTGTGAAATCATATGGTTCTTGATGTGGCATCATAC
>NW_017733199.1:52362-54010 GCF_001890085.2 Hipposideros armiger
CTTAGTATATCGTGTAGGTCTTCCTAGATCTGTATTTAAGAAACCTTTCACTTTTATTGAGGACTTCATGGTTTCCCATCTGGAAGTATATTATACTATAAAACCCTTAATTGGTCCCCCATTGGTGGAAAACTGTGGTATTTTCAGTTTTCACCTAAGACAAATAATGCTGCAATTAATTACTTGTGCAAACATTCCCCACGTATGTGTGTGTGACTGGAAGAAAATTTCCTAGGGAAGGGTGTCTGGATCAAAGGATATGTTTGTAGTTTCTCCAGATAATGCCAAATCCTGCTTCATGACACTGTTCTGCTGATACCCTCCCCTGTGGTGTACCTTTCCCCCTGCTGAACTTGTTGTCCTTGCTGACATGCCAAGTGAATTCACTATCATTTTAACTGGTATAGTCATTTTGTGACTAGGTTGAGTCTCATTATGTTTAAGGAGCATTTATATTTCTTTGTGGAGCTCTTCTTAATCATTTGAAGCAACTCTTTTCACATTAAGAAAATCAGCTGTGTGATAGTTGAAAATTTTTATTTCCGGCATAATGATGGCTTTTTAAAAAAGATTTTATTAGGGTACTGGGGGAGGAAACAGCGATGGAGAATCAGGGAAGGGGAACAGACAAGTTGCTGTCCTTATGTTCTTCAATCTAGTTGTGGAGGATGCCTCTTCACTGGCCAATGTTGGTATTGTGATCGTTGCGCTCTTTCCAGCTGAGGCAGTCAGTCATCGGTCATTGGACGGTCGCTCACGGTGGCTTATGGCAGCTCATGGCAGTTCACGCTGGCTGCCGCCTGCTCATGCTGGCTGCTAGCCATTGATGATAACTTATGGCAGACCACTTCATCCCCACTGCAACCTATACCATTGTCAGCGACTCACAGCAGCCGAGCTCTTGGTCAGGCTTTTATTCAGGATCTTAGAGTGATGTGACCCGCACATCAAACAAGTACTCCTGACTCGTCAGCCAGGAGCCCATCGAGAGAGAGAGTACCTGAGAGGATCGTGTGCGAGACTAGAAAAGAAAGAGCTAGAGATGAAAGCTAGGAACAGGAGGTTCTCCCAATGCTGATAGCAGAGAGTGGCACCATTTATTGTTTACACACAGCTTTTATAGCAAAAGTAACTTTCCTTAGGTACGGGGGTTTTGGGAACTTGAGGGAATAGTCCCATCCTCCCAGAGACACCTCCCCCGGGACTTTCCATAAGGTGTAGGGAAACAATCTTCCCAGGGTTAGAGCAAAACATAACAAGGAGAAACTGTTAATAGGATGGCATTCCACTCTGTAGCTTTCAAGCCGTTGGCTGTTTTCTACTCAGCGGCCAACCTTCCCACACTGCTTACCTGAGCCTGAGAGCCTGTCAGCCTGCCAGCTTTCAGGCTTAACCCTTACTATAATGTCATGTCCTGCGTGGCAAGGGCAAATGGGTCTCGAGAGGAGTGACGCAGATTAAATAAGAACAAGAGACAAAAGTAAGATAAGAGCGAGACCAAGGGACTCAGCCAGAGAAGACTGAGCCCCGAATCGGGTCAGCACATGGTTTTGATTGAGAATCTTCAAAGAAGTAAAACTGCTGTAAATTAGCAACCGTGTGTGATTTTGTGTGCCTTAAGGCCTTTTTCCATTAACACATCCCATTG
>NW_017733199.1:55856-56631 GCF_001890085.2 Hipposideros armiger
GTCCCAATGAATTCTGGATTGATTTTTATCCCAATGATTAATAAGAGGGCAAGTAGGAATAGGAGGTGGGAAGCTATGAGTACTAGATTGCTGAGTAACAAATCCTTTACTAGAAATCATAAATAAATCTTTAAAGGTATTATTTTCTTTTCCACTTGGAATAGTCCAAGTTTGCTCTCACAGAGAGAGACATGGTGGAACAAAGCCAATACATATAGGAGTTCAAAAAATTTGAAGTAAACATGGCTTTTGCTAATTGCACCTGAGGTGGTTCCTTTGCGTCTCCCCCTTTCTGTTTTTGCAATTGTTTACTGGAATTAAATGCGAGAGACGCTGTCTCAATGTTTTGAGCTGTGTGAACAACATAAGCCGAATCAGAAACAATATTTAGAGGTTCAGAATAGGTCTGCAAAGCAGTTAAAACAGCCACAAGTTCAGCCTTTTGTGCCGAATAACAGTTAGTGTGAACAAGTTGACATTCCTTTTCACTAACAATTGCAGCTTTTCCATGATCAGATCCATCATTAAAGACTGTAATTCCTTGAGGACTCGGCTCCTGTCAGAGCTTTTTGGGTAATATCCAATTAGTCTTTTACAAAAATTGAAATAATTTATTTTTTGGGTAATGATTATCAATAGTTCCATAAAAATTTCCTATTGCAATTTGCCAAGATTCATTATGAATGTTTGGATGACTAATTTGCTGTTTCTTAAAAGGAACTACAATTTGATTAGGTTCTTGCCCACTAAGGTGTAAGACTCGAGTGCGGGCTTT
>NW_017731535.1:0-23854 GCF_001890085.2 Hipposideros armiger
CTTGACTTCGGTTTGGAGGGAACCGAAAGTTCTCATTGATTTTAAGCCGCGGTATCACGGCTCCTCGCGTCTGCCTTTTATGAAGCATGACGGTGATGTCACAGCTGGGGGCAACGGTGAGCCGCTGGCGACACTCCTGGCGGCTTTCCACCTCCCGCCAGGCTCACACACACGCAGGAAAAGTCAAATAACTTCACGCCGAAAATAGAAATCTAAAATTAAATATTTAATTAGAGCTCTGATTTGCTTTAAAGATAGGTGGCATTGCACAGGCTATATTACACTCTGTATAATTTTTTTTCTTTGACAAAAAAGATACTGTTCATTTTAACAGGCCACTTTAATATTAATACATGTGTAATAGGATCGGAACTGAAAATCAGCTAGAGGTGGTACAATGTACATTATTGGGAAAATTACAGTTTTGTATTGTAAAAACATTTATTTTTTTTAACAATTTACCTACATTAATCAAAAAATTACAGCATATTTAATAATTTTACAAATTCTTCATAAAAAATATATCTCTGTACAAAAAGGTCTTTTGCACCTACTCGTGTCAGCAGCATGTGGTGGATGGTGAGACGGGTGGGGGTGACGATGGATTTCCTGATCAGAATGCCAGCCTTCTTTTTCCCCTTTTTTATAATAGCTTTTTTTTGTCGTTGTTTACAAAATATTTTACAGAAGAAAAAAATTATTGCAGCTAGCCTGAAGAAAGGCAAGATGTGTGAGACAAGCAGCAGTTTAAACAGCTTTGAAGCACGTGCCCTGCATTCGCGCGGCGGGCCCTCGCGCGTCCCCTCTGTCGGGAAGAGTCCTCAGGCTGCCCTGCCCCCAGCAGACCCGCTCAGCCCGCCCACACCCTCAGGGGACCCGGGCAGAGCCCCTGCGGGACCATTCCACGGAGTGTCCTTGTTTAAATAACATGCTCCAATGTGACAACCAAAGGACGTTTGACTTTGCACACAAAGGAAAAGAATAGCTAATCTGATATGTGGTTTCCTGACGGATGTCCTGTCATTTCAGGGCGCAGGGAGGTCATTGACCAGAGGGCAGGTCAGCAACGCGGGCGAAAGACATCGACTGAGACTCGGAAGTCAGCGCTTTGCATCTCGTTTGAGTGACTCAAACTCAGATATGTACAGTATATTTATATGTATGTATATATATACACTCAGTAGAGATAGAATTACCCTGTTCTCCCTGCACGGAGCCTCCCTCCCTGGCCGGTTCCGCGGGCGGCCAGTGCCTGGCTGGCACTGACCTCATCCCGTCTAAAGACAGGAGGTCACGGGAGGGCTCCAGGCTGCAAAGCCAGCCTCTGGGCCTGGTGTCAGGCTGGCCAGAGAAAAGCGCGCAGAGACTCCAGCATAATACTGTGGGATTCAAAAGGCAAAGAAGGAACTAGGTCAGTGATGCCCTCCCGGCAGCACGCGCCCTTCACGCGCACGAGGCCCAAACAGTGGGTGCCCAGTAGGAAGATGGACTAAAATGTTCAAAGCACAATGCACAACTCTGAAAGGATGAGCTGACATCCTGACAGTTTTTTGTTGTTTTTTTTTTCATTTCTCACTTTTGAGATCCTGCATTGAAATGTGCAGCCAACAGCTCTAGCAGTCTGAAGCCAGGTGGGCACCCATTCACTACAACGAGGGACCTGACACGTCTGTGGGGCCAGCAGGACTGCCACCACGGGACACGCTTCATAGGTAGGGCCGGTTCTTAAAACCCAACTGAGAGGATATGTTTCCAGAATCTTTTCACCAAACGGTTATAAATAAAACTAAACAGGATGTTCCCTTTGAGTTTGTGACAACAGATGTTCTCACTGCTGTAAGTTCTACGTCAGGTTTTGATTTTATCCACGTTGGGGATCACGCCTGCTTCAGACGGTAATTTATAATTTACCAAGAATGAATTCTAAACTTGAAAAATCACTGGAATTTTCTTTCCATCTGGAATTATAAAGCATGAAACGAAAGACAAGCTAATCAATCAACCATGGCGTAAGGAAAGACGTGTGTGTGTAATTTCTCCTCGCCGCCAAAGAAACACTTGCTATTTTGATCCTTCTGATCCTGAACAATTTCCACCCAGTTCAAGCTGCCTCTGGGGTGTGTAGTCTTTCACCGTGACAGCAGAGAGGGACGGCCCAGCACAGAAGGACAAACACAACGCTAAAGGGAAGGCTGCTTTGTGAGCGAACACCCACAAGCTCATGAGCTATCTAAAATAAATTACTATTCACATTTTTACATGGCAGATAGAAATTGCTGCAGACCTCCCACTATGAAGCTGTATAATACTGACAATGATGGGGTGACGCCGGGACCACAGGGAGAAAACGTGTGGGAAAGAAAAGGCCTCGTTTTGTTCTTGTTGGACATCTTCAGTGAGTTCAACACATGTATGGAGCTAAAAGAAGCGAAAATAGAGTGAATCTCTTCAATACCGAATTCCCTTGACAAACCTGTGCCACATCTGGGGACTCTTGTCTTTTCCTAACTGATCAACTAAACGGATGGTGAAATGTTTTGCTTGAGACTATGAGAGATGCTTATAATACAATGGGTAGTGTGTATAAACCCTGTGTAGTTTATTTTTATCAGATTCTTACTCAGTCATTCATAACACACTAGTGCAAAAAATTGTGCATCAGAAATTCTGCAATAGAACAGCTGACTGGGACATTTGCACATGGCCCCAGGGATGGACGCCAGGCGGCTGCAGGTCCTCAAAGTTTGTCAGGTGTCAGGAGGGCGGTGGCACATGGGCCGGGTGTGCGTCCACCCCAAAGGGAACTTCCAAGAGAGCTTTTTTTTTTTTTTTTTTTTTCCAGAGTGCTTGCATTCATGGGGGTTACAAAAAAGAAAAAATGACAACGTATTGTGGTGCTACCATTTTGTCACTGCCCCCGAGGGCAGTATCCACGTGCCCAGGACCTTGCGCTGGAAGGAGCCCAGCCAGGCAGAGTGCGGAGGTTGGAGCCCTGGCGACGCGGCTCCTCCGGACGCCTTGACCTCCGGTCGTGGGCCTTGACCCCGGCGGGGGCGGCCGGCACTCGGAATCCACTCCCAGGATGACTCGGAAGACTCGGCCCGCAGGCCCGGGCGCCCCTGCCGCACGCGCTGGGAGAAGCCGTGACGTTCGCTGCAGCAAAGCCGAGAGGAGGAGGGTGGGTTATGGCACCAGAGGAATGGCTGCTTGTCCGTCCGAGGTATGGCTATCGTCTGTCCTGCGGCACTAAGGGCTATACCACTGTGCACACTGTGTTCAGAGTCGTGTCAAACCGCACAGCCTTGGCTTCTGTGGGTTTTAAGTTTGTGTCATACATGGGGTTCTCAAATGAAGCTTGTCCGTTGCTGTTTTCATGTCCGGCATAGCCGTTGTACTGAACTTTTGGTCTTGTTCTAAAGTGGAAGACAAACACACACCGTTAAGGCCCTGATTTCAAGAGAAAAAGACGCGTCAGCTGGGACTGTGGGTGTAAAATGACTCGTCAGCCAGCAGGGAATACACAGAAAAGGTGCCAGGCAAGCTGGCGGGGCCGCGCCCTCACACGGCTGGCGTGTCCTGTTGGTGCTTGATGGCTGGCATTATCCAGGGGGCTTTAAAAATCGAAGCGGGTTTCTAGAATCCAAGAACTAGCTGATTCCAACTAGGAATCCTGGTCGACTGGCAAGATCACGCTGGTGCGGACAGTTTGGGTGTGGGCATCCGTCCATCACTTGTCAGGTGTATGACCTTGAGGAAGTCGCTACATTTTTTACTCCTATCTGCAAAGCAGCAATCAGGTGCCCCCTTTCAACAAAAGTATAAACGTTGGTTCTCTGTCATAACTGACAGTCACTAATTCTTAGCCCTTTTTGTAATACAATTTTGTCTCCAATGAGTAGGCTCTAGAAGACACTACACTCACTGTGAAACTATTGTTTACATGTCTGGTTAAAAGAAAACCCCTCTGTACACTGAAGATTAGACAATTAAAAGATTTTTTAGATATAAAAGACCTGAAACTACCTAGTCTCACCACTCCCCCGCAACACACACACACACACACACACACACACACACACTTTTTTCCAGAAGAAATTACATAAGAAAAATATGCCAGGTGGTAAGAACACAACTTTAATGTAAATAACCACACTGGCAAAATCATCACTTGACATGGATGTAAAGAAACTTCTGTTTTAGTGGTTACCAGTGGATTTCCTTAAGTTACCATATGTTCATTAAGAAAATGGGAACTAAAAAGTGTGTGACTCCCAGAGAACTAGCTTCTGTCAGCAGAAAAGCCATCTGCAGCGGCTTGAGGAGCTGCAGACTTTGACACTGAACTTAAAAATGCTCCAATAGCAAAAATAGGTAAACAAATTCAGCCAAATCTGAATGGAGCTCAGCCGTGGCTAACATTTTCATTTCATCTCCCAAGTCACGAGTCACCACCATCCCCTCGTTGCCAGGGAAACGCGGCAGACTCGGATGAGACTCCCGGACCCTGGAGAGGAGGCCACGTGGACATAGTGAGCAAAGAACCCTGGGACTCCAAGCATGTCAGTAACGAGAGACACTCCAAAAGGAGCAGAGACAAGGTTTTGTCTGAAGTGCGCTGCCACTCGTGAAGGACGTTTTAGATCTGTAGAGGGGAAGGAACGAGTGGAGAGAATGCTGATGGCTTGGTGTGTTCCCTGGACAGGTGGCTAGAGCTCAGGAGAAAATGGACCTGTGAGGTGTCTGGACCACCAGGTGGGGCTTGCTTGCTGCTGCAAAACCCCCACATTCCTCATCTGGCCCTGAAACAGAGAACTATAAGACCCCGCAGATTTAGAAGTCACGGGCTTAGGAGCGGCTCTCCCGTAGCCCTGAGATCAGAGCCTTCCTTCACAGCACAGCCTCTCGGTGTCTTGCTGAAAATGTATAGCAGATAAGGAAAACAACAAAACTTTCCCGTATGGGCATTCTCAAAGTATGAGAGAAGATCGCACGGCAACAGAAGATACATGTGTGAGTGTGAGGGCGTGCACACCATTACGTCAATACTTTACAATCGCAACATGTGCAAACAAATGGTGTTGCTACGGTACCTGTGTTTGTAGAGGTAAAATGCAAACCCTGATAAAATTAGAGCGAAGAAGGGAACCAGGATGGCAGCTGCGACGGACCCGCTGCTGGTGCCGTGATAATGCTGTGACGAGTCCTGGTCAGAGCTTAGGGGATCTGGAAAAGAAACGGACTGTTTAGTTTGTAGTAACTGCACTTATGCATAAACAAAGATACATTTATGATACATTTTATAAATGGATATAAATTCTACATGAGGCAGGAGATGCAATTCCATAGGGAACCAACTGATATTCTTTTTCCAAAGATATTAATATCCATCTTAATGACCAAAACACAGAAACCGGATGATTCCTTCCTGGCATTCAGCAGGACAATGAAAGGCTCCCACTCCCAGGGCTGGGAAGGCGAAAGGGGTGATACACCTTCTGACTTCTGCCTGTAGCTCCACATGTTTGCAGGTGCATAAAAACTAACTGAAGGCAGCATCCATATGCCTTTATCTAGATAGAGAGATGGGTAGAATTTGCTGTTTTCTCCTTTCCTAAGGCACAGACTCAGCAAAATAGAAGTCACTGAAATGGTTACGTAGCCCAGGTCTCTATGTGGATGACATCAAGCTCTGCATATGCGAATGTGTTGTGTAATCTGTTCTTTTATGTAGATTCCAAAATTCACTCCTGAATATAGAAATACAGTAAAACCTCGGAGTGCGAGTAACGTGGTTTGCGAGTGTTCCACAAGATGAGCTAACATTTCTAATGTATTTTAATGTGGTAAACAAGTGATGTCTTGCAATACGAGTAGTTTGTTTCTAGAACGAATTATGCTCGCAAACCGAAGTGTTACTGTACTCAAAAGAAGAACGCAGCTCAAGGTTGTAAGTTTCTATGAGAACCCAACAGGATTCTATGGGAAAACGTGATTTCCATTCATCAGACGGTAAGGCGGATGTCAGCGTCTCTAACGTTACAGACGTGACCACTGACCCTGCAGTCACAACTCCTCAGTGACAAGTACTCGCATGGCACTGTGAGCCATGCAGACACGGAACATTCAAATCAGAAGACGTTTACTGATTATTGCCAAACGAGGAAGTTTGTTCTAAAGAGTTCACTATTTATAAAGTACGATTTTGAAAGGTATTTGGCTTAATCGCATGGACGCTCAGATGCTCGTGTGTAGTGAACTATGACTGGGTCACCGGAACCCAGCAGAGCTGTTACAAAGAAGCTGGCTGGGTGTCAGAAGTTCATGTCCAGAATTTATGGGATAGTAAATAGAAAGAGAAGCTTCATTTCTTTTTACAAACCATGAATGCAAAGAAACGATCCAATGCTAAAAATATTTTAATAGCTTTTAAAATAAAAATCCTTGAGTTTTTATGTAAAAACGTTAACACTACCTGTCATAAGCTTCCATAAATGCAGCTTAGGCTATTCCCACCATTCAGAGGCCTGATAGGTTTATCTGATCGTTGCTGTTGGCTCTGTCACCGAACCACATCTTTTTGAGACCCTTCTGTATCAGCACGTAGGACTCAGGTTTAATTTTCTCTTTTCAGATGCACGCAGGACGTAAAGGCCAGACGCTGGGCTGTGTCATCTCAGCGCCCAGCGTCCAGGTGACAGCGAATGAGCAGAGCGAAGCTGGCCTGAGCCTCCCACCCAGACACTGATGCACAGCACCCTGGGGCGGTTTAGAATTGATTCCCGTGGCTGTCGGGGTTAGAGCCTTGGGGACGATATCGGATGTCCCCGGTGGTGGTCCCAGCAGCAGCCCACACAGTCCAGAGGCGGCAGTGCGGCTGTCACAGCGGCCACCAGAGCTGGCACGGTCCCACAGGGACTCCCCAGGTACACTACTCAAAGGGGTCTGGTGACGGTTACTTGTCAGGAACCTCAGCTCCTGAGCACGATGCCTGGCACCTAGCGACGCTTCCCTGGGCCCCGCGTGCTGGAAGGAAGGTTAGCCCCGGCTGCCGGCCGGGCTCGGCCAGCCCCCCTCTGGATCCCATGCGTCAAACAGAAGCTGGAACGCAGCAGGGGCTCCGCACGTGTTGGCGAGATGGAAACCAGTGCTGGTGTGGGCAGTCTGAGCTCCTGCTGGTGTCCATGACGAGGCCACACCTCCTCCAGGTTTCTATAACTGTCTCCTCGCCTCATTCTAATACATCTGTATTCTGCTTCAATTCACCGACAGTGTTTTCTGCAAACAGGACTATATAGCTTTGGCCGTCACAGGGCTCACAGTCCCCGTCAGGACTGGAGACCTGGATGACACAGGCACGTCACATCCTGATGCACAGCCACACACACAAGGGGAGGGCTCTGCGAATTACACACCAGCCTTCCTCTGAACGCATTAGGCTGCCTGGAGACCCGTGGGAATTCCAGCTGTTTACCCTGGTTTTAATAATTTAAAGGGTAATATATGCACATGGTATTAATGAAAATGGTATAAAATATATGACAATAAATAATAGAAAAGGACAGCAGGTATAAAGGGTCACTCCTTGCCTCTTTATGCTGATGGGTTTAGTTTTCTTTTTAGGGCTCTTCCAGCGACGTGCTGTTAGTACTTACGACTGTCTCTCATTATTTTGCTACAAATTGGGCGTACTATTTACATTTTCTGTATTCGGCTTTTGAAACTTAACCATATCGTTCCGAGGTTCTTCCATCAACACATGTGAATCCGATTTGATTTTCTGAGGTGTACAGTATTCTATTGACGGGACACGTGGGACTTATGTAGTCAGTCTAGTTTTGAAGGACATTTAGGCCACTTCTAGTATTTTTCTATAATGATGCTGTGAAATCCTTTTTCTACAACTATACATCCGCAGGAGTCTAAATATACAGGACAGACTCTAAGAAGTCAAATCCTTGCAGCCTAACTGAATTTGAAACACTTAGTGTTGCGGTATCTTACCTAATTGCCCCCAAAGAGGTGCCTCCATCTCATTTCAACCGTTACGTGATGAGGGCCGTTACACAAACGCGTGGAAAACGGTCTACTGTCTACCTGCCACCCTCCCCTCTGCCCGCCTCTCCTCCCTTTGTCCCTTCTTTGTATTATCTCTACTTTTGCTGCTACTGCTACTCTGACAGCTCATGCATGACATGTAATTATTTTCTCTTACATTTCTTCATTTAAGAATGAGCGTGAGCACCTTTTCACATGGTCTAAGCTCAGTCATTCCATTAAAAAATTTTTTTTCATTCCATTTTTTAAAAGAGCATTATTTAAAGAAATTCTCATACTATCGCATTCACCCACTTAGAGCATACATACAATTCAACGGTCTTAGTATGTTCACAGCATTGCAATCGGCACCACAATCTAGTTCTAGAACACTGTTTTCTTCCCTAAAATAAACCCAGTACCCCATAGTCGTCATTCCTCACCACCCCCCGACCCCAACCTCCAGCCCCTGGCAACCACTGACCTGCTTTCTGTCAAAGATTTGCCAGTTCTGACATTTCATAGACATGGATCACTAAATCTGCATTTTTTGAATAACAGTCTATTAGTTTCAGGTGTACAATGAACGTAATGATTAGACATTTACACCTCTCACAAAGTGATCACCCCCAAGTCTACGACCCATGTGACACGGTACACAGCTATTCTAGCACCATCCACTAGATTCCTTGCGCTGTACTCCACATCCTGTGACGATGTATGTGTTTCAGCTGACCTTCAGTATTATTTTATATAAGTTTCAGGTGTACAGTGCAGTGGTCAGGCATCTATATAACCTATGAAGTGACCCCCTGATAAGTCCAGTCCCCATCTGGCGCCTTACGTAGTCTTTACAACATTTCTGACTATATTCCCCACACTGTATTTCGCATCCCCATTACTATTTTGTGATTACTATTTTATACTTAACCGCTTCACCTTTTTCACCCTGTTCCCCAACCCCACTCCTGTCAGGCAACCATCAGTTTGTTCTCTGTATCTCTGAGTCTATTTGTGTTTTGTTTGTTTGTTCTGTTCTTTAGATTCCACATATAAGTGAGATCATATGGGATTTGTCTTTCTCCGTCTGACTTATTTCACTGAGCGTAATATTCTCAAGGTCCATCAATGTTGTTGCAAATGGTAAGATTTCATTCTTTTTTAAGGCTGAGTAATATTCCAAGGTATGTATGTACCACATCTTCTTTATCCAATTGTTTATTGATGGACATTTTGGTTGTTTCCGTATCTTGGCTATTTTGAATAGTGCTGCAGTGAACATGGTGCATATATTTTTTTGAATTAGTGTTTTGGATTTCTTTGGATAAACACCCAGGAGTGGAACTGCTGGGTAATAAGGTAGCTCTATATTTAATTTTTTGAGGAACCTCTGTACTGTTTTCCATAGTGGCTGCTCCAATCTGCAATCCCACCAACAGTGCACGAGGGTTCCCTTTTCTCCACATCCTCACCTATACTTGTTTGTTGATTTATTGATGATGCCATTCTGACAGGAGTGAAGTGATATCTCATTGTGGTTTTTATTTGAATTTCTCTAATGATTAGTGACGTTGAGCATTTTTTTATATGCCTGTTGGCCATCTTGTATGTCCTCTTTGGAGAAATGTCTCTTCACGTCCTCTGCCCATTTTTTAATTGGATTGTTTTTTTTGGTGTTGAGTTGTATGAGTATTTTATAAATTTTGGATATTAACCCCTTATCATTGGCAAATATCTTCTCCCATTCAGTAGGATGTCTATTCATTTTGTTGATATGGTTTCCTTTTCTGTGCAAAATCTTTTTAGTTTGATGTAGTCCCATATGTTTATTTTTTTCTTTTGCTTCCCTTGCCTGAGGAGATGTATCAGTAAAAATATTGCTAAGGGTCATGTCTGAGAATTTACTTCTATATTTTCTTCTAGGAGTTTCATGGTTTCAGGTCTTACATTTAAGCCGTTAATCCATTTTGAGTTTATTCTTGTATATGGTGTAAGAAGGTGGTCCAGTTTCATTTTTTTGCATGTGTCTGTCCAGTTTTCCCAGCACCATTAAATAGACTGTCTTTACCTCAATATAAATTCTTGCTTCCTTTGTCATAGAATAAATGACTACATATGCCTGGATTTATTTCTGGGCTCTCTTCTGTCCCATTGATCCATATGTCTGTTTTTATGCCAGGACCATGCTGTTTTGATTACTATAGCCTTGTAATATAGTTTGATATCAGGTAGTGTGATACCTCCCATTTTGTTCTTATTTCTCAGGATTGCTGGGGCTATTCAGGATCTTTTATGGTTCCATACACATTTTAGGATTATTTATTCTAGTTTTGTGAAAACCGTCATTGGTATTTTAATAGGGATTGCAGTGAATGTATACATTGCTTTGGATGGAATGGACATTTAAACTATATTAATTCTTCCTATTCATGAGCATGGTATATGCCTCCATTTATTTGTATCTTCTTTAATTTCTCTCTTCAGTGTCTTATACTTTTCTGAGTACAGGTATTTTACTTACTTGGTTAAATTTATTCCTAAGTATTTTATTTGATGCAATTGTAAATGGGATTGTTTTCTTAATTTTTCCTTTTGATAGTTTGTTATTGGTGTATAAAAATGCAACTGATTTTTGAATATTAGTTTTGTATCCTGCTACTATACTGAATTCATTTATCAGTTCTAATAGTTCTCTTGTGGAATCCTTGGCACTATCTCTGTATAGTATCATGCCATATGCAAATGATGACAATTTAACTTTGTCCTTTCCAATTTGGATGCCTTTTATTTCTTGTCTGACTGATGTGGTCAATACTTCCACTACTATGTTGAATAGAAGTGGAGAAAGTGGGCAGCCTTGTCTTGTTCCTGATCTTCAGGGGAATGCTTTTAGCTTTTCCCCATTGAGTATGATGTTAGCTGTGGGTTTATCATATATGGCCTATATTGTGTTGAGATACGTTCCCTGTATTCTCACTTTGCTGAGAGTTTTTATCTTAAATGGATGCTGGATTTTGTCAAATGCTTTTTCTGCATCTATTGATATGACCATATGATTTTTATTTTTCATTTTGTTTATGTGGTGTATCATGTTAATTGATTTGCAGATATTGAACAAACCTTGCATACCAGGAATGACTCCCTCTTGATTGTGGTGTGAACTTTTTAATGTATTTCTGAATTCATTTTGCTAATATTTTGTTGAGGATTTTTGTACCTATGTTCATTAGGGATATCGGCCTATAGTTATCTTTTTTTGTATTGTCTTTGTCTGGTTTGAGGATCAGGGCAACGGTGGCCTTGTAAAATGATCTGGTAAGCTTTCCTTCCTTCTGGATTTTCTGGAATAGTTTGAGGAAAAGAGGTGTTAATTCTCTCTCTCTCTCTCTCTCTGTGTGTGTGTGTGTGTGTGTGTGTGTGTGTGTGTGTGTGTGTGTGTGAATTCTTTTTTGAATGTTTGGTAAAATTCACCTGTGAAGCCATCTGGTCCAGGGCTTTTGTTTGTTGGGAACTTGTTGGCTACTGATTCAATTTTGTTGGTAGTAATCAGTCTGTTCAGATTTTCTGTTTCTTCTTGATTCAGCCTTGGAAGATTGTATGCTTCTAGAAATTTATCCATTTCTTCCAAATTGTCAAATTTGTTGGCATATAGTTGCTCATAGTGTTTTCTTAAATTTTTTTGTATTTCTGCGGTGTTGGTTCTAACTTCTCTTTCTTTCTGATTTTATTTGGATCCTCTCTCTCTTTTTTTCATGATGAGTTTGGTTAAAGGCTTTTCAATTTTGTTAATCTTTTCAAAGAACCAGCTCTTGGTTTCATTGATCTTTTCATTGTTTTTTTGGTCTCTATTTCATTTATTTATGCTCTGATCTTTATTAATTCCTTCTTTGCACTCACTTTGGGCTTGTTTTGGTGTTCTTTTTCCAGTTCCCTTACGTGTAAAGATAGACTGTTTACTTGAGATTTTTCTTGTTTCTTTAGGTATGCCTGCATTGCTATTGGGTTGTTGGAAAAGTCATGACGTATTTTTCTGTTTTTCATTGCAAAAATGCGTCATGACTTTTCTGACAAACCAATATGAATTTCCCTCATAGGACCGCCTTCACTATGTTCCATAGATTTGGGGTTGTTGTGTTTTCATTTTCGTTTGTCTCAAGATATCTTTTGATTTCTTCTTTGATCTCATTGTTGACCCTTTCATTATTTACTAGCAAGTTATTTAGTCTTCATGTGCTTGTGTGTTTTTCAGTTTTTGTCTTGTAACTGATTTCTTCTTTCATACCACTGTGGTCATAGAAGACACTTGATATGATTTCAATCTTCTTAAACTTATTGAGACTTCTTTTGTGGCCTAACATGTGGTCTATTTTGGAAAATGTTCCATGTGCACTTAAAAAGAATGTATATTCTGCAGCTTTGGGGTGAAATGCTCTAAAAATATTAATTAAATTCATGTGGCCTAGTTTGTCATTTAAGGCCTCTGTTTCTGTGTTGATTTTCTGTCTGGAGGATCTGTCCATTGGTGACAGTGGGGTGTTAATCCCTTACTATGATTGTGTAAATCTGCATTTTTTTGAATGACTTCTTTTCTGCAGCATGATGTTTTCAAGATAATATTCCACTGTATGGATAGGCCCACCCACTGGGGCTGTTAGGAATAATGCTGCCATAAGCATGTGTGCACCAATTTTTCTATGACCATATGTTTTCAGTTCTGTTGGCTGAACATTAGGAGTGAAATTACTTGGGTTTTTGGCAACTCTATGTTTAACTATTTGATGAACTGCCAGACTGTTTTTCACAGGAGCTGTGTCATTTTTATATCCCATCCGCAAAGCACAGGAGTTCCAGTTTCTGTATATCTTTGTCACCACTTGTTTTCCTTATGATCATAGCCATCCAAGTGGACATGAAGCAGGAGTTCACTGTGGTTTTGGTTTGCATTTCCATGATGGTTAATGATGGTGGACATCTTTTTGTGTGTTTATTGGACACTTGTGTACCTTTGGAGAAATGTCTATTCAAATCCTTTGCCCATTTTTTAGTTAGGCTATTTGCCTCAACTAGTAAGCCATAAAAGTCTTTTATATGTTCTGAATGCAAGACTTATCAGATAGATGATTTGCACATATTTTCTCCCATTCTGTTTGTTGTATGTGTGTGTGTGGGTGTCTGTGTGGGGGTCATTTAATTTTAATGGGAAAACCAACCTATTGGTCAGTTTCTTACACATGCTTTTGCATTAGAGTTGTCTTTCACACTAAGTTGGTTTAGTATCTGTTTAATGATAATCACTTTTATTCCAGTTCTTCTACTGACTGGAGACAATTAAGAGGTTGTTTATTTTTATCCATTAAAAATAGGGTTTAGCCATAACTCTTACATGAATGGTTGTTTTTGAAGCACTACTCAAACATAGACTTTTGTAATTATTTAAATGGGAGACTTGCTTGTGATTCAAATTATTTTGTGAGCCAAATTGTTTTTCCTGACAATAAGCTCATCATCACATAAGAATAAAGATTAGTTGTTAAAGCAAGCTGGTATCTTGTTAGATTAAAAAGAAGTGGGGTAATGCAAAGAAAATTTGCAATAACAAAGTTACAGTTCAGGTCAGGTTCACTGGATGAGTAAGCTCAAATGTCTCCAGAGACTCCTGTACAGCTCGCTGTGTTGTGCTTAATTACTAGAGAGAGAAAGGGGCAAATAACTACAGAATTTGGTTTAGAGCGAGAGGAAACTTTACCCATCATTAGCGTTGAGCTAATGCATTTATTCTACTTCATTACTGCAAAATAATATAACCCAATTTAAAAAATCGTCTCAGCCATTGCTGATATTATACTTTAAAGCTCTTCTATTTAAATGCACTGAATTTGGAATGGAGGAATAAGAGTATTATATGATTAATTACCCTTTTTGATCAAGTTTTTTGAGGTATGATAACATACAGGTTGGTAAACATTTCCTTTGGAATCCTTCATCTTGATCAAAGTCTTATGAAATGAACGCATCAATGCCAATCATCACAGAATATTGCATTCACATCCTTCTGAGAGTTAGCTGTGGGATCCCAACCTGTACGGTGATATGCTTCTCTATAAAATTAATATGTTAATAGCATTCTGCAAGTCACGTATTGCTTATGCTGCTATCCAGAGGAAAGCCTGTGCTAATCTCGACACAAAAACGCATTCTCTTGTCTGTGGTAGTAACCATGGTAGTAATGGCTTGTGTGCAAAGCGCCGCGGTGAGCACAAGGCACACGCTCACGGCGCCGTGGAGGACACAGGGCGCATGCTCATACGGCGTCTCCATCTCCATTCCAGGGACTGACTGGCTTCTCCACTGAGATTTTGGAGGAAGAAACTGTAACTCATTTGGATTACCAAACTAGCAAGGGGCTGAGGTGAGACTCAGGTTGGTAATGGTTTCATGTGTTTTCCTTCTCTAATTACTAAGGTAAAAATCAAGTAGTAGAGAAAGGTATCAAGAAAGGAGGACGGCAGTCTGTCTGTCTATCAGGCTCTAGTCAAGTTTTCCACATATATATATGTAAATGTCATGAACACCTTTCCATGTTAGCATATAGTCCTCATTCCTTTCATGAAATATACTGATTGGAAGTGTTTTCTATTTAATCTAACACATAGAATAAAATTGTTTATTTATGTAGTTCCTTTAGGATAGACGTGTGGGACATACAGATTATTTCTAATTTCAACTATTCAGAACAGTCCTCTTTTGATCTCCCTGGATATGCAAAGCATCATGTTTCTACTTATCTGATTAAAAACTGTAGAGGTGGACTTGCTGGATGAAAGAGCATTGCCAAGTTGCGCGTATCCACCCACACACCCACCGAAAAGGAACACCCAAGTGCCTATTTCTACTATCCCCCAAAGCCGTTTTTTAAAATCGTTGACATTTTGATAACTGAAACAATGATCTATCTTTGTGTCCACAGTATATAGTTTTGAAATTTAAGCTCTTCTCGTGCTTGTTGGCACTTGTAATTGCTCTTACTTATACTTTTCTTAGGGTAGTTTGCTTCATTCTTTAATTGATCTGTATCCTTCCTTCCCCTCCCCCTTATTTTAATATCCCTTTATAAAGTAAGGATATCAGTTCCACATCTGGCATATTTTTTGCATTTTCCCATCTTTGTATTGTCTACTTTGCTATTCAACAGAAGTCTGTTTTGTCGTTCAGCTGTGACATGTTAGTCTCTCCCATGATTTTATTTGCTTCTTTGACAGTCCTGGCCTCTTTCGTTACTTCTCAGCAGAGTCATTTGAAGCCCAACCTGACATTTGCTTTAAAAATAACGTAAGTGCAGTTTACCTTGCCTTTCGAGCTTGAATTTTCCAAAGTCTTTCCCATGTATATCACCTTGGAAAGTAAATCCTCCCCTTTCAAGTCCTGATGAGACCTGAGAGGTGTGAAAAGGAAGAAAACAGTGCGTAACAAGATAACACCATTCTCTTCTCTTCTCAAAGCATAACTGTAATCTTCCTATTTAGATACTACAAGTTAAATATTTTATTTTTGCCATTTTTTTCAGTGACACATGTATAGTTAAAAATTGAAATATACAGTGAATTTCAAATAACTTATAAATTCTCATTCTCATTTTGATCTCAAAAATAGTAAATTTACAACACATTCATAGTTTAACTATCCTTTGTAATGGGGGAGACACAGATGAATTCAGATAGAACCTACATTACGTAAAACTCACTTTGTGTCATGACTTTTGGCTGCTGTACCATGGGAGGCTGTGTCCCCTTCATAGGTAATAAATTAGAGCAGAAGCAAATGGCTAAGTTGCAAAGAAGGGTATTAAGGTGGTGTCTTAAACCCCTTTGATGATCTGGGAATGATGTTTTTGGAACTTTTAGAGTGGTTCCCAGTGGTCTTGGGAAGAGTTTGGTCCTGACTCTTACTATGGTGTCAGCAAGCACAGCCTGGGCCTAAGTTCTCGTCTTGTCCCCTGGAGCAGTAGCCCATTTGCTCTGGGGCAGATTTTGTCTCATGTCAGGACCAGGTTTCGGCCATCATAAAATGAAGGGGTCCCATGACAATGCCGTTAGGGGAGGGGCTGCTGAGTTCTGAAGCGCAGACACGCGCTCCTCTCAGAAGTCTCCCTTTCTGCCGCACCCCTGTGCAGACCGTAACACCCAACCAACCTGTGCTTTGTAACAACCCTCCCATGCGGTACTTACGTAACCATCCAGTCCCCAGTTGTCATTTTCAAACTTGCTTACAAAAATGTCTACCGAACCTTTAATTTGAAAAGATTTCAAAAGCAAGTGGGCCTCTTCCTTCTTGTAAACTCCTACGAGAAGAGCAAAGCCAGTTATTCATTTCAGACGGATTCACGAGAGCTGATGGCGCAGGCACTCAACCCGTTTGGTTGGGAATATGGTACAGACACAGCAATATCACAGATAAGAGAAATTGTTATTATTTTTTAATTCTTGCTTCAGCATTTATTTTTCCTTAGAATCACTTATTAAAGTTCTGTCTATCTTAAGTAGGTATAATCCACTTCACTTTGGTGAATTGTATCAACATCTTTATCCCATAAAAATAATACGCATTCAATTGCATTAACTTTTATTTATATTCTCCTCACTTCTGAGGACAGGAGTATGTAGAAAAAAAGAGACCATAACTCCCCATGTAGCTACTTATAAAGATGAATGTCACCTTGAAAATGAAATGAACAGCATGGTGAACGAAATTTGATGGACACCTCTGTGTAGCCATAAGCTACCGGGCACCAAGTGAGTAAACAACAGCCTCACCTCGCAGCTACTCATGAGATAGTGGAAGGCTGCTTAGTACTCTTGCCTAGAGGTGTCAAGCTTGGCACATAAGACGAACTGTTTGCAGCTACAGCTAGTTCCCTCTCCACAGGTGAAACAAACCAACATATATAAACAAATAATAATGAAGCAAATGTCTTCTGTGCAGAGAAGACAGGTTCAAGGGTCAATGACATTGTTGGTTTCAGAGAACCCCACAGTTAATCCCCCTCACTCAAATTAGAGAAGCAAATCTCTGGTAACCCAGGAGTCGTCTCCACTGGCTGAGCACACAGGATGGGAGGGATGCCATCGGTCACGTCAGCTGACAGAAAGGGCCCCCTGAAGACTTTAGTTTGGGCTGGTGTGCATTTCCACCACAGCAGCAATGTGTTTTTGGTATCTGATTTAACTTCTAAAACTTGGAACCCTAGTTCTACAAGCTATAGGTAGAGATCACAATATCTATGTTTATGAGATTTCCTTTTTATGCTGATGAAATAGTAACAGCCAACAGAACATCATGTCCTGGTGGCGCTCCATAAACGTTAGTTTCCTTTCTTGCTCCACGCTCATTCTTAATCAGAATTCAAGTGCCAGGAAGTGTCTATACCCACGGGTACTCAGCCGGAGCAACTTTTCACTCACATACTTTCCTGAGTCTAGACCAGAGATTTTCCAAACTGATCCGTGGAGATTAGATGCATCAAAATCACATCGGAACATTTTCTTTTGGAAATAAAAATTCCAAATGCCATGAAGAGAAATATTAGCCAATGTAGTTAGGTGAGACTAAGGAATCTGAACATTTAAAAATGTCTGACATTATCTGACACGTGCCTAGAGCACCTGGTCTTAATCTTGTGTCCATCCACAGGGTCTAGAATGTGGCCGTGAGAGCAAGAACTCAAACAGACCCTGTTAACAATCCGTGAGTGGGAATGGTTTTGCCTTTCCTAAAGCCAGGGTATGTGCACTGTGTTTAGATGTCTTCCCATCCAAGTAGGCACAAAAGTGAGGTGTGAGGAATGGGGGGAAATATTGATCTGCTGTCATATTTTCTAAAGATTCATCATGTGAGAGAGTGGGTGCCATTCTGGGGTCCTTGGTTTTCAGAACCAGGGCTAGGGCTTATGGGTATCTTTAGGAGTGAGTCTATAAACCATGATACATGGGTGTAAGGAATGAGGTAAATTTAAATTAAAAGGGCACTAGATTTAGTCATGAAGGTGATCTGACCTTACTAGGTATGAGTGTGGGCTCCAGAGTCCCTCTGATTGCTACGTTCCCGCCCCCACTCTGCCGTGTCGCCTTAGGATGGCCACTTTGCTTTCCTGGGTGCTCCCCTCTCTCTTTTAATCAGTACCCAAAAAATGTTTAGTAAGAATGCTTACATCAAAGGACTGATGTAAGAATGAAGAAGGCAAAATACAGAAAGTCCTTAAAATAGCATCTGGCCTATAATTCTGAGCTGGTGTTACTTTAGTAACTGTGGGACAGAAACTCACCAGGAGCAAATGAGATTTTAAAAAGGAGAATATCTAGGCTTAGGGTTAGGGTTAAAAAAAGAAAGAAAAAGAACACAGAATGCATGTTGGAGCGTGCCTACCTGGGTGTCAGTCTCACGTCTCTGACTTGGTACGTGACGTGCCTGACCTTGAACAAACAGGTCCTTTTCCTGCACTGGTGGCGCGATGTTGACAAAGAGCAAATCTCACCGCCCTAGTGTGGGCACTGACAGGGCCCCGAGGGGCACACATGCAAAGCCAGCGGCACGGGACGTGTGCTGACACGCGTGGAACTGTGCTGGGCACCTACCTGTTAACTTCAGCTCCACTCGCGAGGCCTCGGTGAAGGTGGCGTTCACCTTGCTACTTGTCGCATTGAACCAATCCACAGTCAGAGTCGCCGGCTGTCTTTTCCCTAAATATTCATAATATCCTTTCCACACCGAATTGACGAAAAACACATCCGAAGGAACTGTGGGGGAGGAAAACCAGACAAATATTAGCATGCACAGAAACAATAAACGCGGGTCTTTAAAAACAGCTAGGTGTTTAAATGTAGGTACTTAAAACACAGAAGGCAGACTTGTTCAGGGGGACATCGCAAGTCATGACAATGACGAGGACAAGGATGACAGATGGCACTGGCCCTTCGCACCACGTGTGTAAGGACCAAATGGGACAGGAGGGAGATTCCTGTGAGGTCCACACACCTCTGTCACTGTGCTGGGGACATCTGATACGCCAGAGCACACCTCTCCTCACAGACCTGCCGAAAGTGGAGTGGACCCTGAACTGGATTAGTGTTTATTTTGCTTTACAGGAAACGTGTCCAAACGACCCAGAAAATGATGGCTGGTGCTTCATTAACATCCAGCTGTGCCTCTGAAGGACTCAGACGGCTCAGAGAACTGACACTCGTCATGAGCGTCTCAGCATCACTCCGAGTGGACGTGCTGGCTCAGGAGACAAACGCCGTTTCTCGAGGTCTTCACTTTATCAGTAGAGCCAGACTGTCTCAGCCTTGCTCTTCCATTTTACTTTAACCTCCTCATAAAGTGTTCCAGTATTGGTAAGAAAGTTACATTAAGTGGTGTCAAGTATCATTATATATATTTCAGAAATGAAAGGCTAGAAGTCTTTTAAAACATTAAAATTCATCTGGGACAAAAGTAGTTGCAAAGATTATTGAGATATTCCCTCTTGTTTTCACTGGTTAAGAAAAAAATTAAACTTCTTTTTTCACGGTTCTGCTAACCAGCGGTTCTGGAATGCGGCCCCTTTCGCAGCCCACATAGGAAACGCGGCGCTGCATCCGTGCTTCTCCTGTCTCTCGGCCGCCTGCCTCAGGAGGGGCCGCGCTGGAGGGCCACGGCGAGGATGGCTGGGCACACACACACTGCTTGACCCGGTACGCAGAAGGAAAGCTGCATTTCTCCCTAGCGTATCTTTCAGCAAATCCACTTCTGGCGACAAACGACGAGGACACGGAGCCGGAGCCCGTGCGCAGGCTTCTCTGCAGTCGCCCGTGGCCGTTCCCGGCCTCCCAGGCAGGCGGTAGGACGCACCCTAGCAACAGGAGTTACGCAAGCACCGATGCCATCACGTCCTATGGCTTTCAGGGGACCCGCCTTCCCAAGTCATTTTTAGAAGTTAACAACATCGAAATGGAGATACCCACAGAGGCATCTAACGCACGTGCTTACTGGTAAGTGGCTTTTAAACATTCTACCCGTCCATCGGCAGCATCACAGAGGCCCCGTTTTAATCAGCAAGCCCCAGATGACTCAGTTTAGAATTAATAGCCTTTAAAACAATATCAGGATTGTTTCCCTAATTGGAATTGATACACTCGGCCGAAGCTTTTATTGTGCTTATTCCAGCCATTCACTCAAGTTACTGTTGGTGCGCCAGGGCCTGAGTCAGGCAGATTGGGAAGAAGGGCGAAACCAGTGTCCGAGAAGCGGCTTCTTTGTATTCAAATGTGACCAGCGGTAATGTGGTGAGATGACTGTTTTGGGTCCTTGTCATCTGACTTGTTGCTGGTAGTGTGCAGTGGAATGCAACGATCAAACTGAAGGTGTGCCAGAGGTGGCCCCTTGACAAAGAACCACATTGAATGAGCACTTCCCTTCGGCGAGAATGAGAGCAGGTATAGTGGTGATAACGTATGTACCCGCAAAAAAGAAATGCGGATATTTCAGTGTCTTAAACAAAAAGGAAGCGTGCAATAGCAGAACACACACACCACCAGCAGCGCGATTCCTTCCACTGAACATGGTGTTGCCTGGGTGACGAGGACTGATTTCTGGATTTGGTGTGTAAACAACATCTGAATAGAACAGTCCATAAAGAGTTGAAAGAAAAGTAGTTTTTACACTTCATGGCGTACACTGGAGAAATGGCTCTTGTCACGTGACGGTTTGCCTCCTCTAAGAGTTAAATGTGTGACACAGCATGTGCCTTAACAAGAGCGTCACATAGACTCTTTCTACACTTGATTCCAGAACGGAGCTTTTTGTTTAAGAAACTAGTGTTGAAACCCGAATCAAGAAAGCTCTAGGAACGTGGCCTTATATATTTACAAAGCTTTTCTATTTTTATTAAAAACAGAAAAGTTTGTCTTAACTTCTACTCTGGGGCCACACTGTATTCTTTAAATATCGTCTACATTTATAACACACGTACACTGTGCGGGATCCTTTGGCGTCAAAGCGCCTTCCTTCGGGCCAGGGCTGCGTCTTGTGCTAGATCATGCATTTCTCAGGGTACCACGAGCAACAAAAGCGGGAATCACATGTTAGGAGGCAGGGGCTGCCTGAATGACGGAGACACTTGGGGACAAAATGGAGCGCCACGTCTGACCCGCTCACGTTAACAGTTACACTGTCACAATGCCTCATTCACTATGGATTCCTCGGTGAGAGGAAAGACTCGCACCCTCTTTATAAGGCTCTCCATTATATCACATTCTGTTATCAACACTGTGTGTCCATTGCTGCCTGCAAAATGCCTGAGGCACCTTTGAATGAAACAGTGCATGATTGTGCCAACGGTTTTCCTTTAAAATATTGTTATTCCGTAAACAAACCACTGTTATGGAAGAGAGAGAATTCCACATAGGCTTGGTGTTTGCATTAATTGAAATATTCACTTGTTCATGGGCTAAGGGAATCCGAAATCTGCATGTCAAAATTGGTTTCACTGTACAGGGTATAGCAGAGAACAAATCACTGTATTTGGTTTAAATCTGTAACTGTTCTGGTATACAAACCTGGAGTTTTAGTAACTGTTTCATTAACTTCTCTCACTCCTTTACCTACAAGTAAAAAGACAAATTATCATTTTCAAAAACATTTCTTTTGGAAGAACTTTGAAAAAATGTCAAATTGAAAGCAGTTTGCTTTCTCCAGATCTCCTGAATGTACAAAACATGAATAGTTCAGACATTGCCATAGAAACCCATGTGTTCACAGAGAATATCCGTATGTCTGTGGGAAAAGCGTGCGCAGCGGTTGGTGTGGCTCTAATGCGTGTGTTCCATTTCGTGTGTTACAACAGAGAGCCTTGCAAAGGAGGGTGGTTTTTGTCCATTTTCTGACTCCTCTTTGGGATATGCTGCCCCCAAATAATACAAAATAACTAAGATTTCATAGCCTTCTTCACTAAGTCTCCACCCACATCAATGAACTTACAAATTAATATTGGATGACACCAAATTATTTCCCTTGCAGAATGTTTAATTTGGTCTATCCAGTTAGATTTAACTCATAATCTCTTAGCTTTTCAAGTTTTGCATCAAACTACAAATTATCATTTTTAAAAATATTCTGTTTACTTCTATTTCTGAAAGAGAAGGGCAGGGGAAACATATATTAAGAATTCCTACCTTGAGAACTAGACATCCTAAGGTCCAGGAAACTAAAACTAGAGTCATGCACTTTACTCCATAATCTTTATTTATGATGTTGAGTACATGGCTTGTATGTAATCCCTGTTTGGTGGGGAACCTTTTAGGTTAGCTATCATCAAAAACCCAGAGTTATTACTCTCCTTTGTAAATACGCTAATTTGTGAATAATTAATGCATTGTTTCCATGTTAATTGCTTTTGTAATTTAAAACACTAGATCCAACGGCAAGCATACATACACTTATTCCACCACCAAACAGCTTGTGGTCTTAAAAACAACAGGGTTTAATTTAATATGTACTGATGCTTGGTGATATTTGCCCATTTTCATTAAAAATACATTTTCCAAAAATATACTGAATGTTATTTTTCTTTTAACTCATAATGCTTTTCTTCAACCAAAGAGCTTTTCTCCTTGGTTCAAATGTGACTCACAAGTAATCAAATCTATGCATCTCCTTAGCCTGTGCCTCCACTGGATCCAACACTGACTGCACACACGTTCACACATGCGGCTCACACACACTGAGCACGGAGATAGTGGGTGACTGACATCGCTTCCATGATGCTGCTGGCTCAAGGATCTCAAAGCTGCAAACTAGCCTGAAGGGCAACTGTGTCCGTCTCTGCTCTGCAGCAGTCATCTCAGTTCCTCGTCAGTGACTTACTTTTACAGACGGGCGATTTTCCTGTCCATTTCATATCTGCTTTACATGTCCTGTGCTCAGATCCACCCGCCAGGAAGAATCCCGGGTGGCAGGTGTACACCAAGGTGTAACCAAAGGCAGGGAGGTCGATGGCTCTCACGTCTGCGTGGGCTGGCGTTTCCGGCTGTCTGCAGGCGTGAGCTGAAACGGTATTTATCCCAGTGGGAAACACTGAAACTGTGTTCATTGTAAACGTAACATACGTGTCTAAAGAAATACGGCAAAAATTTGTAAATGGCTATAAAGTTACTTGACAATTTAAAATTTTGAATATAGTACATTTAAATATGTCCAGTCTCCAACTCTCAACATACTGAAGGCTGGTATTTGTCAGTTCCCCCTCTCTCTCCATATATACAGACATATATGTGTATGTATGATTGATTATGTGTAGAAATTTAGAATAGAAACCATAGCTTAGAAATAAGCAGATCACTTTTGATATATTAAGATAAATAATATGTTAAATTTCCTTAAAAGACCAGTTCTGTAAACTAGACACGTACACGTACACGTTCACGTGTATTTAGAAATGTGCTTTGATTTTTCTCTGATGGCAACTAGCAAATCTACTGTTCTGTTAAATGAACAATTCATTTTGGTAAAAATCTGAAGTGCATTGAGTAACTGAATTATTATAGGTTCTTAGTTCCTTTAAAAATATAATTTAGGAGTAAATAAGATTGTAATATTTAGATCTCAAATAACTTCTCATTCTTTATAAAGTTCACATACGTCTGTCAAGTAAAGGACGTGGCAGATTATTATAAGTTTACAATATTAAAATCATGAATGCAATCATTTTAAGTATCATAATATTTTGTATTTCAGCCAACTTTCAACATAATGAAGACCTGATATTAGCAAGCTGCACACGTGTGCACAT
>NW_017731535.1:28699-31516 GCF_001890085.2 Hipposideros armiger
CCTCGTTCACCTAGCTTGTGGCCGGTGTCCAGGCAGAGCTCTTAAACCAAGAAGAGGCTGAAAGGGCAGTCTCTGCTTTGGGGCAGTGGCGTCTCAAATGGGGCATTCTACACATTGTGACATGGCCATAAATGACACCCGGCTCTTTCCCTCAAACTGTAACCCAAGGGCACTCGTGCTGGTGCCGCTGCCCGCGTGGCCCGAGGAGCACATTCTGCGGGGGGACTTACGCAGGCACTGGGGCACGTCCCCCGTCCACAGCCCAGGCCCTTCGCAGGACAGGATGGCGGGGTGAGAGAGCTGGTAGCCGTCCACACAGCTGTAGCTGATGCTGGCGCCCCAGCGGAAGTCTGTTCCCTCCACTCTGCCGTTGTGCACGTGAGGAGGCTGGCTGCACAGGACAGCTGTCCAGAGAGCAAATAAGAGCGAACGTTCTAGCGCTTCCACCACAACCGTGATGCCCAAGTGAGCCGGCTCGACCTGACCTGGACTACAAATGATATCTACTAGGGCTGTTATCTTTAATAAAAGAGTGATTGAGGAAGACACTAAATCAAAGTAGTAGAACTTTTCCCTAATGTTTCTTCATTAACTTATATCAAGTACATAACAGCAAAACAAAGTCACAACATATCACACTGTGAAAGAAAGCAGAATTGACCATGACGTTCTCTGTATGTACAGGGCCCTGGGAGGAAGTCTCTGCTCGCTCTGTCTTTCCATGCGGGTCGCCAAGGACAAGACACATCGAGGCCTGGTCCTGTGCCCGGAGCACAACCTTGGATTTATGTGTAATTTTTCTTTATTTAAATATAGTATATAATTTCCAAAAGACACAGATTGTTGGTCCATTTGCTGCGTAATTTAACAGGCAGCTGGACTGGTTAAAGATTCTGAAGCACACCACTTGTGTGCTCTATACCAGTCTTGGGGCCTGGCGTCTACTTTGTGTGGGGCCACCGGGCAGGAGCCCAGTTCTCAGGGACGGCGAGCCAGGTGGCGCTGGCCCCACACCCCCCGCCTCCCTGGTCATCACACTAAGATGCACGGGGCCGGGGCCACTATGGAAACGTCTTCCCTGAAGGTCCAGGAGCCTCCTGGGTTTTCACACTGGAGGAGGTGTGGCCAGCAGCAGCTGAGGCAGCAGAGGAAGAAACTTCTCACCTGTGTTTTCTCATGAGCTCCTGTGACGAGACTCAGCCACACACACCATCATAGGTGCANGGGTCTCGTGTGGGTCAGGCCACAGGTCCCGCGTGGGGATCTGGGAAGAACTACGAGGAACACGTGGCCACTCTGAATAGTGATGAAGAATGTCAGGGGAATACAAAGTGTTTCTCGGCGCTGGTACCTAAGGAAGTAAGACTTTATTTTTTTTTAAATCAATTTGCCTAAACTGCCAATGAATAACTGATCTGAGATTCAAAGATGGGAAAGGGTTGACGTGTCCCCTCCCTACGACCGAGGCCCCATCAGCCCTCCTTGTGAGGAGGTGGGTGAGCGCAGCCAGATCGCCTGGCGAACACGTGGATGTGACTGATCAGCCCGAAGTGAACGGGCAGCCTCATCATTTATCGGCCACTCCAGATGGATGACTGGAGACTAACATAGGGTTTATGGGACACGGCTGGCAGGACACTGGGGGCTCGTCAGCTAAAGTGCATAATTCACATCGTAGGACACGAGAAGCCCCCCAAACTGCAACAGCTCCCTTTGGGAAGGAATGTTTCAGCAAGAGGGCTGAAGAAAACAACATAAATCTAATCTGTTATATTCCAAGACCCCAGTGTGCCCTGATGAACGAGAGTCTTTGGGGGGGCAGTCCTCTGAAGGTCACAGATGTCTTTAAAAGACGGCATCTGTGTCTCTAAATTATTAGTAAATCTTGCTTTGGGCCACAGCCTATTCCACGTGTGAGTGTCACTTTACGTTGCCAGGCGGAGTGAGGGATCTGTCCATCCCTATTAGCTTAGATGCCCTGGAACACTAACCGCAGTGGGTGCGCTCTCCAGCCAACTTACACGTCGTGGAAAACAGTGCGAAGCGAAACCTGGGCTTTCCACATCGAGTCCGTGAGAGCAATAACCACAGACTGTTTTCCAGTACTCCTATATATTGGGCGCTACTTAGCCACAAGCTGGAAGGCGTGTCCCCGAGGCTTACAGCCTTCTTTGAGACCTAATATAAAATGTGCTCAGTTTAGCTTACTGGGGACTTGTGAGAATTGCCTGTGCCCAGTGTCAGAATGATGCCAGGAGGCAGCCAGTGCGTGTCACAGCCAATCACACGAGAATGTCTTAGGTCTCAGGAGAGATGGGGACAAGTGGCCGAAGAAAAAGACTTTTACCCTAAACGAATGGGGTCTGTGGCTTGGGCGGTGCACACATTTAACTGGCTTCCAAAGCCCTTTAGTCAGACAGCCCTGCAGCCACCAGGGTGCTGGAGGTGGTTGAAACATTTTATTTCAAGCTTCATTACCTTCTATTTTTAGTGATTCCTCCGTTATTTCCTGAAGCGCTAATGTAATGACTTTTACTTAAAACATCAAATGAATATTCAAAAGTGATATTGAGTATGCTAATAATTCATATAGTTTTAAGAGATCATACGGTGAAGAGGTACCACAAAGCGATGTGAGTCTAAGGGCCTTGAACGTGTTTTCTTCTTCTGTTTTTGTCTCTAGAATTTAGTATTATTTGCCTGTGCTATCAGGTCACTAAATGGGGTCTTTTTATGTGTAGCTATTCAGTGGCAAGTCACCCCAATTTGAGAACTGCCATGTCGGTTCATTAGACAAAAATACAAAATTATGCATGC
>NW_017731535.1:39252-44942 GCF_001890085.2 Hipposideros armiger
TCCAAATCTAGCCTTAAGAATAAAGATACATAGTTCTTAAAACATCGCAGACAGACCACAAAATGTATGTGGCATGTAAAAGCCACTCAATGGGAGTTTAGAGAATTTCCTATCAGATTATGTCGAAAAATACACTTATTCCCAGTTGGATTAGATCTCATTTGACAAGTATAAAGCACACATTCCCATGTTTCTACAGCTGTGCCCATGACAGACATAACTAATCAATCATAACCCTCTTCCCTGATGAATCTGGGTTTGAACTTACAGTCTTTTCTAAAACAGAACTTTCAGCAGTTTCTTGATTGGCATTTGAGATGAGACATATTTACTAACACTGAAGCAGATGATAGTTAACATTTTCTAAAGTTCAAAAGTTGTATGGTGGCTGTGATATATATTAAAATTTCATATTGCAAAAAAACAAACAGGATATTAGGCTATTCAAGACAATTATTCATTAAACAAAGATTGAATTCATCATTTATATAACAGGTACTATGTAGGTGTGCTAATGGAAAGCCTGAAATAGAAAAACAACATGTACTGATCCAATTTATAATTTAGCAAACCAACAAAGACACCTATGTTACTGACATTATTATTTATTCTAATCATATCTGCTATTAAAATCTATGTAACAATTTTCCAAAGTCACCTGTGAAAGACTAACGCTAAAATGAAACAAGTTATTGGTGAAACCTATTGAAGTTTAGTCAAATATATCATCAGTGAAAGGATGCCCATCAATCACAGTAACACCACCCTAATTATTAGAAAGTCCCTTCAATATTGTGTTCTGTACAGTCAAATTCATGGTTAACGTTTTTTTTTGGTTTTTTGGTTTTTTTTTCTTTCCAGACAGGAACACTTTCCCTGACGGTTATGCCCATGAAGATGAAGATTAGAAGGCAGCCTCCCCATATCTGTCTGTTTTATACACCTGCCACAATATCAGCAGATATAAGGGGGTGATACTAAAGCAAAACAAGAGATCAAATTTAGGGTCACTGGAAGGGAAGCAACACTTTTTAAACTTACAAGTTAAAGTTTCTTTTTAAATACATCTTTTCTTGTTAAGTACTTCTGGTTAATGTGACTCTTTTTGGGGAAAATCATTGTTTTACTTGATGTATGATGAAATAGCTTTATGCTTTTTTTGAACACACTTTATTGTTTACAGTGCTGTTCACTCAGCATGCTATATTGGGAAGATTGCTGTTACATGGAGTTAAGTAGCTTTGGGTCTGACTCTGCTCATACGATAAAGTAACTGTGCTGTCGGTGCAAGCCCTCTGTGTGTTGTGTGCTTACTGAATGATGTGTGTAATAAAGACAATGGCTTCCAGCTGTTGTAAGATGAAACACACTATGTGCAAAATGCCTAGTAAGCAATCTGGCCTGTTAGTAACAGCAAAGGCAAACAAACATGGTAGCTGATGTGCTGTTATTGTCATTATCATCCTTACTGTCACATGTCCATTACCTGGATACAGGGCAGGTGTCGTCATTTCATGGGATTGAGGATTAACAGTTGCCTAACGGAACTAGAAGCGATTGTGTAGCTATACTTAAGCAACTTCATGAGATATGCTGATCTGAGACGTGAAATTGGTAACCCTCTGATTAAAAGACGAGGCAGCTGACAAAAGAAAGATTTACAAGGAATGGAAATACAGTAGGTGTACAAATGATCTGGTGTTTAAAAACGTTAAAATGCTTTTTCTTTTGTGATTCATGAACAATTCCTTCTTTTCACAATTTGTTGAAATGTCCCATCAGGATCAAATGTTTCTAATAGATTCAGAGAAGGTAACTTCGTCAAGTGGGAGAGGATCTTGGTTGGGGTATTGAATATATGGTCATGGCAAACTTTTGTGGAAATGACAAAAGTCACCGGTAACCCCCGTTTTCTATAGAGAATGATANTTCTATCCATCTATCCATCTATTCAACAGCTGCTTCTTAGAATCTGTATTTGAGGGTTCGGGGAGAGCTGCTCTAGACGGAGGGACTGGGACGTGAAAAGGCTCCAGGTGGGCAAAGTGATGACGTGGTTCAACAGAGGAGATAAGGAGGCTGACCGGGAGGAGAACCGGTCAGGGGGAGAGTCGGCAGTCTGGTCTGGGCCCAGGTTGGCCACGGGGTTAATTATTACTTATTAACGCAATGGCTAGAAGGAGGGACAAAGGTCTACAAAAGCATACATGACGTCCCAGAGACCAGGCCATTGTACTGAGCTGTCATCAATGTGCTCAAGTGACCAAATGCTCCTGACACGACTTAGCGAGTTTCGTTAAGCGTCTAGTTAGTGCCTGCTGTGTGCAGACAGGAGGAAAGGAAGCCCCTGTGTCCTCACGCTAGTGGGAGGTAAAGCGCAGTGGTCCAGAGCCTGCCCCTCTCAGACACAGCCACACGGCTGAGCCGAGGTCTCATCAGGCCTCAGACAGGCCCTGTCTACCCGAGGCCCACTGGACGTGGCACCGGGGCCAGTAAGGCCTCCCCAGGTCCCAGCTCATGACCCCTACAGCACGTGCCCTGTCCCTGGCCTCACGGGAGGCAGCGTGTTTCCATGTTTGCTCACTGACACTGTCAAGCCCCACCTGTCCTGTTCCCCGCCTGCCCCGCTCTGGCCTGTGGACAGAAAGCCGGCCCGCTCCCCCTGGTACAGCGTTCCCCCAGCCCGCTCCCTTGTCACTCTAGTGGTCCATCCCCCGCACCCGTCCCTCCTACTCCGCTCTAGCCACTCAGCTGGCCGCAGCCTGCCCCGCTCTTCCTGGTAAGCCCAATTGCACACGTCATAAACCTTTCCACACGGTGTCTGTATTTGCGTAGCATCTTCAGTCTCAGCATCACAGCGCCGCCAATGTTCTCTGTCATTCTCCACTGACCAGCTGCTCTGTCTAGCCTGACTCTATAACTTCCTGCAATTACAGCCATCATGCCTGCCGCAAGCCCTAATGTAGCCGGGGTTGCCATGGTCACCAAGACAGCAGAGCCCCGGGATTCGAAACACAGCCTTAGAGGTGGCATGACTGTCCTTTGAATCTTGACCTCCCCCACTCCTGATCTGACCCCGAACCATTTACGAAGGCTCCCTGTGAGTCAGTTTGTGCATCTAGAAAACTGAGATTACGGGATTCAGAAAATGAAGGGACTTAGAGTTTACAAGCATTCCTAGCACACAGCACTACAGAGATGCTTGCAAAGTGAAACGGAACGTTATTCAATAGACTTCTGTACGTACGGATGAACCGAAAATGAGGTGCCACCAACCTTTGCAGACGGGCTTGCTGTGGTTCCATGTGCTGTCCTTGGTACAGCGGATCGTGGGGGACGTGATGGGGTCCATGAGGTAGCC
The DNA here is from genome assembly GCF_001890085.2 of Hipposideros armiger. NCBI lineage: Eukaryota > Metazoa > Chordata > Mammalia > Chiroptera > Hipposideridae > Hipposideros > Hipposideros armiger. The sequence continues at coordinate 42,614 of NW_017731535.1, forward strand.
GGGGTCACACTGATAGCTCACAGTCTTATTGAAGGTGAAGTCTGTCCCAAACTGGATACCGTTGGCCAGTGTGCCTGGATCTCCACAGCTTATAACTAACGAGCGGGAACAAAGAAAAAAGCATTAGAGAAGCACAAAATCATCCTGAGATGAATTAGCCATGGCTTCTGTTCAGCTTACTCTCCTCAATTCTAAGTGATTAACCCGTGAATTATTCTGGCTGTACGGTTCTGACAGTTTACTGACCGGCTGTCGGGATGCTGTGTGTTTAGAATCGCTTATTTCTCTCCCGACGGTGGGTACCTGTGTAGATGCTGGCTGCATCCTCAGCTAGGCCCTAATGGGGCACGGCTGTCACCACACCGCACAGTTAAGGACAGGGACATGGGCGGCAGTCAGAGACAATACACCTTTCCTATTTCCATGCTGACTAAGCTGTCCACACAGAGAATAAACCCTGACTGTTTTTGGCCTCCGTTTTACAATGTCTGGCCCAACTGGCCATTTAGAGTGGTTTCAGCTGTATAAATAAGAAAGTGAAGAAAAATCTAAAAGTATCTAAAAAAAGAGTCAAAACGTCACACGATGCATGTCTTTCTTTCTCTAGGTATTAAAACACTTTCAGAAATAAATGTCTTTCTCTCAGTCATGCAGCTCTCATGGGGCCGTCCTGGGCCGACGCGCGGCGTGGGGCTGACCTGTGCAGTCGGGGGCCGTGCCCGTCCACGTGCCGTTGGCTGTGCAGTGCCGAGTCATCAGCCCTGATGTCTTGTAGCCCTCCCAGCAGGCGTAGATGACCGAGCTGGAGAAGAGAATGCCTTCGCTACTGACAATCATGCCGTTGGTGGGTGTGCCCGGGTTTCCACAGGACACAGCTGTAGGGGACCCCAAACAATGACAGAGTGACCCATCACTAACATTGCAACTAGTAATACATTGATGTCACTGATGACATAGTTTTAAAAACACACAGGATACATTGCTGNATTTTGTACTTACAGAAAAACATGATACAATAAAAATGAAATACCTCATATCCTCTTGAGCTATTTTGTATTCCAAAGGCTGGAGTACCAGGGTCTGGGCAGGTGTTATGGGCAGGATCTGAAATTCACAATAAAAAAATTAAAAAAAAAGCACCAGATGTGGTTATTACAACATTTCTAACATTTTTACTAAAAGCTCTTACCTAACTGAGAAAATTGTATTTTGACAAATGTGCAAGATGCTTTGCATGAAAGTTAAATATTAAAGTAAATTATTATTTTCATCTTCTTTTCAGAAATCTTTTTTAGATATTAATCTTTGGGGCTGTATCACTCTAAATTGCTGTATACAAGAATCTTATTTTCTGTATCGGAATAAGCACATTCTTTTCATTCTCTGGTTTAACTTTTCTCTACTGATGTATTATGTTGGTTGATTAATAATACACTAGCTTCAATAATCATCTATGACCCTCTGGTTTTCTTAAGGATTCAATTAATGGCCATCTCCTTTGGTCATACATTACACTGTTCAATTTTCTTGAATTAATTGTCCTCAAAACTGAGGAAATATATCTAATGCTTCAAACTTGAAGTATATGGTAGACCAACAGTGATATTTTGCCCCCAAATGTAGGACTTGAATAATCAAGAAGCACTGCAGCTTTATTATTGGGTTGTTGGAAAAGTCATGAAGTATTTTTTCTATGCTTTTCGTTGCAAAAATGCGTCATGATTTTTCTGACAACCCAATATTTAACTCTCTTCAGCTTCTGGTGAGAAAACCAAACAGATAACTTAAAAATATATATATTTTCAAGAGAGACTAACCTTTGGGGGGAGGGGGGCGTTTTTAGTGTAGAGATAGCTACCACATAGTACAAGTATACATCAAATGGCAGTGAACATTTTTATAATTAGAAAAGGCCATGCTTCGATTAAATTATCTCCAATGGTGTCTTTATATTTAAGTACGTATCACCCAATTTCTTAGAAAACCACCAAGTCTACAAATCATTTGTGTTCGCCACCGACACGCAGAACGCCCACCCTCCCGCTCAGCTCTGCTCGGCGAACAGACCGACCCACAGCGACAGTTCTGTCTACAGCAGGAGGTGAGACCGCTGTGAGTGGAGAGTTAGGGACTCTCATTTCTGTGCCATTAACGCTGCTGACAAATGAAACTCCTATCGGAACCCTGTCTACGAGACAGAGATTTAATCTAAAAAATGAGGGGTTGGGGTCGTGTAGGAAATTGCGTCCTACTTGTAGGTTTCATTCGCGTGCTCTAAGGTCACTAGAGTGTGAGTGACCAATGTGACTTTCTACCATTGCTCACAGCA
>NW_017731535.1:53269-101758 GCF_001890085.2 Hipposideros armiger
GTATTTTCAGCTCCACAGTTTACATTTGACTTGTTTATTATTTTCATTTCTCTGTTGAGATTCGCTGTTTATGACTCTAACTTACTTTAAGTCATTTACCATATTTTTAAAAGCTACTTTCAGTCCTTGTGGGTTATTTATAATATTTAGGTCATCTCAAGCTCAATTTCTATTGTTTGGCATTTTGTTCATTCTGAGTTGTGCATATTTAGTAATTTTTTATCGTATGCTGGACATTGTGGAGGGAGTGTTTTATGGAGTATGTAATTTCTTTGAAAGTGTTGGGCTTTGTTCTGGTGGGCTTTTAAATTAGTTGTATAGCTTTTGGGTCCTGCCATCAGTTTCATGCTTTCTTAGAGGAGATCTAATCAGTCCTAGTCCTAACGTGTGTTTGTTCTTAGTTCTGGCATGGCTTCCTTACTTAGGGAGAGGTACCTGTTCAGAACGATGGGCTTTCTGGGCCTCCATGAAATGTCCGGCATGCACAACGAGAGCTCTGACTGCGGTGCGTCCCAGTGAGGTGTGGCTGCTAGTATCAGGCGTCTACCACCAGCTCTGCAGCAGCAGCTCTTTGCATCACTTACAAGCATCACCTGTGCTTGTCAGCCTAGCCCTCAGCCGAGTTCCTCAGTGAACACCCACCCAGACTTATGGGCTCTTCCATATGCAGCTCCTCCTCCTTGCATGCCCTACACTGCACAGATCATTTCAGTATCCCACACGATGTCTACTTCATCACTCGCCACGCCCGCTTTGCCACCTGGGTTCTGCTTTCCTGCTTCACAGTGTGAAAATATACATAATCCTGGGGGGGGGCAGGTACGGCGCTCACCTCATTAATTTGTTTTCTTCTAAGAAACAAAGTCACATCCTATCGGTTGTTTAATAACTACGATAATTGCCTCATATATTTCATAAAGTTTTATAGTTGTTTTCAGTAAGAAGGCTAACCTAGTACCATTTAATATGTCATGAATTGAAGTGAGAGTCTTATTAACTTTTATGATGTTCAAATATATTCTGAACCAACAATTCACAGGTATAGTCTCGAGGGAAAACGTTAAATTGGATGCAGCCGTAGATTCTAAAAGTCATACACTGAGGCGCGATATTGCAGACTGAGAACACTCTGGCCTTGGTGAGAAAGAGATGTTGTCATGCAAATTTTAATATTTAAATCTGTACACAATGGGAGGGAAGTGAGAAAATAGTGTCTGAGTGAAAAAAACTATACTAATTTACAGTCACATGCTTCAGTCAACAAAAAGTCATAATCCTGAAATTCATAGCTGCAGGTGACATTTTCCCACTACTATGTATTTGGTCATATTTAATTTAAGTCAACTTCTGTGAGCTTAATGTTCAGTTTATACTAACTTGATTGTCAATAGGCAATTTGAAGTAAAAACTTTTCTTGGGTTATAATATTTAGATATATAGATATATATCTAAATATAGATATATAATTAATCTCCAAGATTATCTTTGCCTCTGAGTGAGACTATATATACACACATATATAGAATTGTCTTACTTATACATATACAATTTTATATTATGTAAATTATATATAATATAGTTAGATTAGATACAATATAGCTATATTAGATACATATATTATTTTCTATTTATGAATAAAGCATGTATGACAAAATAAGAGGTACAAGGAGAGAGGGCATAAGAGAGTAGAAAAGTGAAGATTAAGAAAACTTGATTTATATTTCTGGTATTGATTTTGTGTGAGCTTACTCCAGGTGACCAAATTACATAAAAATGTTTCATGCATATAAAAATAGATATTTAATAAATGTATATAACCATTTTAGTCTCAAAAAGTAAGCAAGAGAACTTTGCATGCACACAGTTCGTATCATTTGGAGTCTTATCTGTCTGAATTGTAAATTTGTAATTTTTGGGACGCTAACCAAATCCATGGTGTCTCAGCTCACTTTGCGAAGGCGGCATGGCCACTATGTGACGCGGCCTCTGTAAAGCAATCAGGATGTTTTCACTGTTATTATTGGGGTATCCCACCATTTCCTACTATAGCTCTCCCATGTTAAAATAAAATACGTTCACTCCAAAATATTACACACAGAATCACCCTGATTCTTCTGCAGCGCCATGCTCTGGACAAGGCCGCCAGTGGACTGGAATACCAGGGGGGCTGAGAGCTATTCTAGTGGCACAAACTCCATCAGTGACTCACATGCTCTTTAGCTCAGCGATTCACCACAAGCACCACAGAACGACGCAAAGTCACATGGTGCTGTGGCCAGGACGAGCAGAAACCTCCTGAGGTTATGAACTTCCAGAGGGTAAGAATGGATGACATGTGATCTTTGGAACAGTCAGGCTACCTCCATATAGTCGGTTATGCTTTTTAATGATCCTCTTATACATTTTTTTGGGGGGGGGAGAGGGAGAGAATAGCTTCATTGTACACACAGTCCAAAGCTCTCGGATTTCTGTGGAATATTGCTGGTCATTTTAGAATGAATTACATGGTTTTAACTGTCAGGGTTGCCTTTCAGGCGTGAATGGACTCACCTTCACACACAGGCTGCAGCCCCGACCAGGACCCATTGAGCAGGCAGGTCCGCTCCGGGGAGCCCCTGAGCTGGTACCCCATTTCACAGGAGAAGCGCAGGAGGCTCTTGGCTTTGAATTCATGTCCAAGCCGAGAGCCATGGGCTGGGGTCCCCGGGTCACCACAAAATCCAGGATTATTTCCTATTTAACATAAACACATGTGGCAACGTGGTTACACTTGTTTGAAACGGAGCTGTTCAGTGCTATTGGAAGCGTCTTCGTGGACAGTTAAGGGGAGACAGGGGCCAAGCGTGTTGGGAATGAAATAAGCAAACAAAAAAAATCCAATGAGAGATTTGATCCTTCTCAATTATGTCCAGAGTTGCCAATTCACTGAACTTTATTTATTGAAGAAACAGTCATGGAAGAATGGAGATGACCAAGTTTTTCAAGGGAGATCAATGTAATGATTGATTACAGAGACAGAAGAGACGTGGGAGAATTGAGAGGAAGGACAGAAAAGGAATAAAGAGCAAACAGGGACAAACTGAACCAAAGCAAGCGCGCGTCCCAGCCAGGGTGACAGAAACTTCTGGACGCCTGCAGGAGGCAGTGGGAAGGGGCAGGTATTTCACGGTGATGATGACATATAATAGCAGCATATTTGGTAATGGAATAACATCAGCTTCAAAACAATTGTACTCCTGTACAGCGTTTCAGATAGCGACCGAATTGAGGCGCCGCTCACCCGAGCAGTGCGGCGGGGCGCCACTCCAGTGGCTGTCCTCTTGGCAAGCCCTCGTGCTGTTGCCCATGAGAGTCCGGGTCCCTCTGCAGGAGTAGTGGACCGTGGCCCCGTATGTGAACAGCTCCCCGGTGAGGATGGCGTTGGCAGGGACCCCCGGGTGCCCACACGATATCGCTTAAGAAAAAAAATAGAACAAGTGAGTAAATGATTCCTGCTGAACTACTTTGCACTGGTACGTCTCCCACCCGTACAGATGCCTCCTAGTCATAAAAAGCACCTAAATATACCCTGTACCCTATATCCCCATCACATGGAATGCCAATTTCCTGCTGATGCCTCCTCCACCCCACATATTTATAATATATATGAAGACAAAGAGAGGTTCTGTCAATGAAGACTTCTTTTTCAATTTTAAATTAAGGTAGCTTTGCTTAAGGGGCACGGTTTTTATTTAGGCTTTCAAAGAGAAAGTCACTTTAGGTAAAGTTTTTGCATCTGCCCATAACTGTTACCCAAATAAGCAGCATTATTTAAAGTGTAAGACATTAACTCAGATCCATCAAAACTATTTGCACTATTTCTTCAGTTAATGTAACAATCATATACTTTGCTTGGGGGGGAAAAAACCTTGCTTACTCTCCTAGTTCACGTATGTAGGAAAACAATTCTAACAATTTTGCTCTGAATAACTGGCAGTCTAAAATGTATAAGTCACTATTAATAATAATAATACATGAGCCATTGATTTGTTCCTCAAATTATTCTATAAAATAATCTGAGTATTCCCATTCATTTTCTTACCATTATACCAAATCAGGCCCATAATTTATTCATAAACTATCCCGTAAAAAGACATATTCTGGAATACAGATTAATATAAGATAAGGAAGGTTTCGCTCTCCCTTTCTGTAAAGTCCCTAATTAGGGCTAACAAGGGCAAATTTTATGCTACGTGCAAACAGCTAACTGGACTCAAGTTACCAACAAGTTATTCAAAGCCCGCTGATTTCCCATCCTAGAGTAATAGCTTTTGGTCTCTGGTGGCTCTAAAGTGGTATCATCCAGAAACCTGGCTTGAAATGGCTGAAAGGCATTTAGCCCTTACAGAGGTGCTGTCTTCATTCACTGGTCAACAACACAGCCATTCATTGGAGAACACGATTTGATCCAGAATAGAGTCCTAAAAGGATGCTAATTTGAGCTGACCCAGTGAAATGGTTAGTAATGACCAGTTCCAGGAAAAATAAAACAGAGAAAAAAATCGGTGAAACAATATAACAGCAAAAGGAGAGAAGAGGCTTAGCTGCCATAGGGCCTGAGAAAGCAGACCGCTCCCCTGGGGACATGTAATTCCAATCACTAACGGCAACCCGTGGTGGGAGCTGGTCCCTTAAGAAAACCAGAGCCAGTGAAAAGCTAGTTCCTGGAGATTTGGAGCACATGGGCATCATTATAAAAGCTAATGCAATTCTCGCACGGGCCAGGGAAGGCTGCAAAGAGATCTTGGGGAGAAAAAGAAAAGCAAGCAAACAAACAAATTTCTCTGAAAAAAATCCCACATGTGAAGGCAGAGAAAACCAGATAGCAGATAAAATGTGATGAAGATCACATAATACATTTACAGATGCATACTTTTGATGTGTCATATGAAGTTGTGTATTTGTTTTTGAAAACTGTTGCTCTTTTCTCTATGAAATCGACTGTGTCATTACATTTAGAACTACAGGTGAACTTCCATGCAGATTGGAAGGGGTTATAAAGGACACTGGTGGGCAGGAGAAGTCTCCAGCACCAACCCATTCTGAAAATGTACGGAGATGCAGCAATTTCAAGTGGTAAAAAGGACTAGCACTTTTTATTTTTCAGGAAGTGCAATTCATAATGTAATTGTTATTTCCCGCTTTCCTTATGCACACAGAATGAATACTAAGACGACGAGATTTTTAAGGATTGTTTCGTTTCTGATTTTTAAAAGGCCGAGGAGAGTAACCCCTTTCCCTAAATTTCAGACTGTCTTTTAACAAGATGATTCTCTTTGAGCTCAAGGACGACATATTTTTCAAGTGAAGGAAAATAAGACTAGAACTCTTTGGGTTAAAAAAAAAAGTGTTCTTGTTAATCTACATGGTCTAAAATGATAATAATGTTTTAGGGGGGGCCCTAATGGGGATACATTATTTTGTCACCTAGAAAAGCACCTCCACTCTTCAGGGAAAAATGCCTTCCCCTGATTTGAACGTACGGGAAGTTACTATCAAGGTCCCATCGTTTTTATTGTATTTACTACTGAAGGAACCAGCAGTGCTCATGAGACCCAAATTAGATCCCTCAAAACATTCCATCCTTCTGGCCACAGACACGAGGTCCACAGGTGGGAACCCCACACCAGGGCTCTTGGCCAATATTCCTGCACCTGGGGCCAGGCAGCGTGAAGCTGACAGGTGTGGGTGTGTGGTGATGAGGCCTCCATGTGTGGCTTGTGCAGACTGAGCCCATGTGCTGGGCTGCAGCAGAAGACAAGCCGTGATACACAGAAACTGAGAGAGGAATCCCAGGGCTCCCACTGTTCTCCCCCTTGAACTAGTTGGAGTTCTAGTTTGTGATTTCTGGACAATGTAGAAAGATATCACGGTAACTAATGCCATTTGTGATTGGGGGTGTTGGGGGCAGACCTTTTCCAGTACTTGGAAAAAGACCGCATTGTTCTATTGATGTCACGAGAATCCACAGTAACCGTCACTTACCCAGACACTTAGGTAAAGAGCGATCCCACAGGCCGTTGGCCATGCAGGTGAGCGCGGAGGAACCCAGCAGGTAGAAGCCCTTCTTGCAGTGATACATGACGCTCTTCCCATAGACAAAGCTCTCGGGGAAGCTCTGCTGCCCGTGGCGGATGGCGTTGGCCACGAAGCCCGGATCCGAGCAGTTGACCACTGGAAACGAGAACACGTGACATGGGATTTAGGCCCAGACAGATGGGAAGGAAGGAAGTGCCTCATCTTAGAAAGCTCGTCACACAGCAACCTCAGAGCCGAGGCTGATCAACTCCACTCTCTTGACGGTCGAAATCTCCTTACTGCTTCCGGCCCCAGTGCTTAAAAAAATGTCAAGCAATAAATCAGCCGCTGTAGCAATTTTAACAACGTGAGGCTAATCTCTAACTATTTCCTGATAGTAGGCTGCTTCAATGTGAAGTCTAAAATTAGCTTTCTTGGTTGAGTTTTTGTTATGGGAACATAAACCTAGAACCTGCTGATGTCAGCGTAGCTTAGATGTTCTGACTCAAGTGTGGTATTTTAGGACCCTCTGAAACACAGTCATTGATGCATCCGTCCCCCCTTACTGACCACCATTGATGCTTCCACTGTGTGCTTAATTCCTGTTATATACGGAATGCAATTAAACCCGGCAATTCTTCCATCCACACTCCATAGAAATGTAAATTGAGCCGCCTCTGATGTAAGCCACCCCTTCCCCTCCAGAAGGAGCCAAATTGCTGCAGGGCAGGCTCTGCAACCTGAGAGGCCCTCCAGGGGCCTGAGTGGCTGCTGGCATGGGGGGCATTGCAGCTGCGAAGGGAACAAACAGCCCCTGACTATCTCCTGCTTTGACCCCCCACCCGTGAGTGAGGCAGCTGCTGGCAAGCTGCACCCTCCAGATATTTCTGGCCCAGAAAGCCAGCTGCAGTGCACCTAAGTGTCAGGCAGGCGAGGCGGTCCCTGGGTGGCTGGTCCCAGCAGTGGAAGGCACCCTCCCCCATCCCTGCACTGGATTTCCTCTCTGGACTAAGGAGGAAGGCCTGGGCAGAAGAGAGGGGTTCAACGATCCCTCTGAGTGCCTTGGAACAATATTCTGTGGTTTTTTAAAACAACTCTGAGTTTAGAGAAGAGAGACTCAACCTCTTTTGGTTAAAAAAAAAACAAACCAAAAAAACAAACAAACAAAAAAACCAAACACGTTGATGGAGCACAGGCAGATATTTTTCAGGCTTCATAGCTCATTGCATCCACAATAAGATTGCAGCCAAACCCACTGAAATAACAGAAAGTCTAATAACCATGAAAGGTTACTTATTCATAAGACCCGTAGACCATGCACGGGCCCCTCCAGCTCATGGAGCTGCAGGTCAGCCCCGGACGCAGGAGCAGGTTCCTGGTGAGTCACCTGCATGGGCAGCGATGCCAGAGACTGCTGTGTTCACGCGGGGGGCTTATCCTCCCGGGAGATGGGCCACGAGCGGTCTCAGACTCTCCTCCGCGCGAGAGCAGAGGCGCCCAGTAGGGATGCGAGTGGCAGGCCCGGGGCCTTACTGAGCACGTGGCCGGACGCCCAGCAGGTCAGAAGTAAGAGACAGGCATCGCTGGCAGAGAAGCCCTTCCCTTTGCAGGCCCAGAAATGGAATGTTCTCTGAGTTTCCACAGCCGGAGGAGGAGTCGAGAATACAGGAGTGTCATACCCAACTGCTCTGAAACCATGGGCCACACTTTTCCCTGATGGCCCCTCTGGCCCTCGGCTGAGTACGGGGTATAGAGACACGGACGTAGCTGTCAGTTTGGAAATAAAATGAAACAAAGCCATAGCGAGGAGCTGAAAACATCAGCAGAAGAACGTAGGAGACGATCTGGGTATTCTAATCCACGCACATCCCTGGGACGGTGCTTGTCAGCCCACCCCTCCCCTCTTCATCACATGCGTTTGAAAGAGCAGCTTTTATTTTTTTTATTTTTTTTTTATTTTTTTTTTAGCTGAGCCATCCTGCTACCTGTTGACAGCTCAGCGGCTGCTCAGCTCGGGCTGGACTCGAACCGCTGTTGCTCAGAGCTCAAACTCTTGCATAACAATTTTTGAAGGTATAAATTATAATTAATCAATAGTTAATAAAAACATACTCCTTTTTTAAAATGCAAAGATGTGAAATAGGTACAGGCCATTAGAGTATGAGAATACTAGGAAAATAGAGGGTGTTCAGAAAAAAAGTGTTTATACAAAAAAGCAGCATTCTCCCCAGTGCTTCTGAGTATTTTGCATCTGAGATTTCAGTATGAGTAACAAAAAGCCACAGAGAGAGGATACTTGGTCTTTTGACTGAGTCCCGCCTACTACAGAGAGGTAGCGGGTACACGCGTCACAGCGCGTTTCATTTCAGCCGAAACCTACGCAGATGGAAACCTGAAGCCATTTCCTACTCTAGTGTCAAGTGCAGAGTTTTTACACTTCGTTCTTAAGTGAGCTTCTGAAACGTCTGTGTCCAAGCACTGACAGTCTTACTTTACACTTAAACACTGATCAGCTCACCCGTCTCAGCGAACAGAAGTAATTCTGACATTCCATTGAAGAAACGGCCAGTTGGTCCACATTTTAGTATTATGTGTGCAGCCACCACTTCAGTAGTTTCCTTAATTATGTTCATGTAATTTTAAATCACCTCTTCTTTTTAAAACACAAACATGCACGCAGAGTGGCTTTCACGCACACACACATGTGCACACACATGCCCGCACATGCAAGCGCACACACACACACACACCTAAGGAGCTTAGGCATTTAGTCCACGCATGTGGGCCATGAGATGGGATTGATGCCTCGGGAAGTGAGTGGTGATGGGCTTGTCCAACGTCACACTGTGAGGACCCCACCCCGTCGTCCCGAGTCCCAGAGCAGCGCCCTTTGCTCATCTCAGATAAGTTCACGTACTTCTGCAAACTTCTTCATGTGGGGACAACCCAGGCCACCCCCAGTCAGGGCACAGCTTCCCAAACCTGGAGTAACCAAATGGCAGGTGGTCCACCTCATCCCTCTGGGGAAGGCTGACATTAGATGTGCCTTCTTTCGTGCATTAATTACCAAATGTCCACCTCAGCAGGCCGAGCGCTTCCCGACACTCTGCATGTGTCACTTTTAGATTTCTGGAGTTTCCCTTCCAGAAGGACCCACTGGGGCATGGGCCCTGAGGCGCGTGCCCAGGTCTCAAGGGCTCTCAACTGCCTACAGCACGTGTATTTTTAGGGAGTTTGCTTCCATTTTTTTTTTTTTTACAAGAAGGATATATCTTTCATCACTGAAAGCATGTGTGAAGCTGAATCCTCATTAAACTGAGTGGAGCACTTACAAGGCTCTGGACGACACAGATCTAATCCTGCGATTTCAATACAAAGGAGAAACGGCTTTGTCTTTAGTGTTGTCAAGACGAGCCTGCGTGGAGTTTTACTGTGTGGACCGAGTGCAGCTGGAAGGATTCCGCCCTCGGTCACCGTCTTTCAACCCACATGGCTCGCCTCGTTTCATTGAGGAAGGCAGACAAAACGAAGCTACTGTCAGCTGTGGTTATTAAAGCAAAAAACACCACCTGCAAACAGCCTAGGAAATGGCACGGGCCAGTGATCTGACGTGTATAATTGTCCCCCATAATCATCATGTGGGTCCTCCGGCTTCGTCTGGAATCAACCCCGAGTCTGCGCTAGGCCTCACAGTGTTTCCGAACGCCACCGAGGTTTGCTGAGGGGAAGCGAGGACCGAGAATTGCTGATTCCAGAGCAGGGGTCCGGCTCCTCCCCCCGCAGAGCTTTACTGCTGAGGCCAGAAGCACTGTCCCCACGTGACAGCAGCCTGGGGCACTGGGGTGTCCCCAACGAGCAGGTGCTCCCCACATTCCACGGCACGACCCTTCACATTATACTACGGACATTTTATAGTGGAAAACAAATGCTTTGTGACAAAATTTGTGGAAAATAACTTACATGTGGGGAAATATAGAAGTTATTCTCATCAATGGTCTATCTTTATGTGAAAAGTGGGTCACTCACCTGTGAATGCAGCCAGGTTTGTGTAGGGTCAATTAATTAAAAGTGTCAAAGAATCCTAGTCACAGACAAAGTTTCAGTCTAAAATTCTACCTTCTCCTATCAGGTTAGAAATACAGGAGCAATTCCAGACAATATTTCTCTTTAATTATTTGAAAACTTTTAGGACAATTTTAAGCATCTTGAAAGATACCCAAGGCACACACTTGATTTTTTAGGCGCAAAAGAAGAGCCTTTTCAACAAATGGTGCCTGAACAACTGAATATCCATAGGCCAATAACATAAAAAAAAAGAAAAAAAAAAAGAAAACCTTGACCTAAACCTCATACTTTATACAAAAATTGACATTAAATGGAGTACCAACTTAAAACACAGAAAAAGGAAAAGTACACTTAAAAAATACATATACAGGAACATATCTTGCAGACCTGGGTCTAGGCAAAGTGTTGTTGGAGTTGACATGGAAACCATGAGGAAAAGTGACAAATGCAAAGCTTTTGCTGCTCCAGGGACCCTGTGAAGAGGATGAACAGACGAGCTACAGGCTGGCAGCAAGGATCTGTCAGTTACAAACCCAACCAGTGCCTCGCATAAAGACTATACAAAGAACTCTTAAAATCAACACTGGAAACTGAACAACCAAAACCCAAACACCTTAAATCTACGTAACTTTGCTAACAATTGTCATCCCGATAAACTTCAATTTAAAACAAAAACAAACACACACACAAAAAATCAAACCATCTCATTAGGGTATAGGCAAAAGAAATGAACAGACATGCCACCGAGAGGGGCACAGATGGCACGGAAGCCCGTGGAAAGATGTGCAGCGTCCTCAGCCATCGGGAACGCGCAGTCACACCACGAGGGGCCATCCCTGCACATCTGCCGGAATGGCTGCAGTCGGCACATGGCGGCGACGCCGGAGGCGGGGTTGGGCGGGGGGCGTTAGGAACAACGCAGTGGGAATGTGAACTGGGGCGGCCACCCCGGGAAAGATCCTGCCGGTTTCTTATACAAGGAGACGTGCAAATTCCCTAGGAATCAGCCGTTCCACTCTGGGCCTTTCTTTCCAGAGAAATGGAAATTTAGGATTGCACAAAATCCCACACGTGAAGGTTCACAGCAGCATCACCTGTAACGGCAAAACCGTGGAAACGGCCCAGACGCCCTTCCTGGGTGAGTGGCTAGCACACTGTGGCACAGCCATACCAGGGAGCGCTGGTCAGTGGGAAGAAGCAACCAAAAATCCCCAAACCCCGAGGTATCCAGGCACAAGTTAGATGACTCCACAGAGACTCGTATAGGGCGGAAAAGCCCATACCCAGAGGTTACAAAGTGCATGGTCCTATTTATTTATATAACATCCTTCAAGTGTGACAACTGTAGAGATGGTCCCCGGATGGGGTTTCCAGGGGTGAAGGGTAGGGAAGGGGAGGCGGGTGTGGTCTTGAGTGGAAATGGGGTCCCCGGGGTACTGCTGCCCCGTCTGCCCACTCCCTGTCCCTGCCTGGGCTGGACCGGTACTCTGGTCTCGTACCACGTTGCCATCGGGGAGGTGGGTGAAGGGTGCACAGGGCCTCTGTGTTATGTCTACCTGCATGTCCACCTATAATTTTGTGTAATTACAAAATTGTTGACTCATGGCACAGAAAATGAGGGGGAAAACAAAACTTGACGGCATTTTATCCTGAGGAAAATAATGCACGAAACATATTCATTTTTTACATCCCATTTTAACATTTGGTCTATTTCCTAAATTTAAGTGTAATCTTAATATGTTTGAACTCCAATGAAAAGAATGAGAGATTATGAATTAAAGCAACTCCACAGCAGGGCTATCCTGGGAAAATGCTGTCATTAAAAAAAGAAGTTGTCTAGGGCCGGGTGAGTGGCTCAGTTGGTTAAGAGCTCGCTCTAGAGTTTGAGCGCTGAGCAACAGCAGTTCGATGCACAGCCCGAGCTGAGCTGCCAACAGGTGGCAGGATGGCTCAGCTAAAAAAAACAAAAAAAGTTGTCTGGATCAGGGTGCTTGTGATCTCCCAGACATCTCGGACTCAGAATTCAGAGAGCTGGACAGTCACTGAGGACCGTTTGGCACCCGGCAGGTGCCCGGCCCATCCTGGCGGCCCCTCTGCGACCCTCAGCTGGGCCGGGGTCCGCTCTGCCCGCCGAGCACAGCCCAGAGTCAGAGCCAGGTCTGCCGTGTTCCAAAGCCCGTGTGTCTAGTCGCTGACCTTCTGCTCGTTAAAACGCAACTGGATGCTGTCACCTGTAAACGTTCAACTGGCAAATTTGTTGACCTGTGTTCTAGTGGAGCGTTTTCTATCTCCCCTAATTCTTGCTGTGATGGCAACACCTACAGGGAAGAAGACGTGTTCACCCCAGCTCAGCTCACCAGACTTTCCCCTTGACTTTTAGAGTAAGTGGGGGGACAGAGGAAGTCATGGAGGAAGAAGAAAGCAGTTTAAGTGGAAAACGTAACTGCCCTCTCCCTTTTAAACCATGTTTAGGTAAAATGGAAGCTGCTCCCCCTTGGATGCTGGTGCTGAGGCACCCCGGGGACAAGCGCCCCTGTGCAGAGGCAAGGTCTGGCTGTGTCCCCAGGTCGCCCGGTCACCCCCAGCTGTCGCTTGGGCCCTGTGCTACAGCTGGGTGTGTGGAGCGGGTTTGAGGGGGGCCTTCGAGCAGCCCCCGAATGTCAGCCCCTAACAGTAGTGATTCACAGGGCGTGGGGGAGGGCTCTGACCTCGGGTTTGAGCTGAAGCCAGCACTCCAGAGCACGGCCCTGCCGTCACCCTATGGGCTGGTAGCCAGGTTTCACACAACTCCGGGTAAAATGGAATCGCGTGTGTTCCCATTCTGCTGTTGTGTCATGTGAACACAGCCCCCTCGGGGGCCCAGCGGGGAGTGGGTGGCTGTCGGAAGAGGGGAAATGCACATGTCTGGCTTTACTACCATCCTGCTGCCCCAAAAATCACTTTGCCTTCACACCAACGTATGACTCACCTTCTGTGAGGGGTGTTTTAATGAAAAGTAATTGAAGCAAAACCTTCAACATTATGAGCTCAAACATCTGGAAATACAGAAACCACGAAACAGAATTTTCCTGGAAATTCAGAGTTTAGCCTAGGTCGTGTGACAATTTTTAAAGACATGAATAAAAAACCTGGAGACTTAAAATCAATAAAAGCTTCTTAAATACATGCTAAGTCTAGACGCGGAAGGGCCAAAGAGGGTAAATTGAGGTGTAGGCGTGAACGAGTGAATGGAGGAACGAAAAAAGAAATGGAAGGTGTGCTGTCTTTTCGTGTAGAGAATCCTCGATTTTCCTTTTTCTTTTTTGATTGACTGTCCAGCAACAGGACACAGGGCACGGAGACGCGTGCAGTGTCCTCAGAAGCGCGTTCACAGCACACGGGGAAGCGCCAGGAGCCCTGCGCCCCCGGGAGGCGGCGCCCTGCGCCCCGCAGCCCGCCCCGGGCCCCCCTACCTCTGCAGGCGGGCAGAGCGCTGCTCCACTGGCCGCTGCTCCGGCACTGCGCGCGGGGCGCCCCCTGCAGCTCGTAGCCGGCACTGCAGGTGAAGTTGACCACGTCGTTCAGGTTGAACTCGCTGCCGCTGGTGAGCCCGTGGGCCGGGTTCCCAGGGTGCCCACACGTGATGGCTGCGGGGAAGACAGGGCCGTGTCAAGGTCAGGACACAGGCAGCCCTCGCTCCCGCTGGGAGGTCTTTACTTACAAACGCGCAGGTAAGTCGAATGCACGGAACGAGGGCTTTACAACCGAGCCGGCCCGGCACAGCTCGTGGGTAGAAGGGGCGCTGGGACAACGGACCACGGGCTGAGCCTGCAGGACTTGTTACAATTGTGGAAAGTAATCTACACCTGGGAAGTGTGCTTACTGCATCATAATAATTATTGTTTGTTACTCACGTTATGACAGAATATCAAGTCATTTTCAAATAAAGCAGTGAAAAACAAGAGATGCTAAAATTCTTGTATTAATTACGGGTTTTGAATATTTTCCCCTTTGTACACAACAGCTAATTTGGTGGGCTTCTCATTTAAATATGTTCTAGGGACTTGGCTGTAATTTAAATTGTGCATGCATTAATTATCCCCACATCAATTTAAACATCATGAAATAAGCAAAACAAAAAAAAGTGTGCAAGCTCAACGGTATTTTCTTTGACAATGCTTATTGTATGGTCCTTTGAAATGTAGCACTGTCATTATGTCATGCCCAAAATAACAGCGACACAAAGCACCAAGATAGCCTTCACTGGGCCTCTCCAAAGAAACACATTACAGTCATAAAACTGGTGTTTTTCTCCTCATTTATCTTGTCACCAATTTTTTCGTCTAAGTAAAGCTTTCACCCTTGAACCTTATACACCTGCCACTGCGCTTTCACAGACAATCCCTGTCACCACGCTATAGTCACATCAACAATCCCTTTGTTTAATTCACAGGGAAATAAAGAGTATGTTAGGGAGAACACAATTTGTTTACAACAAATTTTGTATTACCGGGTGCAATCTCCTCTAAAAATACTAGTCAATACTTATCTTTGAGGTTATAAAGCTTGAGGACAATCATGTCACACAATTTCCCCTCTTTCTACTGAAGCAAGGGCTGCTCACACAGCGGTACGCTTGCTGTGTCCATGATGGAAACAGCAGCCTCTCAGGAGCGGACAGGGCTGCGGCTATTTGGGGGCCTCTGCAGAGCCAGCCTGCAGTCAGACAGCATCTTCGCTGGCCCATGATTAGCTTCTGTTACCTTTCGATGAGTCAGGGACATGAATGCAGCCATCATCCCCCTGGAATCCACCCGAGATGAGTTAAGGAGCAAAGGAAGTGTGGGCAGGAGTCTAGGGGGGGCAGTGGAGGAGGCAGAATGGGGGGGTCTGCAAGGCACGGGGGTTCCCCAAGACCTCGGGGAGTGTGCCCACACTGTCTTTCGCAGGACAGCTGTCTGTCTGTTTTACTGTGAAGATGAGACATGTCTGTGCTCTGATTTAAACACAAGGAACGTGAGACTGAAGCACCCAGTGGCCTAGCCGACAGTGTACTCACCAACACACACTGGAGTCTGTCCAGACCACTTGTGGTCTTGCAAACATATCCGAACGGAGGTGCCCACGAGCCGGAAGCCAGGACTGCACTGATAAACCACAGTGTCCCTGTAGCTGAAGCCGTCTCCGCTGATGTGACCGTTCACGATCGGGTCTGGAGAACCGCAGTGGCCAGCTAAACACATAAGTAAAACCAACAAGAACATTTTGGAGAATCTGTCTTTTATAAACGTACTACATTCAAAATGTGTTGACCTTTACTGTCAAGGGAATAACAGCATTGGATGCACAATTTATTAGAATTTTCCCAATTTATATTATTTATTTGGTATTGTCTTTCTTTTTAGCTTGTTCATTTTTCTCAAGAATTGTGGGTAACACAACACTTCTAATAAGAAAGTGTTAACGGTATTTCCCCAATCATGGTTTCCCGCTTATTTCTTTTACTTATTTTCATTCTTGGAATTGTATGATATTTATCTTGTTATTCTGTATCCAAATAAAAGCCAAAAGAAAGGAAGATAACGTTGGGATGAATATGAGCAGGGTTTGTAACCGACTGGAGATGAGGAGGACAAGAATTTCTGGTGTGAGCGATTCCAGGGGATTATTAAACTATTTGTAACATTCCAAAGGAGGAACCACGATCAGAAATCAGTTCCATTGCAAGCCCGTGTGTCGGAATTGTGTTTGGACCAGTGTCCAGGTGAGGCTGGCCTGCAGTCAGCTGACGTCGCCATCTGCAGCTCAGAGGAGGGCGCCCTGAACACAGGGCAGACCGAGGAGAGACGCCGCCGAAGGCTCCACCTATAGTGGTGCTGGGCTGCTCCTGAAGAGGATGTTCAGCGGGGAAAGTGGAGGCCCACGGGTGAAGTCGGGGTGAACATTAATAGTTAGGAGGAGGTAAAGAGTGCTGACACAAAGGATCTGAAATGTGAGATGACTGGCAGACACAGTGTCCAATAAGCTTCAATAACAGACAGCTGACCAATGAGAAGGACCTTTAGAGGATTTTCTGGTTCCTCATGAGTTGAGGGATGGATTAGTGACAAAGATTCTTTACTTGACCAACTGTTATCAGGCTCCGGAACCTCCTCTCAGGCCATGTGTGCCCTTCTTTGTAAAATCCAGTTTTACCAAGAAGCCCTTTAGGTCTGTTTGGCAGGAACGCCCATCCTCATATCTGATCGTGTGTCTCATCCCCAGGTGAGGTCTGATCACCTGGCCTGCCTCCAGCAAGAATCCTGGGGTCAGTTTGGCCACGTTTCCTCTTAGTAATTTGCATTCACCGACCCCACGTTGCCCTTGGTGCAGCCCCTCTGGCCCCAGCTGCTTTCCCCCCATGGTCCCTATACCTACATGATGGTCCTCAGTAGTCAGCCTCACCCACGTCAACAAGTTCAGGGACACTGTTCTCTTTAACAGCAGCCGGACGCTGTGTGGACAGAGGAGCGCGAGGCTGGGTTCAGTCCTGCTCTGTCATCTCTGAGCCCCCCTTCACTCGCCATCCCTCCCCTTCCCTCCGTTCTGTCTCCTTCCTCTTTCCCTCTCTCCCCTTCCCTTCCTCCGTCTTTCCCTGCCCCCTCACCTCTCCTGCCCTCTGTCTTCCTTCCTCACCGTGATGGGAGGCACATCTTATTAAATCAACAAAACGGGAAGTCCTAGGAGGGACTGACATGGGAGCATCTGTGTTTCCCCTGGGTTTGGGGACACAAGAAGAGACACCGCTGTGGGTTCCTCCATTATCCACGCAGAACCTGAAACTTCCCTGGGGAGCCGGGACTCAGACTGGGGTGGGTGCAGAGGGCCCTGGTGTACTGTCCTGGGCGTCACTTCCAGGAGAGAGCCTTCCGCAAAGCAGAGAAAACTGCCCACGCATTGCCCCACAACTATTGGGCTTAACACCACCATTCTGGAAGGATCTAGAATGATCCTCCATTTCTGCGTAAGACAACGTGCAGCAGTGTTGTGTTCTCCTGGGTTTGAATTAAATCTATCGTCAGCAAGGTGACGTTGCAGAGGAGGGAGGGAGCAAATGAGATCTGTTTGAACAATATCCCTGCCTCAAGTTCATAAGAGGGCAGGTCAGAAAAGTCATGCTATACGTGGCTGGTTTTGTTGCCTTGGCAGTTTTTCCAAACAGCAGATCAATTAAGCTGATTCTGACCGAAGGTCAGCTCGCCTCCCCCACCCAGACCTGACACAGGCACCGAATGAGAGGCGCCGGCTGTCCTCAGGGCTGCGGAAGGGCGTCGGACGCCACGATGGCATCAGAGAACTGGCCACAGAGCGAGGGCTTAGCCGTTCCCAGGCCCTGCTTTGCGCATCGTTCCACCTGTAAGGAAAGCTGTATTATCATTTTTATTTGTAAACTGTTACTATATTTCGGTTATAATGTCCCAAATAGGGAATGTCTTTTAACAGTGTCCTCTAACGCTGGCTTAGGAGGGGTAAAATCCACCAAACAAATGCAGCTAAAACACAGGAGCGGTAGCAGGGTCGTCTGAGTGCACTGACTGTCACAGCAGCGGTCGCATCGCAGGTGTGACAGAAGCCAGGTGCCTGGAAGAGTCCTCTGTCCAAGTCTTCTGCAAACGGCCCCTCCAGTGAGATCTCAGGACAGAAAGGGGCCGAGGCCCCTCTGTGAACTCAGCCGATGGTCTGAAGTCCCCCGGGGGTGAGGACGGAGGGAGTCGCCCACTGCACTGTCACACACGCAGGGCAGCGTGCTGGGCCAGGCAAGTCCCCATGGTTCGTCCCCCCTGCGGGGTTGCAGCAGGACCAGCCTCTCCACGCGGCTGTTTCTAGAAGGTTTCTAAGCTCTATGCGCAGATGACCTGGTCTGTGTTGTAAAACAATTCTGAGACAGAGTTTGTTCCGTGCGTTGGCTTCTACGAGAGGGCACATCCTGAAACCCAGGGTCCTTCAGTCCCACGGCTCCTACTCCTGCTAATGATTCTACGTGTCCTTTCTAGAACGCAGCTACGTGAGGTGACATTTTAGACATGGAGTCTCATCTGTAGGGAGGGTTTCGCCAAAGCCTAGATGAGCTTTCAGAATCACTCTCACAGGGGATCTGCCCCTGACACTGCAACGAGCCAGGAGGACCGCAACCTAAGAAAAACCACCTTGGTTTTTACTGGTGACTTTTCCGACAGGGTGACACAGGTGACGCATGTCAGCAGATTCACCTACACATCGCAACAAATGCAGAGGTTGAACACTTCTAACTTTCAAGTACTTTCAAGTCACGTGGATTAGAACTTCCTACAATTATGCAGACTTGTACAATTTTAGAAATTGATGCTGTGATTTGGAAATTTAATCAAGTTCCATTTTCTTGCTCATTCTGTAGAAATGTACTGTGCCAGTGGAAATGTTGAACTCTGTGTTTCTCATGTTACAGGGGTGCCCTGCGCTGGACAGACCTGCAGCAGTGCCATTTGGTGTGGGGCCGGTGTTGTTAGTAGAGACTGAGTAATGATCTCTCATCATAAAGTCTCACACGTTCCCCGCTTAGAGTTCCCTCGTTTAAGGTCACCTTTGCACGGTGCCAGTTTGTATCGGTACTAAATATTGATCTGAGGATTAGAACCGAACAAATTTCTACATTTTTACAAAATCTACAAGTCAAATATTCAACCTTGGTATTTGCTTTCTGATTATTGGTACTTATTGCTGAAAATGAAACAAGGCGTGTAAACGCCCTGGGCCGTAGGAGAATTAGAAATGCAGTCTGCATTTACTTTGGGCTAAAGTCAGGAGTATTTGGCAATGAATTCTAAAAGCTTCCTGAATATTAACAAATGGTCAGAAATGTCAGATGGATCAGACCCGCTTATATTCTGGGGAAAACTCCTACTGGCATCAAGTGTCAGTAGATGTATTTAAGTGTCCAGATCTGTGCATATTAAAGGAATACATTTGAATACCAACAGCTGGGACTTTCTTTCTCTGAGTGCAATTTCTAGGGGCAACGCTGAGGGACTCTGAAGTCAGAGATAATGCAGTGTCACAGGAAGCAAGTGACTCTTTGCAAAGATGTGCCAGCATGGGGCTCGGGGCTCTGAGCCAGACAGCTGGCTGTGCTGATAGCAACAGCATTGGGGGCCGCCGGCCGCCCGGGGTGCAAGACACGTCTGTAAATGACACACCTTAGTCGGGGACCGTTGTTTTAAGCCTCACTGGATACAAAGAAAGCTTCAGGCCAGTCGGATGACTTGGGGTCCCTGAGGATTTCAGAATCTTTCATGTGTCCCTTTAGATGACGTCCCCAAACACAGCAGGCTTTCCACCTCCATCACGTTGCATGGGGCCCCTTTGTCTGCAGTTCCCTTCCCAGGCTAGTCTGCCAGAGCGAGCAGCCTCCACACACCTGAAAGGCATTACCGCCCTTGTGGACACGGCTCCCAGCTGCCCCCACTTCAGGCTTGCCTGTCATCGGAGGCTCCCTAGTACCAGCCGTTGATAATCCCCGAGGACTAGCTGCTTTGTTTTGTTCTGCTTTGAATTGAGCAGATAAAAATATAATCTTTCTTGCCTATTTTTTCTCCAGTATTGGACTGTGGGTTCTAAGAGCAGTGTCACATCCTAGACACCAGCTTTTAGCCCGTTCCTGCCCGAGAGGAGATGCCGGGAAAGCAGACAACGGTTTTCCCCGGTCACGTGGCCCCTCGTCCAGGCCCTCATTACCGCACGGGCACAAAGAGTCGCTGGTACCGGGACGCGCTGTGTTCAGGTCGCTCAGCCTCCCAAGGCACCGAGACCACTGCCTTGTTCCACGTCTATGCAGCCGCTTGTTCCTGTGACTCAGTTTCTGGGATGAATTTATTCCATGTTTACTTGTTGAAATTCCACCTGTTCATCAAGGCGGCTTCCTCTATGTCACCTCTTCTGGCAGAGGCTCACCCCCTCCCCGGGTTTCTGAAGCACTTTGTTTGGACCTCTCTCTTGTCAGTCATGAATCCCAACTCGTTATTAAAGGTGCTCGGTGTTTCTCCTATTTATCCCTGAGATTTTAAAGTGCTTAAAAAGGAGAGCCTAGCCTATTAACCTTCTCATCCTATGCAATATTTCTTGAGGAACCAAATGACTATCACTGGATAATATTCAGAAATACAGACGCACTCGTGGCTGGGAGGACACGGCGACATTGACCGCTGTCACTGGCACTGCGTGTGTAAAGTGTGATCACTAGGGCATGCTGCCTCCAAATACCACCTGGACAGCCTGAGTTTTACACTGAAGACTGGACAGCAAGGATCGGGGGCAGGGCAGCCTTGCTGCTCTGATGCCATCTTTCGCTGTGCTGAGCTTTAGCACACTAAGCTGTTTTATTCATTTTTTTTACAGGGATCTATGAGAAAATCAAGGCATTTGAATAATACTTTCCAATTTTATTTTCTAAGAACTATGAAAACATATGGTCCAACCACATTACTTTGAATGAGGTCATCTAACTGCTTTAGCCACATAAACAAAACATAAAATTCCATTTACCAAGAAATTCAACTCCTCAAAGGTCATTCCAGTGCAGCAAATGCAAACTTGTTTGAAATAACAGCAAAGTCTTCCAATACAACAAAGACAATGTTCTCCAAGTCTCGCGCTGTCTCTGGCCTCTTGAAGACGACAGACTAAGGAGGCAGCCGAGTGGGAGTGAATGCGTCACTATGTGCTGAGAATGCTGACCGATGTACATGGTGCCACAGACGAATGCAGGCTTCCACAACGGGAGGCCCGCGTTACAAGCGCACAGCTGTGTGGAGCCCGGGGGTGTGGGGTCCCAGGCACTTCCACCGGGGAGACAGACAGGAGAGTAACTCAGGAGCGTGCGGCTCACAAAACTTCCCTGAGGAATGAATTATAAACCTCCTGGAGGGCAGGTGTGGGGCATGTTCACAGAGCTCAGGTCTCCAGCCTAAAGAACGCTGCAGGGCGCAGGTGGTGAATGACGCACGTCCTTGGTAATTCACAGACCTCATGCGGGAATGACAGCAGTGATCAAGCGTGGGCAACACTTTCACAGTATGTGCTCGTGAGCACACACATAACTTTGCCCAACAATCAGCTACAGTGGCGTTTGCACACGGGGTTGTAGGCTTTCCTTTCTCCACCCTGTCTTGTGGGTTCGGCCTTGGAATTCAGATGGGGTCCTCCAAACACAGCACAGCTTCCGTTCTGGAATGTTCGGCACAGAACACCACTCTGCATCTCCTAGCACACAGCTCTGCTACAGTTAGCAGTCACAAGACGCACACGGTGACAAGGCTGTCCCCTCGTGCATGAGCCCTTCCTGCCTCATGACCTAGGAATCTAGCATTTTCTTCCCAGTTGGAAACCACTGGAAATAACCACAGCACTACAACTAGAAACATGGCCCATGTTCCACATGACAGGGAAGCAGCATCTCACGCCAAACATTGTTTCTAGTTGCCCTAAAACACACAAGAACCCTCAGCCAGAGCTTGCAGACAGGCTTTTGTCAGAGGGTTTGCATCATGATGGGAAGAATGTCGGAAGTGGAATCACGAAGCTCAGAGGCCAACAGAACTACGGGAACCCCGCCAGCGGGCAACTGCCTCCGGCAGGAAGTCTGCGTGGCATTTGGGGAGCTAACATGTTAAGCAAACAAGTACGGAGATAGCTCTTATAGTAAGTCTGGAAGCTTCTCTGTGCATGGTGCTGGCTAGTACACACCAACGAAAGGAAATGTGCACATGGATGTCGCTGGCAACTCTGGTCCTTGCCCTTGGCAGATATAGTTAATTTTATTTTTACTTCTTCTTTTTCTCACCAACTGAGCCTCTGATTAAGATGAATGGGCCTTAGCACAGGTCTTCATGGTTGGCACGACCCGTTAGTTGGGGCCGGCACTTAGATGGAAAACAATTTACCACAGCTGGCTTATTCCATCTTTTACCTAATAGCATTCTAAACGTCTGAAAAGTTGCTTCCTAACTTTTCTCTCAGCCAAACTGGGGATCACAAGTTTTCGAAACATTCCTCATCTATCGTGGTTACCAGGACCCTCACCACAGCCCACGGAAACAACTTCCCAGGACCGACGTGGTCCTTCGGGTGTGGACGTCCAGGGCAGGAGATGGGACGGGTCCCACTCAGCTAGCCTGGACAAGGCCGTACCCGAACCACCCAGTCCTTCTGTGTGCTATGGCTTCATAATCTCCTCATCATGCACATTTGAACTTATTTTATTTTTCATTTATTTTTCGAGGGAAACATTAATTCCATTTTGTTCTCACACATTTGGTCTATCATTCAAATTGAAGAGTTCCTGAATCTGTCATCAAAATATTAGCCCTCCTTCAAGATAGAGACAAATTTTGGAAAGGTCTAGACTCAGGGGAGAGAACCATGCAGCTGGGACCCTCCTTTCCAAATCACACCAACCCGACAGTCAATGCCATTTGTGTCAGTCCCTCAAGCAATTCCAAGGACTTAACATCCAGCCCGTATTCTGCACTCCTGATTATAAGAGTTATCGGAAAATCTTGACATACATCTCGCTGAACATTCAGAAACACATTTCTGAAGACTAGTTCTAAACACTTACCTAGGTATAGTGTCAAACAAACAAAGACGGGTCCAGACTTGCACGGTATCCTCTGCAACTATATTAGCTCTTCATAACGATGCATCGCCAAGATCTTACAAATAACATGTTTGATGATCGGCTCTGTGGATCATGAAATGAACAACTCCACAGTTTCTGAGAGCTAACTTCCTTCCGTTCTGTGTGAGAAACCACACCAGACATGCGTCTACCTCTAGGGCACTTCCTTTTAATAATGTCCCCAGGAACACTGCCAGTGAAAGCAGGCTCTTTCGAGTCCCCCAGCAAGCTTGGATGGAATCCTCTGGGGCAGGAGACTCACCTCCACTTGAGAGACTCCTCTTTTTTGGGGTTCTAGCTTCTAATATGAGAGTATCATTACATTACAATTCTCAACAGAAAAGACAAAATGAGGAGGAAATCTGCGTTACTTCTGTCCCTGTTATTTTAATACCAACTCCAGTGAGTGAAATTGCTTCTTATTTCCAACACGACCTACACCTGGTCCTCACCTCTCCGTGGTGTTCACTGCTTGTTCTTCATTGTCCCCAGCTCGGTGGCTCTGCCCTTCATGGTGCTGGCCTTCAATGGCGCTTCGTTCTCTTCAATACGCGCCAGGGTAGGTGCTTTGCTTGCAGATTGAGTTTATTGCAGACCATCTGGTGTAACTGTCTCTGTTTCCTCCGGTGAGTCCCCATTCCCTCCTCACTGAGGATTTGTTTCCCAAAGTCAGAGTTTCGGGGCTGTGTGGTTTTGCTGAGGGGCCGTGTCTTTCAGAGTTGAAGCCATGGGGTCATCTCCACTGCTTTCTGGACTTTTTGAAAATATCCTCACAGACTGCCTTCATTGTATTATAAGTCATTTTCCCTCCATGACTGTCTGGTTTACCCTCATAGGGTCCAGATGGGTCTAAAGGTCACCCAAGGCCATCTAGCTTGACGGAAACCCAGGGTGATTTTCCAGAGATCCATAACCATGGAAACAGATAAAGGTGCAATTCAAAAGACAAGAAACCAAGGGAAACAATAGCGAGATTGGTAAGTAAGAGGCCTGGCAGCGGGGGATTAAAGATGCAGTTAGCCACGCACAACCACGGGGCACAGAGCCCTCTGAGGCACACGCCTCGCGGTGCGGCGGACTCTAGTCCTGGGGTCTGGTTCCCTTCTACAATAGTTAAGCCGCAAGCCACAGTGCTCAGCGATCTGCGTCCCACTTCCTTCTGAGAGACAGTTACCGGAGAGGCAGTGCAGAATTGGCTCAGATCAACTGGTTCTGTCCCCAAAGCCACAATGTCTGTGTCCTGTACACAAACTGTCGAAGTTGAAATGCTGGTTTTGATATTTGTTGGCTTCGCAACGTTGGGTCAATTATTCATTGCTCCAAGGTTTTTCTTATCTACAAATAGAAGCAATGAGCCCTTCTATGTTCTAATGAAGATTCAATAAGATAAAATTCAAAAACGTCTTGTACATTTTTAGTCATCAATAAATAACATTGTTCAAAATCACTGTGTCTAAATGAGGCACGCAGCTAGCTCTTGGATTCTGGAGGTGACCCTGACCTGCTCCATCAAACGGCTGCCCGGGCTCTGGACTGGGGCCTCCTGCCCCCTTATCTTCTGAGCATGTTAGAATCTTCTCCGGCACGGACCTCGCCCCCTCTGCCTGCCTGCTGACCCTCCCACCCAGATTCCCTGTGTTGGGTCCAGTGGACAAGGACTCCTGCTGTGGCGTCCAGCCATCCGCAGCCTGTTATTCAGAAGAGATGCCCTTCTGGACTTCATGGACTATGAGCCTTCGCCCTTCAAGTCTCAGCGGCAGCTGGGAAACTGCACTTAACAACTTCTTAAGTATTTTTAAATACTAATACTACATTTATTACCCAATCTTTACTCATTGGTTTATAAACTCATGGCTACGTGTTATTTGTAATTCTTTTCTAATTGTTGTTTTTTCTTTTGAAAACAATTTTATTATTCCTGATATGCTGCATCCAAGTTCCACAACACC
Organism: Hipposideros armiger; assembly: GCF_001890085.2. Classification (NCBI taxonomy): domain Eukaryota; kingdom Metazoa; phylum Chordata; class Mammalia; order Chiroptera; family Hipposideridae; genus Hipposideros; species Hipposideros armiger. The sequence continues at coordinate 78,011 of NW_017731535.1, forward strand.
AATGATTATACACTGTAATCTGGACATTATTCTTCCTCTTTATTATCAGTTTCAATTCCTTCTCAATACTCCTTCCACAGCTTCTCAGACACCACAGCCCACTGAGGACAGGCGTTCAGGCGTCTCTGCCCAGGCAACTATTCAATATGCTCTGATTCTTTCTAATTCAAAGTCCTAACCTGCAGTCAGGCACCACAGAAAGGTAAAAGTGTATTTGGGATCAGTAAGACTCAGGCGGAACCCCTGTCTTATCAGGTATAGGAACTAAATGTGCCCCTCCCAGTCCCTAAGGCTACCTGCATCCCACAGTCATCACAAGGACCCGTGAGATAAGATGTTTTGGAAACAGGAAGGCCCTGACCAAATTTAATTTGCATTTCTTCTCATCATTGCAATGAGTAGCAGACCACCTGGCTCCCTCCCTTCCACAAGGACAAGTGTCACCGAGGTCAGCAGCCAGGAACCGCCCGAAGCACAGCTGCCCAAGGCGGGCGCCCAAGGCCCGCTTCCTAAGAACCCCTGGAAAGCACGGAACAGTCAGAGCGCGGTGACCACCCTCCGCAGCATGACACACGCCAGGATGGTCACACTTCATGGACTCTCCACGTTTGTGTCCAGCACACTGTGTCCGGGGGCCCTCGGCCATCTGCAGTAACGTGAAAGCAGTGGGTGTCACTGCATGGGGGAGGGGAAGAGCCTCTGTCTTTCTCTGGGGTCACTATTTACTTTCACCCTCTTCCTTCAAATTCCCTTGAGTGCACACAGCACATTTTTACTGTTCAGATGCCGCGGACCTGGCTTAGCTCCCGGCGCGGCCCTAGGCCACAGGGAGCCGGAGCACAGACTGTCCAGTTGCTGGGGCTTCCGCTGATCACATGCTGAGGTCACAGAGGGTTTGGAAGGGCTACAGGCAGTTGATGATTTTACAAACTACTTGGAGACCCGACAGGAGTGTCAGAAATCAGTGTACTTTTACCTGCTTATTTGACAATTTCCATACATTTATTCGGAAGGTTTTTCAATGGAAAAAAATTCAACTCAGTTTTTAAAAACTATCATGCAAACAATTTTAATCTTTGGGGAAATGAAGACCAAGTCGCTGCACACGCATGCCTTTTTAAATAGTCATCATACTTACATTGCTTGATATTAATGTCCTTTTAACTTGTTGATGTAATGCATAATTTTTAAAAGATAACATGTATAGTATTTTTAAATTCATTTTTGTGTGTCCTAAAATCATAAGTAAAGTCATATCCTCAGCCCTCCAACAAAGCCTTTTTGCCACTTAGGCACTATGTGCCCTGCATTTATTGTTCAGATGAAAAACAAATCCCTTTAGGTATTTAAGGAAGTCGTGTGACAAAGTGCAGCGCCAGCCCCCGGTGGGGTGAGTTACAGGCCGTCGGAGCATTTGGAGCAAGAAGTCTGAGGCTTTGCCCAACCGCACTGACTGAATCAAATGGGCGCCTCATGGGAAGGACTTACCCAGACACCGCGTCTCGGCTCCGCTCCAGAGCCCGTTTGCCAGGCACTCTCGGACGTGCGAGCCCACGAGCGTGTAGCCCGTGTTACAGGTGAATATGGCTGTGGCGCCATATGCCGTCAACGTCCCGATCTTGTTGCCATTGGGGGGAAAGGCCAGGCTTCCACACGAGATAACTAGGAGAAAAGCGGGAACAAGGTGAAGCGAGAAAACCCTCAGCCTCGAGTTCATCCAGGGCAGGGGGCAGGCCGTGCGGGAAGCTGCGTTTTCCTTCTCTTACATCCTGGAAATGAAAACTTGAACGTTTCAGTGGAGTCCCAAATCTTTTAGGTCCCTCCAATTATACACTGCTACTGCTTTCATCCTCACAGGTGGCTAAACCTTTCTTGAAAAACTGCCCAGCACATAAGCATGTTTACACAGAAGCCAATCTACCCAATGAGCTGGCACCCTGTCCAATGCTCTGTCCACATCAGTCACAGGAACCGTGTAACAGTTACTGGTCACCTCTGCGTGCCCAGCAGGAATGAACAGGCGTGAATGGTCTTTCCCGAAGTCAACAGCTGGTACAGAGGAGTGTGGAATTCAAACCTAGGACGTCCCACTGCAATAACACCAGTGAGTGCCTTTTCACTTTCATGTACGTGCATAATTTTGGGGGATCGTAAGTTCCCTAACAATGCTGACTAGACAGGGCACGTGGAGCCTTTCTAAACATTAAAAAATCTGAACTCTCAATGCTAAGTAGTTGAAGATCGGCCACAGGGTAACCGGATGCCCCAGCTTACACCTTTTAAATGGAAAGATCTCCCTGTAAAGGTCAATTCTTCTGGAATGGCGATTTGTGCCTTTAGTGGGAAAGACTGTGGTGACGCACAGCCCCACGCAGCACGGTCCTCCCCTGGGCAGGCAAGGGTCGCAGCTGTGCCCCCCACCCCCTCCGGGCAGTCAGAGCCGAGGAAGTGCCACCCTGGGAGCGCTGCATCCACAGAAGCCCTGAGGGGACGCCTGCCCCCGAGAGCGTGTCATGCCTGTTCTAAGGATCCTGATTCTGGTCTGAAACTGGCAGAAAGGATGCCGGCTGACGAGTCCCAGGTGGACCAAAGGGAAGTGCCCCGAACGCTTTCTCCTTGGGACTCTGACAACTGAGTCTCCAAACCCACAAACTGAGCGTGACACGGTGGGTACACGTGGGGGTGGCCCGCAGGGACGTGGGAAGGAGGGACTCATTAGTCCAGGCTGACAACAGAGGACAGTCAGCGTGAATGCAGCGAGCTGACGTCAAACCAGGGCACTTCTGAGAGCGACCGGGGCCATGAATAGCTAGCCTGGAAACCAGGCTCAGGCAGAGCCGCTGGGGACATGGGGGCCGTTCCCCTTACTCCGAGGGCTGAGAACTCCTGAGTGTCAGCGCCCCTCCTAACTACCCCCGTCCCTGTGAGGAAACTCACAACATGTTTGATTAGCATGTGTTCCATTAAGAGCTGAATTTTAAAGGTTACGAAACACAGTGAGGCATTAATTCTTTTGTCCCTTTTCCATTTTTATTCTGGTTTATTCTTGCTAAGCTGTGTGTTTTAGAAACTTGACACTGGTCTAACGACTTGTTTCTGTGCATGATAATTTCCTGTGAACAATCAACTCAGGATTGTGTATTAAACATGTCTGAATCAAATTGTGCTCTGAACAATACTAATAATGTTTTATTTTTCTATTTATTCATATTTATTATGAAACCTACTCAAAGGCTTAACTGCTTATCTTGTACCTAGGAGAATAATAATCTCCCTTTTCAAGATGGCCATTATTTGAGAAGAATATCTTCGGCAGAAATACGATTTCCCAAGACCCTAGTTAGAAGGCTTGAACAGTCAGGATGTGGAGTAAGTGCCATCTTTTCAAATGCAGGCCTGGATTTGTTTTTGAGCTGATTTGAAATATTTGAGTGTTCTAACATCTAAAGTTTATAGAATATGATCACTAACAAGGAAAAGATGGTGTTTGGCATTGAACCCAGCAGTCACATATTCTAAGTACGTCACATGAAAACACACATTCATCATCATTAGAACAAAAGGAAATGCCACTCGGCTCCACTGTTCACCTGAGGACCGGTGGGGTCCAGTGCGTACAAGGTGGGCACCATCGGTCCGCTTGGCGCAGCCACGTGGGCTGGGGCACAGCCGGCACTCACCTCTGCACCTGGGCCTCCCCTCTCCCGTGCTCCACGTCCCATTCGCCTGGCACTGCACGAGCCTGCTGCCCTCCAGGTAGTAGCCAGGACTGCAGCTCAGCACCACCTGGGCTCCGTACTCGTTCAGTGATCCTGAAACCAGCCTCCAGGTGACGTGCTCTGAGAGCTGGGCTTCGATGCCCGGGCACGCTACCGCTGGAAAAGAAACAGACTTAGCATCATGTTTCCTCAGGGGGATCAGACCGTGCTGGCTTTTAACGGTGAAGGCCTTCTGTACAAAACTGACTCGCTACGCACAGTCCGGGCCACAAGCCAGGGTTTCAGCGTTTCCCTACTGCCCATGTAGTCACACAAATGGTCCTGCGTGTAAAACGCATTCTGTGGCCTCTCTGCCAAGTGAAGGATATATCACTTAACAAGGCCACACAGTTCATTCGGCGAGGAAAGCCTCGTTGGGCAACAAGCATGTGCATAAAATACCTTTCATGTAATTTGTCTCAACGTCCTCCAAGAAACTGGGAGTCGAGGTCGTGTAATCAGAGAACAGAGTGGGCACTAATTCTCAGAAAATGAGATGCCCTGTTCCCTTCCTCCCGGGAAACACACCTGTGTGGCAGACTGTGTTATGGACTCACGAGCACACACAGGTCACATGCACGCTGTCAGCCCTGCAGAAAGTGGAGAGTGAGTCAGGAGCAAGTGTATTGATGCTCTGACGAGAAGGCCTAGAAGTGCCGAGGGTACTTAGTTAAGAGCCCTAGTAACAGCTGCAGTAACAGTAATAATAGGACTGACAGTAGAGTACTACAACGGTATTACTAGAGTGGACTGCAAAGATTTGCAAATAGCTGAAAATACAATATATGCAAAATTTAATGTATGTGAGTATATGTATTTTCTAAAAAGCGCAATAATATTTAAAATAAATTTTACTTAGGAACTAGAAGTCTGCTTCTCTTAAATAAGAAACTACGTGAGTTAACATCATCACAGTCAACTACCCACAAAACTGACCTGGTTAATTTATTGAGCCTGAAACAATTAGCTAGACAAACCACAGCTTTTTTCAGAATGATATAAATACATTTTACTTCTAAATTCTGTACAAATTCATTAAAATTGAGTCAGACATATCCAAAATGTTACAACAATTTCATTTAATCTTCTCAGGAATTTATGTGCAAATAAACTGAAAAAAATAGGTCTTTTGGTATTATTATAATAATGTGAAAAGGAATCGCACATTTAAAAGAAATCCAAAATCTTTTCCTAGTAGGATATTTATTTATTTTTTTAGATAAAGCAGTTACCTAAATTTAGATGGATAGTCAATTGTTTTATCTAATGATGTAAATAAAACTTTTCTCTAACCTGAATACCTGTAGAATTTCAGGCACAACTGCCATTTCTGAAAAGCCTCCAATGCCTCTAACTCAGTCTCAATCCCAGTGCGTATTTCAAGTAGAATTCATTTCATTTCACCAAGTGTTTTTCTAGAATTAACATGATGTTGTTAATTGCCTGAATTGTCTTCTAAAATCTCTGTGTCTGTCAGGAAGGGCTGAGTTTCGGCTACACGTGGTCAGAAGTGTTCCTGGCACTTCCGCCACCACCCTGGGGACTCCGTGGTGCTTCCTGGTCACCCTTTTCTTCATGAAAATGGTGTTCGGTTCGCTCTGCAGGATCTGATTCTGGCTTGGTTGTTTGCTTACATCTCTTTCTCCCTCCAAGGCCTTCACCTTTTTCATTGGAAACCCTCTTGTCTTTCCACAGCTTTCCTTGCATATAAATAGTGTCTGACTTAAAGCAGGTGATGATGACATACATTTGCAAATGTGGTGAGTGTGTGTGTGATTGTGTGTGCACGCTCGTGAGTTTAGGCTTTAAATAGTGACGTGCAATGGAAATGTGGTGGCAGCAAGAAAAGCAAAACAAAACAAAGAAACTGAGGCAATGAAAGCATATGGGTGGAAACTGAGAGTTAACAGGAAACTGAGAACTGAAATAAATCTTTAAAGTCCATCTTGGTTCTGTTACTAATGGAAGAGGGAGAGGATGAAGGTACCCGGCAAGTGCTGGGGACGTGACTGTATTTACTATTTTCAAAGGCGCTCTGAGGGAGAGCGTGTGCAACATCCGAGTGTGAACAATGGCTGACCTTTGGGTGTGAAATCTCAAGGAATGGAAACCAAGGCGATGTGAAAAGATGGTTTCCTCCAAGCAGTGGTGAGAAAGGGCCACTCTTAGAAGGCTTTACCTACATGTATGTCAGCATTTGTAAACACACACACACACCCCAAGCCAGCAGAAACAAAACAAAAGACAGTGCGAGCAGTTCCATGAAATGCTCGGCCCTGATGTGTTGCTGCCGATGCAGCTGCCACACGGATGGCCCGGTGCTGCCTCGTCCCAGTGGAAAACCAGCCACAGCTTCCTGCATCAGGACGGCGAGCCTGGTGGAGGACACGGGCCAGAACAGAACCAGAACGCTCTGCCCGCCCCAGCGTCTGCTGGGTCCCTGACTCCCATGTTGGTGAGCCGTCCTGCTCGCCTGCGTCAGGAGCCGGGAACCTGCTTTCCCTGCTCGCCCTCACCCGGCAGGGAACCAGGTCCTGCCTGCTCCCCACTGACACCTGCCTCCTCCCCACAGGCTCACCCAGGCGCACCCACCACCCTGCGGTCATAAACTTCACTCACACGCCCAAAGGAATTGTGAACAGTATTTATCTCCTTGCAATTCTTCATTAGAAATCTGAAAGTTCTCCTCTAAGTTTAAATAATCAACTGTATGTAACATATAAAGGATAGTCAATATTTATACCGTAAATAAGAAAATCACCTTTACTCAGATCCAAGAGAATAACACCACAGGGATCTGATGCTTCCAAATATTCATTTTTTTATAGATACATGACTACCCCCAAAATCTATTTTACCCTTTATTCTCCTTGATCTGTTGCTTCTGTTCTGCAATCTGAAGAGACTTGATCTAATGTCTTTATGCTTGAAAGTCCTTTGTGAATGTTCCTATCACATTCATAGCTGGCAATTTTTTTCATCTTATTAATATAACTGATTAGAGTTACAATAAATTAATTTTTATAATCTATACACAAAAGTAGCGTTTCATTGGCAACATGCTATGACATACGTTAGTGATACATTAATGATATAGATACGGATGTTTTTATTGTCATGCCTGATTGTTTGAAAGGGACAAGGTTTAGTATCAAATTTCTTGCTTTTTTACTTTTTATAGTTATTTTAGCATAAATCTTTTATTTCTGACAAGAAAACATAAATAAGCAAAGGGTAAAGGAAGTAGTTTTGTTACAGTGGTATTTCTTGGTTCTTGGCAGTCAGTCTTTTGGTTATTCACCAAATATCTCCATCAGCAAAACCTGTTTGATGGAAACTCCTTCAATTGTACTGAGAACCAAGTGGCAGAACCCACTGGCTTCCTCCGCAGCAGCTCCAGCGTTTGGGTTTCTTCCTGTTTGGTGCTTGGGAGCTTTCTGCTGTGTGTGTGGGATGGTCGACCACGTGAAGCTCAGCTAGGAGCTGAGTGACAACACGAGTGGGAGCTCACGGGAGAAAGACGGGTGATGAGCCACGGGCTGAGGAGGTGTCCCTGTGCCTGGTCGCCACCCGCCCGCTGGCCCCGCCATTCCGAGGCTGCAATGGCCTGGCCTCGCCTCTCCACGGACAAAGACCGTGTTGAATTATACTCAGAAGGCGACAGAAAGCAGCCTGAGTGCCATGGTGACTCGTTCAAAGCAGACACTGCACCTTCCCTAACAAAATTACCGCAGACCGGAACTCACCAGGTTCTGTGTGCCCACCAGGCCCCCGGGCCTGAGGTCACAGGCCACTAAGACGGACGCCTGCTTCCGCAGACTGGCATTGGCTTAGCGTTTTCCCCCAAAAGGTCCTCTTCACACACGAGACATAAATGCACTTATAATTTTACACAAAGTTGACCCTCCAGCAACACTGAGACAGGAACATGGGTGTCGTTATTATTATTTGCATTTTGAGGACGAGCCAGTCAGCTCGGGCTCGCCCAAACCAGGCTACCGTCCCATGTGCCCCCACACTGTGTCCCTCGGACCCTGTCATTCCTCCCCTACTAGAAACGTGAGAAAACTGTATTTATTCTACGAATGACTAAAGCAAGTGACACAAGCCATGGTTTTCAGAATGAAGTCCGTGAAGGCTCCGCTTAGAGAATGACACAATTTTAAATGAATGTTTTGAAACGTTTGTCCACCTGGAAAACGTAGCAAAAGAAAACATTCTGTTTACAGAAATGTTTTAAATCACTATTTATGATAATTATAAGTGAATGCATTGCCAGGTCATGATTAGTGAAATTAAGTGCTTTCAAAAACATGCAGGTTTTGCTGGCTTGACAGGAAGCGCTCAATCTGCAAGTTTACCTTAGACCCCGTCCCTCTTTTTAAGGACATACAGATTCTCTTCTGTCACCTTAAAGCAAATGTTTTGTATGGATTTGCTTTCTTCTGTTTCATAAGTTCAAGAGAGCGTGAGCCATCAGCATCGCGACACATCTGACACGGCTCACGGCACCGAGTGTGGACGTGGCCGACAGCTCTGCTAGAGCTCCCTAAGTAATACTTCTCTAATCAGATGAGTCGAGAGCACAGACAACGAGGTTTCTGTGCACAGAAACACATTGTCTCTATCTTGTAAATGTCTCAATCACAACACATAGTATTTTGCATTTTACTTGAGAAATGCATTTTTTTTTTAAGAACATGAGTGATTCTGCTTTATCACAGGCACCTTCAGCCAGTGGCCGGCCAACCAGGAAGGTGGGCAGGTGACCTGCTGAAGACGGGCAGACCTGACAGCATGGCCTCCATGATCACAGACTCTCGCCCTAGGTCAGCTGTGGCATGGCATCAACCCCAGACACAGGGCAGCGGTGGCTTTAACGGATTCCCCTGTCACATTCGATGTGGGTAGGTGCTCCTCACCAAGTTCAGTTCCAGCACATTTCATTAGGTTTACAGCATTAGGATTTGGTGCCACTGGAGGAAAACAATGTATCAGCCTCATAACTGTTCTCAGAATGAAAGCAAGCGTTCGGCAGACCACAAGGACTCGCGCTCACTGGGTGGGGAAGGGCGCTGGTTTACGCAGTTCCACTGCATCGGAAGCTGAACACCCTGGTGCTCTGCTTGGGTCAATGTGAATGCAAAGTCTCTGGGGTGTCCAGGGCACAGAGGCACTGAAATGCTTTTTATGCCCTCTGCCTTCACCACTGCTCCATGGAGGAGCCCATCCCAAAGGCTGCACTGAGGTCACGGGACCCTTAACGACAAAATCTGGATTGGGATTTCTGTTCTCACCTCAAAGCTCAACCCAATGATTACTGTGTGGGTTGTTTAGAACAGCGGGTGGGTTAGGTAAGGGTGAATTCGTGGAGTTTTGAAGTCAACTTAGGACACAGTTTACGAGCTCACCTGAGAGTCAGTCAGCTTCTCAGAGGTGTCAGACAAACAGGTCCACAGCCTTGTAAACTCTCAGCTGCTTCAGCAAGATTCCTGCTCAGATCTAGGCTCATGACACACACAGTCTGAGGTCCTGGAATGGCCAGGTTTTTACTCATTCCGGTGATCACTGCCTTTTCCATTTCCAAAACCCTCGTGCGATCGGACATTTTTTTCTGCCCAGGCCTCTTGTCATGTGTGGCTATGGTCAGCCTCAATGAAGCTAGTCTAGTCTAGCAGAGTCAGGCCCTGAGCATTCCAATGACACACGGTAGCTCTGTCCAGTAGCGGATGCGCCCACTCGAGCCATAGCACACAGTACCTGCAAAGTCTGATTTCAACCACAAAACAAGACCAGTATTCAATTCACTTCATCCACTTAGTGATCCTGGCAAATATTGTTCAGATCTTTTTACAATTCTATAATCTAAGCTCAATACTACAGCTATTTTAAAATTACAGACAAACCTCTCAAGTTCATGAGTCACTCTGGTTACATGGCAGCCACTTGCTGTTGATGTAAAAAAATAGCTTCCTCGAATGTTTTTGACAGGGACCATGCCGTTCACTCATTCATTCATTCATTCATTCATTCTACAAATATTTATAAAGATACAGCTGTGAGCCCGATGGACAGACACACCTGCCCTTGCAGAGGTTATGTTTCTTAGAACTTAAACAATAGTAACTACTTTAATCCAACACTTAGTGGCCATAAGTGGCCTAAGCAAAACAAAACTGTATTTACCATTCTTTAAGCATTTAAGTACAAACTTGACTGTCATATTTATCAGCGAGCCAAGCGTAACTGTAGGTCCCACTCTAACTTAAATACAAAAAGCTGGACTAAGGCATGGTCAGTCTTTGGATTGAAATGAAGTGAAATAAAAGAGACAGAAAAAAGTCACGTAAAGCAGAACACAGCTGGCCCTGAAAGCGAAAGGCTGAATGTAACCTGAAGTGACAGGATTTGGGTCCTTCAAATATCTTAACTACAAAAGAACGCTTGGACCCCAAAGACAATTTATCAATAGATTAGAACAGAACGTCAGCTCAGTAGTAACGTAGGGACTGAAACACCGTATCCCCGTGGAATACACAGTAGCTGAGGGGCATCACCACTTGGCAGCCCCCAGAAAAAGAGCGTGGCGGGCTGGCACCGGCTGCTATCCAGGCACAGATCTGCACAAGCCCATCTGCAAGTGACGCGCGTCTAGTGAACCATTAACGCCGTCACGCTGGCCCCCAGCATATCAGCACCCACGGGTCCCTCGCCACAGAGCGGGTGTGTATCCGCCTGTCTCTCCTGCCACCCCCCCATGTGCTCCAGGCACAGGGGCAAATCCAGGCGGCCCAGAGAAGGGGCAGGGCAGCGCCGGCCACACCTCCCCAGGGGTCTCCTGCCTGTCCTGCCAGTGGAGGCGCTCAACTGACGTTTGGGTCCCGAGGCTCTTGTCGAAGCTTGCGGCAAACAGCCTTGGAAGATTCGGAAATCTCATAGAAATGTCCCTCATTTTTCAGTTTTCATGTGTATTTTAAAAATGTGTTTATAATTTGCACATGATGACTGTGCCTTTGGATCAGGTGGGGACCGAGCCTTTCTTCGTCAGCTTTGCAAACATTTAACTGGAATCCCTGTACGCACTCCACGCGGCCCGCTATCTTCTCCCTTCTGCGTGATGGGATAACAACAGCCTTCATGTCTGTTAGGACTCAAAGGCTGAATGCGTGTAAAATGCTTATGACGGTGCCTGGCACGCAGTGGCGACTCTGTGATGCCAGGCGTATGATTGGTTCCACAACACGGTGGTTCCGCAGTATGATTTACGATAAAATGATCTTTGTCCCGGTATTAAATGAAAGGTATAATCTGTGCTTTACCCTGGAGATAGTGATAATTAATGAAGACAACATAAGCACTTTTAAGGTCATTTTCTAAGGGAAGAAGGGGGCAAATATATATCTCAAAACAGTTTATATATATTTTATACACAAACACACATGTAAAAATTCATACGTACATAATTGCTTATATATGTATGCACACATGCATATATGTATTATATGTGCATATCTGTATAAATGTATTGCATTTCAGATGATGCATGGACATGTGTATGTAGATAGATAATTTATATATCATCTTAATAGTTTTTCTATGAGTGGCTATTTATAGGTCAAATAAAAATACCTGCTGTGATGTCACTTGTTCTCCTGTTCCTGAAATGTGTTTACATTGTGTTAAACCATGTAACGTGCTCATGGCGCCTGGCACGCACACGGTAGGTCCTGAATAAATTATTAATGATGAAATTGCTTCACTTACTAATAGCTTCAATTGAAAGGAGAAAGTGCCTACAGATTGGGATTACGACTTTGACTTCATGTTACTAGAAGGTAATTGTAATGGTTTCTTTCTCCTAAATGTCAAGTACAAAAGGCATATCTATTCATCATTCTGTCAAACCATTACACCCCACACGTTAACACCAATAGTGCATTCTAGTTCTCCTGTGTCACTGGCATGAATCATCCTCTTCAGTCTCCAAATCCAGTCTCAGGAAATAATTAAAACAAAAATAAATCAGCCACACGCATCTGCCTTAGTGATTTGTAGGACCGCAGAAAGTATGTAAACAGACTTAGTTATTTATTACAACCTTCACTTCAGTAAACCTGAGGGTGAAACGGACTCATTTTATTTAGCATTTACATTTACTATTTATCAAAACTGAAGTGTTTCTTATCTCTTGAGATTCAGTGTACTGATCTACATTATACAGCATTCGGTAAAGAAACTTATAAAATTGTGTCGTACCAACATACGGTCACAAAGGAGCGGGCCTTGGGGAAATACACACTTCAGAGTTTAATGGCATCCACATTTCCTGGGGTAAAGTTTTATGCTTACTCTGCTCAATTTCTTTCATTTAAAATAAGTGAGGAAAACACCTCCCACAAAATGAAATCCATTTGCCAGCCTTTAACTACCAAGGAATTTTAATGAAATGTCCATTTTCCCCCTTTCTAAAGTCTAATAAAAAATAGAGAAAAAAGAAATACTTGGAAGTTGAGGTGATACTTAGAAAATTTAAGGTTGAATTCCCTTTTATTATAAATGTTATATTTATTTTCCTGTGTTACTGAACAAATAGTCGTCAGTATTAAAAAGGCTTTAAAATGCAAATTGACTTTTCCCAGTTAATAATAATTTAACTGAACACACTGCAATTTCCTTCCACTAGGAACCTCATTTGTATGTAAGAAGCAATTTTGTTGTAAGTTTCTTTCATTATAACTTTAAAGCAATTGTACATCTAGATATGTATTTTAAAACAGAAAATTCAAATGTATGTATAAATTAAGCCACCTTATGTGCTGGAGTATAACGCTCTGCCTAAGTACAAAATAGTTCTCTTAATTGATGTAACATTTGCTTTTGAACCGCCAAAGGCCTCTCATTCCTGATTTTCCCAGAAAATTTTATCCATAAATATACGTTGTCCTTGAAATCATTTGGTTCTAGTACATATTGTCAAACAAAAGGTGCCTCCCTCGGGGACTGTCATGATTTAACACTTTTCAGATTGAGTTACGCGCTAAGCTGGCACCTTTTCTCCTGTGTTCTCAGTTTTATAACACGTGAGACTTGGCAATCACCAGTGATCACTTCCTAGGGGTCACCTGGCACAGACTGAGGATCAGGGCTGTGAGTCTTCTCAGGTTTCCTGGAAACAAACCTTGACTTGGCCGCTTTCTATCTCTGTGACCCTTACCCCGCCCATCCTGCCCCAGGATCTCATCTAAGATAAGAAGTCTCAGACCACTTAAGAATTAAGTGAGTTAATAATCTGTGTAAAACTGTGGGAATCGGCCTGGAGGTGGTAGGGGGTTCAGGACTAGTCTTACAGGAGTAATTATTATACAATGTGAACACCCCGACAGCGCACCCCAAGTCATGTACAACAAGCTGGCTGGTCCCCAGCTGCCCCCTCCATAGTATCTGCTTTGCTTCTCTTTGAACAAATGAGTTCAAAATAAAGAGAGTCCATGAGTTCCACTCTATTTGTCATGAGAACTCTCAGGAGGATTTAAAAAGCCATATTTTGACTTCTATATGCTTAAAAGATCTGTCTGGCTGTTGTGTGAGAGGAGGTTGTGGGCAAGGGGCCTGCAGTGAGGGGCTGTTTTTGGGGGTGCAGATGAGTGAGGGGCTGTGAATGACAGCTTGGCCTGGTGGAGAAGCGGTGGGAAGTGGGCAGATGTGCTTCGTAGGACTGTTGACGGGACGTGATGGTGGGGTGAATATGTGCGGTGAGGAAGGGAGAAACTGAGCACGGCCTGAAGGAGGTCCCGACTGAAGTCCCTTCCCCCAGACTGGGCAGCCGGGATACTGTTAGACTTGGGGCCTGGCTTCTGGGGCACCAGAGTCGTGTACCCCCAGGCAGATCTTGGGAATGTCACACAGTATTTGTGTCTTCATGACCCAAGAGCATTTGTATCTAATGCAGTGACCACTGGTGGCAGCAGGGGACATCCCATGGGGCAGGGCAACTGTAACAAAACACTTCCCACATGCTTTGGTGATGACCAACCAAATTGTTTGGCTGCAAATTGCAAATTTTGGATCCCTCAGTTATCCTCTCACTAAATCCTTAAGACAGAGAAAACAGTACCATCTCCACAGGACCGCCATCTAGTTGAATGATGGAACATAATGTCTGATGCAATGTCTAGAGTCCCTGTCATAAAGCCATCTGGTTATTATTATGATTTCGCCAGACAGTCCCAGCCTGAGTGCCACTGCGTCTGTGAAGACGGACTGTCGGCTGATCACTCACGTCACCCCCCTCTATCAGTCATCTCTCCCCACTGTGATTTACAACAGGACACTTGTTGTCTAAGGTCCTGTGTCATGGCAGCCGCTGAGGGCAGGGGCTGTGGCTCACCAAGCTCCCAATGCCAGCGGCTGCACGCCAGGCGCCCCGCAGAGCACACACTCCGCGGGCGGCACAGCACCGCCCATGAGAGGGCTCTCTTTGGCTCCCTCTGTTCACAGGAGTTATCTTACCCGCTTTCTCCGCAGAATCCAAGGCATTTTGTCGGTTTTCCTCTTTTTGACACACTCTGCTTCTCTCTTCCTCTACCCCCAACTAAGGATTGAAAAAGCTCTGCTGTGCTTCTTTTCCTTACAGCTCTCACACAGTGGGCTCTTTACAGAGTTCCACGATGCCAACCCATTTACTGGATGACACAGACCACTTGCACTGGCGTTCTGGAGACCAAGCTGTAAGTAGAGCTAAAAATTTTGGTGTGCAGAATTGCTTTGCCCAATTGTGTGGCCTTAACACATAAACACGGCTCATGCATCCATACAAATAGTTTGCGTTTGTACTGTGAAGACATTCTGTCCTGCACATCCTCAAGATCACAACTCAACTTTATAGCAGTGAACTGAGGGCTCTCGGTCACCTCATCAACGTGGGAAGTAACAGGCACATATGTGAGCCATCTCCAATTAACCTGAAGATAATGCTTCACTGGTTAAAATGAAATGCCATGAAGGGCCGGCCGCGTGGCTCAGTTGGTTAAGAGTTTGCTTAAGAGCACAAGCTCTGAGCAACAGGGTCGCTGGTTCAATTCCCACATGGGCCAGTGAGCTTCGCCTGAGCTGAGCTGCCACTGAGCTGCCAACAGGTGGCAGGATGGCTCAGCTGGTGAGAGCACGTGCTCCTAACAAGACTGCCTGTTTGATGGTGGGCTACGCCCGCCCGCAACTAAGACTGACTGAACTCGGCATCTAGAGCTGAGCTGCCACCCGGATGGCTCAGTGGATAGAGCGTGCGCTCTTAACAACAAGGCTGCCGGTTAGACTCCCGCATGAAAAAAAAAAAGCCGCTGTGATTATGTGTCTGTGATGCCAAAGAGCTGGGCTACCTTCAGGCAGAACGATTTCCATGTATCCATGCCCATCAGGCACTTTTACTAAAATTAAGTAAGTCCCTAGAAATATTTACAACTAAAGATGAGATTGATTTTGTAGAAAATTATAAATATTTTTAAATTAAGTTCCCAAATCACTGATTTCATAGTAAATACATTTTTAAAAAAACATCATTTCTATCATATGTTTTAGTCAAATAAAAACAGAAGTGAGAAGACTGTGTGTCATTGGCAAAAGACTAGACACATTAGCCAATGGAACAGAACAGAGAGTCCAGAAACAGACCCCCATATATATAGTCAGCTGATATTTGACAAAGGAGCAAAAATGACACAAAGAAGATAAGTTTTCAACAAATGGTGCTGGCACAACTGAACAGTCACATGCAAAAATGAACATAGACACAGATTTTATACCCTTCACAAAAATTATTTCAAAATGGATCATAAACCTAATATAAAGCATAAAACTCCTAGAAGATAACATAGGAGAAAAACCCTAGACCTTGGGTTTTGGGGATAACTTTTTAGATACACCATCAAGGTCATGTTCCTTGAAAGAAAGAATTATTAAGTTTTACTCCATTAAAATGAAAAGCTTGTGCTCTGCAAATAACACTGTCAAGAGAATGAGAAGACAAGTCACAGACTAAGGAAGATATTTGCAAAAGACATATCTCATGAAAACCTGTTATCCAAAATACACAAAGAACTTTTAAAACCTAACAATAACAAAACAAACAAGCTGATTAAAAATGGGCAAAAGCCCTGGATAGACACATGGGGAAATGAGGTAGGTAGTCACCTGGCTAATAAAGATGGCAAATAAGCACATGATAAGATGTTCCACGTCATATGTCAGGCAGTTGCGATTTAAAACAGCAAGGAGACACCAGTACTGACCTAACAGAATGGCCAGAATCTGGAACACTGACAACATCAAATGCCAGTGAGGATGTAAAGCAACAGGACTCTCACTCACTGCTGGTGCGAATGCAAAATGGTGCAGCCACTTTGGAGGACAGTTTGGCGGTTTCTCACAAAACTTAAATCCTCTTATCACACTTTCCAGAAATTGCATTCCTTGGTACTTACCCCAAATAAACTGAAAACTTACATCCATACAAAAACCTACACATATATGTTCACAGCATCTTTATTCATAATTACCCAAACTTGGAAGCAAGCAAGATGTCCTTCAGTAGGTGATGAATAAATAAACTGTGGTCCATTCACACACTGTTCATTGCCACAAAGAAATGAGCTATGAAGCCATGAAAAGACATGGAGGAACATTAAAATCATGTGACTAAGTTAAAGAAACCAATCTGAACAGACTATATACTGTATGATTCCAACTTTATGACATTCTGGAAAAGGCAAAACTACGAGACAGTAAAGAGATCAGTGGTTGCCAGAGCTTGGGGGAAGGGAGGGATGAATAAGTGATTAACGAAGGATTTTTAGGGTAGTGAAAATACTCTATATGGTTATGAATAATGGATACCTATCGTTATAAATTTGTTCAAACTCATAGAAGCTACACCAAGAGTGAACCCTCACGTAAACTATGGACTTTGAGTGATGATGACGTGTCAGTGCATGTTCATCAGTTGCCTCAAATGTCCCATCTGGTGGGGGACTTGATATTGGGGAGGCTGTGCATGTGGGGGAGAAAGGGTGTATGAGAAATCCCTGTGCTTTCTCCTCAATTTTGCTGTGAATCTAAACTTGCTCTAAAAACTCAATCTATTAAAAAAGATATGAGACTAAAAGTACATTTATATAATTACCTTGTCATTTATAAAGTCTTTCTAAGATAGTATATACATTTCAAATGGCTTGTCCTTTAAAACACAGCATGTACTTGCCATTTTAAGCATAGCACCCAGAGAACTGAGACAATGTACTTATGCATGCTTTGCACCCAAGACCAATTAAGTCATAATTGCTGTGGGTCAGAACTGAACATTAATATTTTTTTAAAGCTCTCTAGGTGACTTTAATGTATAAGTAGAATGGAGAACCACTGGGAAAATGAAAAGAACAGAGGGTTTAGAGCTAGAAAAAGTTGAAATCAAGTCCCAGTTCTGCAAATTAGTAGCTTTTACTTCATTTGTAAGGTCATTTGTGACCTCCATTTTCAGGGTTATTATGAGATTTATAGATAAATGATTTGGAACACCTAGTAGACACTGTAAAATGACAGGCATTATTACTAATGACCTCTGAGCTCTTTTCCAAGTAAGCAGTGTCTCAAATGCCCAGGGCATTGCTCTTATTACAATCGACCCAAAACATACATGTGTTATTACCATCTGTGGGGTTACACTCTTATTTTGAGAGAATGATTTTAATTAGGATTGAATTTAAACATATACCGATGTTATCTTGTTATCCTAGATTATTGTACTATTACATAATTACAATAAACAGTACTTAAGTAAACAGAAAATAACTAAGAATTATGAATTATGAATGTTGCCTTAATGGTGCCTAGCAGTATCTCAGGAAATGTAATAATTATTAGCAAAAAAAAAAAAAAAAAGATGAAATTGACAGCAAGGGAAATAAAAACTATGGGGGGAAGTCATTTATTTTCCATAAACATTTACATATTCATATCTAAGTAGCTTAAATATTTTTAACATGGCCAAAATACCATATACAAAAGAGACTAATAAATTAATTTCACAATTAAAGTTGGTGTGGACTCATTTTGCTAATATTAGAAGAGTGGGAGTATCACTGTCTATGTACAATAGAAACACTATCTCGTCTTCAGTGTTACAAACCAGGTATAGATTATTTCCAATTGGAGGTTAGTTTTAATACGAGTACAGGTGCAGTGAAAATCTTGGCACAAACTGTGTGTGTGCGTGCATGTGTGTGTGTCAACTTGTGTTGTCTTTGGCTTTGCATTATGGACTTGATTATGATTTTTTAAGACGAGAGTTCTAGAACAGACCCAGATTTTGGACACTTGCAAGCACGTTATTATACACAGTGCGTCTTCACGTACCCTCGTGCATAGGTTCTCGGAAACCGTGACGTTGAGCCAAACCACAGATAAGGAAACCTATTTTACCACAGGCTCATTGACAGAACAAGAGTTGAACTCCTGCAGCCCATGTCTGCTCACAAAGACATCACCAAACGTCTAAATAAAGGCACAAGACACTTCTGATATTAAACTTTGAAATAAATGTGAGCTATACTTACATTTGGGAAAGATTAATAAAAGCAAGAAAGAGCATTATTTTCCAACCCGCTCATTCCAGTTAGGGTGGCAGGTGGCCGGAGCCTCTCTCTGCAGCTCAGGGCACAGGTGGGATCCACCTGGACAGGACGCCCTCCCATCGCAGGGCCACCCACACCCACACCCCACTCACTGAGACGGGCACAGTGTAGACACGCCATTCACCTCACGTGCACGTCTTTGGGACATGGGTGTAAACCAGAGTCCCCTGAGAAAACCCACAGATGTGGGGAGAACATGCACACTCACACAGACAGTGGCCCCAGCCGGGAACCAATTTTTTTTCATCAACATTATAATGAAACAATGTTGAAGAGAACTACGTTATTGGAAGACATGCTGCACTGCGAATAGCTTTCCAGAAAACTTAACCCTAGTTTATAAACTGTGAATGACATTTTTACAGAGTGTCAATGTGTTATGCCTATTAAGTGACATGCAAACACACCTGACACTGCCTTTGACCTCAAGGAACTTAAAATTAGATGGGAGAGGAAGAGGACAGTAGAGTTTGTTTTGTTAGAGTGCTATTGCCAGGTTAATGTCTCAATACTCTCGTGATGTCATCTCTCCAAAATGGTCAGGATTTGCTGGATAAGCCCCATGGTCTAGAGCAGCGGTTCTCAACCTTCCTGATGCCGCGACCCCTTAATACAGTTCCTCATGTGGTGGTGACCCCCAACCATAAACTTATTTTCATTGCTACTCTATAACTGTAATTTTGCTACTGTTATGAATCGTAATGTAAATATCTTTTTGTTTTCCAATGGTCTTAGGTGACCCCTGTGAAAGGGTCGTTCGACCCCCGAAAAGGGTCGCGACCCACAGGTTGAGAACCGCTGGTCTAGGGACTGATGCAGCCAACAGGATTCTGTCTGACCAACTTTTGAGCGTGCATGGTTCATTTTAATTGGCTGGAGCATTTTATATGGAGTAAATTGGTTCTAATATCGCCGTGCAAGAGACGGAGCCCTCACGCTGTGAAAGAGGGGCTGTGCGCTGTGGAATCCAGAGTTCTCACCGTGAGTCCAGTCCCTAATTAAATCTGCAAAGAAGGGAGAACGCATTTGAACACTTACGCTTACAGGTAGGAGGCTTGCCTCTGTGGCTCCATGATCCATCTTCCTGACACACTGCTGTGGCTTGTTGACTAGCTTCAAGCTTGAAGCCCTCATTACACTCATACATCACTTTACTATCCAAAGTGAACTCATTACCCGTAAATGAACCATTTCCTGGGGACTCTGGGACTCCACAGGACACAGCTGAAAAAAAGAAAGAAACGCAGGGTTATTCTTATGTGATTGTATGAAATGTTTTTTTTCTTCTTCTACTTTTCACTTCAAGTACATATAAAAACTGTTCAATACTTGAATTTCTAATATGATGCATAGGTATACACATTTTCAAAGTTTTAAAGATCTCTAGAGTTAATGAGAGACAATGGAAAACAGGTCAGCATAAAGTATCTTTATGATTATTATTCCAGAACTTAAGTCTGACGGCCCCCGTGACACAGCTTATCACACTGACATGTCTTATCAGATGGCCCTGGGCAAAAGAACACAGTGTAATGCACTCTACTTCATTTAATATTGGAAAGGAAGGAGAAAATAATATCTACACCATCACCAAAGTCATCACAGTGTCTCAGATGAAACAGTCACCCACCTTGGATCTCAGATATCCCCCCTCTTACTGACTGCCCTTCCCTCATCCCAGGAACTCATTTTCCTTAAAGCACCAGCAAGTTCTGTTAAAAGACAAATGGCTAAGGTCATCCACGCATCTATGATCATAACATCTGTTATTTATCAATAATCTGTCAGAGAGCAGGACCTAAGGGACCAAAACGCAGGAGGAATTTCTGGAACACACCGAGACGGGCAGGCTGGGTCCCAGCGGGCGAGGCATGCCAGCTTTTTGTGAAAGGTCAGGCAAGAACATGCTATGAATGAAGAAGAGAGCTTTCAAAACGTGGAAATGGGGGCAGAATTCAACGTAAACATGTCCTTCTTAAATTTACTACCTCTGATCCAGACTCATCTATGAGGAGGCGAAATTCTCAAGTTAAATGACTCCAAGTTACAAGAAGGAACAAAGAAAAAGTCATGGGAGGGTTCCATTCCCAGCAGTGCACACCCATGTCCACCGCACATGTCACAAACATTTGCAATAAGTAAATAAGTAATAAGTAAACTAAGGGCCTTTTGTTAATCAATATTTAAGGTATTATTCACATTGTGCATTTTTTATTTAGAGCTTTAAAGAATTTTCCCACATTGATTCCCATGGGAAGACACGTGTAATGTCAGAGCTGGTAAGACCAGATGTAAGGGTTTATATAACCATATACTTTTACAGATAAGGACAACTGAGGCTCAGAAAGATCACATGACCTGCCTCGGGCCCTGCAGTGACTTTGTGCAGAACCTGGTCACAGAAGTGGCCAATCTGTCACAAATGAAATTCTAATACTTCTGATCCAATGAAGAAGAGATGGAATAATTCACTGACTTGTAAATTTAGGCTTACAGGATAAAGGCTATTTCCCTCCAAACTCTGATATTTGTTCCTCTAGTCATATATACAGTTGAAGCATACCACAGTAAAAATTTGCAGTAGTTGTGGACTACAAACATAGACATAAATACATGATTTTGGATATAATATTTACAATAATACGCTCTGGATGTGCAAAGCCATTGCTTGTGGAGGCAGTGGATGGGGGTAGAGACTGCTAAGCTTTTGCAAAATGTTCCCCTGAATTTCCTGAAGGCAGTGGGTGTCCTTTACAACTGTGATCTCACAGGATCACCGGTATTGTATTTCCTCACCATTTTCTCTGAGATTTCACTCAAATAATCATTTGTAAATGCTTACACACCTCAATTTCTGTTTCACGCACTGAAGCGTGCCCAGTGTCCAGTGTCCTTGTAATTCTCGTGCAGGGTGAGCAATGAATGAAATGACATTTCTCCGGCAGGTAAAATGGGAAAGATGACATTCTATACACACGTAAGAAACCCACCTTAAAAGGATTCATACTCAGGAATCCGCCACAGAAGAGCTTTGTAACTACTTCTGTGAAACCTGGGCTTGAGAAGCCTCACTTTCTGTCATTTGATCAATGGCTAAGGGTCTTTTTCTGGCCTCGTGCTGTGGGTTTCGGCCCCTTGAGTGTCTTAACAATAGGGTATTTGGCAGATCTTAAAATGGAAGCTGTCGATCTATCAAAAATGAAATTCTAACACTTCTGATTCAATGAAGATAGATGGCATAATTCTTACAGATTACAAATTTAGTGTCAGGGATAAAGGCGATTTCCTGCTCATGTGGGGGCTCTGTTCACATATTCATTCATTCTAAATACTGTTTACGATTACTGTGTGACAGACATTCTATAAATCACTTTTTTAAAATGTCAATTAGCTATATATATGCAACTTGGAAAATCTGGAGAATGGCCTCAGTTTGGGTGGACCTAAAGGGAATACAATTTCTCAGTTTTAGTTTTGTTTTTGAACATTGTACTAATACAGCATTGGATTTCCTAGCAGCCTAGGTTAAAGACCACATACTCAACTCTCTAAAATTCTCTTCCATTCCAGAGCACAGGCTTTAAAATCAGACTTCTGAATTACTTCTTGTCACTGACATTTGCCAGCTGTGTGACTTAAGTTTCTTAATGAATGTTGTCTCATTACTCTGAGGTTAACTATACTCATCTCAGAAGTAATTGTGAGGAGTAACTGAGATGATGCGTACAAATCAGCCCTGTGCTGATACAGTGGAGGCACACAATAAGTGACAAAATATTACCATTATTATTTATACACACACTCACAATGTATATGTTTTTGGAAATAAAGATGTGAGTTGCACGGATCAATTCCTTGTCATGTATTTATTAAAGAGTGCAAAAATTAAATCTGTAGTAAACCAGATTATTACTATATATCTCATGAGAGATTTAATGTTCTGGTTTCACAAAAATCAGTACAGGAGACCCTCCAATGCTCAGGGCAGTGTGCTCGTTAATCCTATGACCTCCATGGGGTTCGTTCTTGGCATATTTAAGCCCATACAAACAGCAGTCATTCTTGTCGCTGCAGGTTTAAAAACACTTCTGTTACTTATTATTGGCGTATACACACGCAGCTGATTTCTGAATATTAATTTTGTATCCTGCTACTTTACTAAATTAATTTATCAGCTCTAATAGTTTTTTGGTGGAATCTTTGGGGTTCTCTCTACATAGCATCATCTCATCTTCAAATAGTGACAATTTTACTTCCTCCTTTCCAATTTAGATGCCTTTTCTTTTTCTTGTCTGATTGCTATGGCTAGAATTTCCAGAACTATGGTGAATAAAAGTGGTGAAAGTGGGCATTCTTGTTTGGTTCCTGATCTTAAGGGGAAGGCTTTTAGCTTTTCCCCATTGAGTATGATGGCATACATATATGGGGGTGTCAAAAAAGTGGATACAAGTGGACACTTTGGTCAACGTTGCTCAAGCAGTAGTTTGCCAAAATCAAGTGTCTGGACACTGATGGTAACCATTTTGAGCATCTCTTGTAATTTCAGAAGGCAAACGTGACTTGTATTCATCTTCTGTATTGGTATATATTGAGCACTACAATGCTAATAATTTTTCCTTTCTTAAAATGTGTGTAGTTTTTTTGGTCTCTTTCTATATATAGATATAGATATAAATATAGATATAGATATAGCTATAGACATAGATATAGATATTGGGTTGTCGGAAAAGTCAGATGCATGTTAGCAACAGATGGCACTAGTTCATTTTTGGAAGTACTAGAGTCATTCACATCTATGTTATTGCTATGCAATTTGACAGCTGACAGTTCTAGCTTTAGTCTAAAAAAAATGGAGTGATTTGGTTGTTTTGGAGATTTTACAAGTTGAAGATGGAAGACCAAACTGTGCATTTTTGTCATATTTCACTGCTTTATTTCCATAAAGGGAAGAACACACGTCAAGCTTGTGAAAAGTTGCATAAAGTTTACGGTGACAATGCTCTACAAGAACATCAGTGCCAACGATGGTTCACGAAATTCCGGGCTGATTTTGATCTCAACGACGCTCCTCGTTCAGGGAGGCCCACCGAGGTTGATGACGACAAAATAAAAGCATTGATCGAGTCAAACCCGCGTTACATGACACAAGAGATTGCAGAAACATTGAATATCCATCATTCGAGCATTCATGACCACCTGAAGAAGCTGGGATATGTAAGCAAGCTTGATATTTGGGTTCCACATGAACTCAAAGAAGTTCATTTGATGGTGCATATAAACATCTGCAATATGTTCATTAAACATGAGGA
>NW_017731535.1:102323-104393 GCF_001890085.2 Hipposideros armiger
TGAAAGACGGCAAAAGGTTATCAAACAAAACGGGCAATATGTCACTGACTGATCTTTGTTCTTTATATAAGTAAATGACCTTTGAAAAACATAGATAAAATACGTCATGACTTTTCTGACAACCCAATAGATATATCATTGATTGATCTTTGTTCTTTATATAAATAAGTGACCTTTGAAAAACATAGACAAAACACGGCATGACTTTTCCGATAACCCAATATATAAACAGTAAAACCTTGGATTGCGGATAACTTGGTTTGTGAGTGTTCTGCAAGACAAGCAACATTTCTAATACATTTTAACGTGGTAAACAAGTGATGTCTTGCAATATGAGTAGTTTGTTTCCATAACAAATTATGCTCGCAAACCAAGGTATTTACACACACACACACACACACATATAAATACCTTGGTTTTACTATACATACATATATGTGTGTGTGGTTTACTTACATATACATGTATGTAAATGGTCACGGATGTGGAGCACAGCACAGGGAACATAGACAATGGAATTGCAACAGCTTTATATGATGTCAGAGGGGTAGTAGGCTTGGGGGGTGATCACTTGATGAAGGATGCAAATGTCTAATCATTATGTTGTTTTGTAAACCTGAAACTAATACAAAAGGTAAACAAATAAAAATTAAAAACAAAACACTTCTGCTTCCTACTTCTTTCAAATGACTGTTATCTGTAACTCACAATGGTCCCTTTTCTTTCTGCTGCGTCTTAGGTTTCTACACCTCACCAAACTCACTTCTCACTTTTTTCCCTTCAAAAAGCTCAGTGATTCTTGGGGCTTTGACCATGACCTTGGGCTGGTGATTCTCACATCTGGATATCCACTCCATCTGCTTCCTGTTATCACTGGTTGCTTATTGAATTTCCAGCTGAGCACTGGCCACATCTCAACCCACATCTGTGCGCGTCCTGGGCTGTTACCCGCTCTTCATCTCAGCCACCCTGACATGCATTCTCCCAGTGGGAACAGTTAGGGTCTTTGATTCACTTCTCTTTCTGCTGCTCTGATGCGGTTGGTTTTGCCAACCATCTGCTAATGGGAAAATCTGCCTCGGACTCTGTCTCCTTCTCATTTCCTGCTATCAATATCTTATTCATGTCCCCATTTTCTCAAAGTGGAATGTCTATCTTCATTCTCTGGACCCCGCTCATAAGGCTAACGCAAACCCAAGGGAGCCCCACCCCCCCAACCCCCCAGGTCTGAAGACAGGGAAAAGCCTATCCCACAGCAGGGCTTCCTACAGCCTGGGAAGCTAGGCACGTTTAGACGACCATAAGGTCTGACACAGGACACCCAGGAGGCAGTCTAATAGGTACGAAGTTCACAACCAGAAAGGCCAAGTTGAACAACACACATGCAGGAGCACGGATAAGATCAGAAGCAAGGACAGGGATGACATGGAGTGACTGTGAAGAGGGGAGGTGGCGAGTGGCATGCAGCAGGATCCAACCGCGGGAGAACGTTCTGCCTGAGGGGCAACGAGAAAGCAGTGACACCGCCGGTGTCTCCAACGGGGGACGACGGGGTTCTCGGGAGTTTTAAGCATATGGTGTAAGCATATAAGAATTTCTGATTATATATGTGAATATATGCAACTTTATATATACAGAGAGTGCCAAAAATGTATACACACTTTAAAAAAGGAAAAAAAACTATTAAATTGTAATGCCCAATATATGCTGATAACAAAAGATGAATACAAGTCACATTTGACTTCTGCAATTACAAGAGGTGCTCAAGGTGATTCCCATCAGCGTCCAGACACTTCTGATTATGACGAACTACTGCTTGGGCAACGTTGACCGAAGTGTCAACTTGTATACATTTTTTAGGTATCCCTGGTATATGTGTGTGCTCATATAATAACCAAAAATTGCAATATAAGAACATTCTAGATTGTGTAGAGTGCTGTCTATACTTGGGTTCTACTATAACATATCAGTGCCTGCATTTGCTTTTGTATTTATAATCAGGTTGGGTCAAGTAATTAAATAAGAGTCCATTTGTTACTGTCTATTTAGAAAAGTGTCAGAGGCAGATAA
>NW_017731535.1:109028-120375 GCF_001890085.2 Hipposideros armiger
CTCTCACGCGCATACGAGGAGGGAGGCACCGCAGCAGTCTTTCCACGATCTCCGAGTTTTTCCACCACTTCACTGGCGGGTGCTCTGGGCCCTGTTGCCCCTCTGCCCGCCTCCCGTGCCCAATCTCCAAGCGGCCAGCAGTGCTTCCTCCTGGGCTCACGCGTCTTTGCAGGTGAAGGAGACCATTCAGGTCAGTGAAGCAGCTCATTGTGCAAGGAAAGAATCGAGGCCAAGGGACACTGAATGGCTTTTTGCCAGATTCACACAAATATTTAATAGCAAAGTGGGGATCAGAATTTAAATCTCAAAACACCTAATCTAAACTTAATCCAACCATCCTTCTCTCTATAGTGATATTAATATAATAATGTTAATTAACATTCTTTACATTATATCACAATATACTAAAATTACATTAATTCAATAAACATATTACATAGATATACTACGCATGATACTTTGATAATTCTATTCCTATATTAAATATTAACGTCTACTAGTATAACTATTTACAGACGTATCCCTTCGCCTATGCGCTGTAACACGCACTGCTCAGGAAAGGGTCCAGTAGCCTAGCTCGGAAGCTCACGTCCCTTCCCCCACGTCATCATGACTCTCTTCACTGTAATAAGCAACATATTTTGCAATTTCCCTTTTCTCCTATGTTTCTACCCAGAAAGTCAATCTCACTACCTCATGCCACTAATGTCTCCAGCTTTTCACAATGTGCAAAATCGTTTGCACCGAGATTCAAACACTATTACAAGTGAGTTACCCTGTTTTTGTCCTGCTGTGTCCCTCTTCCTGTCCATTCTCAAAATGGGAAAGTCTTCTCAGCTGATTTGTTTGTGTTTTCTATGTTTTTGATTCCATGGGTTTCAGAAATCCCTCACTTTGCTGCCTAACATAATGCTTGCTTTTTATGGAAAACTCGAGGGCCCTTAGCGGCCTGTCAAGACTTTTTGGACTCAGCACAAGCATTCCCACTGTCGACATCATTCCCAGGAGTTGAAGGTGGAGAGCAGCCTGTCACATTGAGACCCACTGATGACAAATAGTATTGATTCATAAAGGTATGTGTGTGTGCACATGTGTACCATAACTGTTTAAAGGTCATTGAAATATATTTCTGACATAAACTTCTAAAAAATAAAAGCTCAGACCATATGAACAACAGTAGTCTTCAACCTGAACTCGTATTATATCTCAATAATTCAAATCAAGAAAAATTTATAAACCAATTCAGTGCCCATTGCCTATCTGAATAGCTGCATCTTCCTGGAAAACAAACCCACACTTGCTACCATCTGTCAACAGTGTGGCAGGCACATATGCAGGTGACATCAGAACAGCCTACATGTAGACAGTCTGTCCCAACTCTACTATGTGGAGTGTACTGCAAGTACGTTACTTCAGAGATCTGGAACTTGGTCACCAAGGCGCCCGACTGTGGAGTGAGCCTCTACCTCAAAGCCATGTGCAGTACCCAGATCTGAGTTTCCTGTCGCCCCTGCAGGGGGACCCACCGCCTCCTCCATGTGACATCTGGGAGACACTAATCCACGGGTGGAAGGCCCGCAGATGCTCTCCTGCTCTGATACCAGAAAGAAGCACAGCAGAGGGTTCTCAGCATGGTGCTGTCTAGACCCCATGTTCTTATACATGATTTTTAAAGAAAATAACCACAGAGGCACCTCGCGGAGGCTTCAGGTTTGAGGTGAACTGCGCAGACACAGCTCTAGGTTTTCCCAAGTCTGTGTCTGTGCAAATCTAAACTAGTAGAATTAGGGGAGAAAGGGTCTGTCTCTAAGCTTTTCTATGGGGGTCCAGTTTAATGACGTTCTCTATTAATTTGACCAAAGTAGAAATATGCAACCAAGGGATCTATCAAACGAATCCACAACACAAACACCCAGCAGGGAAGCGACAACAGAGATGTTGACAGTTAATTGTAAGTTTCTGAAAAGCAGAGCTCAGAGCTTCCCCATTCACACTCAGCCACAGGATACATTGATATGCCTGCGCTGTGTTCTTTTAAGCAAAAAGCACATCAAAGCGACTAGGAGATGGTCACCAAACTTCCTTTGTCCCGGTCGAAACGCCTGTGAAGAGCATGGTTCTCGGGTGTACACGTGCCCTGGACTTTCCAGCCCAGTGGAAAACCTGTGGGAACAACGTCCGATTTTCACCTTGGGCTCATTTTATAATAACAGCAGCCTGATTTTGACTGCGGTCAGAAAGACCGATGTGGCCGACGAATGCATCAGACGTGAATGTGAACTTCACCTGTGCCAGGCGGGGCTGTAGGCCGAGGCGCTTTGGTTTCAGCCCCAGGAGCGCACTGGTCAGTGAGCGTGCTGAAGAGTCGTATCTCCCCGTCCTCCTCCGATTCCTATTTGTCACGTTATAAAAGACCCGTCATAGAGTGACATTCCCAAGATGGCGACAGAGCTCATGTCGAACCTCGCTCTCCCGCAACAGGGAAACAGTGGGTGGACTCTTCATGGAAAGACGCCCCTGGGAGAAGCCCAGACACGGGGTGGAGGCTGGGCTCGGTCCCAGGGCCAACGCTGCGATGACACTGCGCCCTCTGTGCTGTGCATGGACAGCAGGGTGACAGGGCTGGGAGGACTGAAACTGGGCAGCTCCGGGATGCTCCCAGGGCCTCAGCTGTGTGTGTGGCCCACTTTGGGCCATGTTGCAAAGGCAGGGAGTGAGGGGACAGAGGCCCGAGGGGGCGGGACTGACAGGACTGGTTACTGGGGAAACCTGGGGACTTGGAGGGGCTGAGGTGGGAAGCAGAGGACCAGGCAGTGTTACGGGGAGGGTGGCCATGTGGGTGAATGTGCTCGGCTGCCATCACAGGGCCCACACACTCGGGGCTTAAGCAACAGAGACGTCCGAACGCACACTCTGGACACGAGATCCCAGAGCCAGGTGCTGGCAGGTGGTTCCTTCTGACCGCCATGAGGAAGGACCTGTCCCAGGGCTCTCTCCTTGCTTGTGGAAGGCCCTCTGTCACTGTTGTCCTCACGCGGCCTCCCCTCTGTGTCCCTTGCTCTTTTCTTACCAGGACACCAGTCATACTGGAGTAGGGCTCACCTGAAAGACCTGATTTCAACTTGTCACCTCTGTGAAGACCCATCTCCAAACAGTCAATTCTGAGTTCCTGGGAGAAGCCCAGACACGGGGCGGTTAACATGACTCCAGTTAACCTTTCCAGGGGGCAAAATTCAGCCCATCAGGCCACGTGCCCGTCAGAAGAGGCCTGAATTTCACACTGTCCAGTGTCACGCCCCAATGACGGGGCTCTATGGTCTACGCCACGACCGGGGAGGTTCTTACTTCTGCAAGCGCTTCTGTACGTTGATTTTGAAAGCTGAAGATGACATCACCAGTGACCTGATTTCAAACTGTTTCTTCCCAGCACGGCTTACGTCAGGACTTGTATTAAGGAAGGTGATGGGTGAGATAGCGGAGCCGCACATTTGCTCATAAATTCTTATTGATGACTTGTATGGCTCAGGCATTGTGCACAGCTTGGAGACACCATCTCTGCCTGTAAGATGGGGAATCTTCCCACGTGTCCCTTAGGCACCTGCTCTACCTGTAAGCCGCACGCCCCAAGCCGCTGGCACCTGCTGTGTCAGAACACGGGTGGGTGCTCCTTTCTCGATTCTCCAGGTGACTCTTTGGACTTTGGAGAGCCACTGGCCTAGCAGCAGAAATCTGCAGGTACATGGGACAAAACAAAGCCGCGAGTGCTGAGACACTGGAGAGAAGGGCACTAGGGCACCCCGGGTGGCAGCCACGTCCCCCTGGCAACAGAGAGTTGACTGCCTCCGGGCATCGAGGGGCAGCAACAGTGAGAACGCAGCTTGTGCAGAAGTGCACGATTCCTGGTGGATGTTTTCACACCCGTGACCTCCCCTGCCGCCTGCCAGCCTCAGAGGACATCACTGCTTCTCCCTGACACCGTCTGCAGTCAGGTGTCCTGTCCCATGTGTCCCACTCCAGCTCTCAGGCCCCCGTCAACACCTTTCTTTGAACTGTTCACCTCTCTTGACTTTTCAGCTTCCATAACCTGTGTGCCCTGGGGACGGACCCCCCACGCCCTTGTGGGCTGGCCCCTCCATTGTCACTCGGGCG
The DNA here is from genome assembly GCF_001890085.2 of Hipposideros armiger. Classification (NCBI taxonomy): domain Eukaryota; kingdom Metazoa; phylum Chordata; class Mammalia; order Chiroptera; family Hipposideridae; genus Hipposideros; species Hipposideros armiger. Next base: position 113,178 of record NW_017731535.1, read on the forward strand.
CAGTGGCTCCTTCTGCCGGGACTGACATTTTCAAAGAGTCAACATGCCAGGAAAGCTTGCTGGGTGGCCCTTTAATGAAAGACCGCAACGTATTCTTCAGTGCCAGTCGGCATCTTAGACTGCACACAGGGCGCTTCGCTGTCTGTCTTCTGCACCGGTCATTGAATGAGGGCTGTCATTTTCAGGCTGATGGAAAGGTGTGTGCTGATTCCTGTGCCCCCTCTTTCCCCCCCGCCCCTGCCCCCCGCCAAAATGCAGGAAACACACAGTCCCTCCGCTTGTTCTGGGAAACACTTTGAGTATCTGCGTCAGGCTCAGTGATCAACGTGAAGCAGAGGGCCACGTCACAGGGTCTTCCTCGAATGGGACGGCCACAGTTGATGGCTATTAGCTGCTCTTATAGATAGGATTCCAGACTCTCTCATGGAAAATGACTACTTTGCATGTTTGCTACGGTTCCCCGCCCAGGAAGGTCAAGGGCTTCACATCACTACTGCTCTTACACACAACTCCCCTGTAGGCACGTTTCCACTCACGACTGAGTTTTTATTATTAACCACATTCCAGGCGCAGACAGAAACATGGGTACACAGAGCGTGCCCGGTGTGGACAGAGAAAACGCATAGTTCAATGCTGGGCTGTAGCGCGTGACAGGGGAAATCGTCCGCCTTCCGTAAAATGGGTGAGACAGAATTCACAAGCTACAGCAGGGAACGTGCACTGGCTGGTCACACTCTGCGTTATGCCCGATCCTGGCACACCACTCAGGTCAGAGCTCAGCAGACGATGACCTGCAGGTCAAAGCCAGCCTGTGGCCTGTTTCTACATAGCTCTACACCAGCTAAAAATGGCCTTTACATTTTCAACAAATTGCGAATATTTTAAAAACAAAGAATATGTCCACAGACCATGTGTGACTCACAGAGACTAAAATACCTCCTACCTCGCCCTTTGCAGAAGTCTTACTTGTTGCTTCATTTTGATTATGGTGAGAAACAAGTTACTTACATATTTTTTACCTTGATTGGACATTAGGGGTGCTACTGCTTGGAAGCAAGTCAACAAGGGCTTACTGGAAACACTCATGGAAGAAAATAGTTCTGTCCTGTCAGGGGTCCTTTTTTATTGGGGCCTGTTAGGGCCTGACAATATGGTGAAGGCTTCAGGTCAGCTTTGTCACTGAATCCTTCTAACACGCCAGGAGGGAGAGGACTCTGTTCCTGTTTACAGATGGAGACACCAGCCGTGTGTGAAGTCAGTGTCACGTGGTCGCCAACATGGGGAGGCCTGGGACCCAGGGCCAGACGTCGGGGGTCTGACCGTGAAATCTCCACGATCCAATCAGCCGACTGAAACCCCCAAGAAGATCAGAAGCAAATGGGATAAACCCCAGTTTATAATACGCTTAACTGGATTCAGTAAGTTTTGGCTTTACGAACCATGTGGATTCATGACCTAATAAATTAGAACACAGCTGACATAATGTCTAGATCCTATGTTGACATACATATATGCACACTTGTATGCATACATTTTTTCTTACATATCTTAGCATGTGATTTGATATTTCTAAAAACATCATACTTAAGTTTTAAGAAATATTGCATTAGTATCATGACACTTAGGAGCGCGATCGTTTTGTAGAAGCTAATAAATGTGTATGAAAAAAATCAAGACAAGGCTCGTAATTTCCTATGTATTTTATGTCCATAAAGAAACATTTTTAAGATTTACAAAATAACTCAATCCACTTATGCCGGGGCACCAAGCCCATACTCCTAACTTTTCATCATGATGTTATTTTTAAAAGTAAACACTCAAAACGCTTTCCTTCTGAAAGGTGCCCTGGCGTCTGCAGGGATCACAGAGAGGCAGAGGCAGACACCCAGCTTGGTCCCCGCCTCAGCTGCCTGCACGCCGTCTCTCTCGCTCCCTCCACATTCTGGGCATGTCTAAACTCAGCACACGTTACAGCACGCAGGCACCTATGGGTCCGTCCTAATGTTCGACTTCGGAACAGAAGCTTAACCACGTCATTCATGAGCAAGATCACCTTCCCTATCCTTCACCACCAGCAAACGGCAAGCAAAGCATGAACAATACACATGATCAACTTGACGCCAAAGCCACAGCCGGCGACCGGCTCTGAGCATCCCAGCTTTAAACGAAATCGCTGCCTGAGAGCTACTCTCTCCCAAGCAGGACACTTGAAAGCGGGGCCCTGGATCTCTGAGATAAGACAGAAAATTTCAGTTCTGAATGTGGCTTCTCTTCAAGATGAATGAGATTAGTGTATTGATAATGGAAACAGCTGCTTGGCTGGCTTTCTCGCTGTGAGGCAGGAAATGAAGCCAGCCGGGCTTTATCGAGGAATATAAAAACCGACAGAGTTTCTGAGAGAAACACTTTCAAAGGTCAAGCAGAGGGCGGAAAGCAACTTGAAGTTCTCTGAAACCGATAAGACCATCTCACCTGCTCCATTTTTTTCTCACAGATGATCAGCAATGGACCATCTTGTTTGGTTAATTCTGTCCAGAATTTTCTGAACGCCAATTATCCTGGAAAAACTGGAGCTCTGGGGGAGGGAGGCCCGGAGCCGTGGCCTGGGCTCTGCCACTGCTGAGCCGCGGGCTCCGGGGAAGTCTGGACAGCAAGCGTCCCCTTCCAGACCCGATCACGGAAATGACCACCCGGATGTAAGACTCAAAACTTTACTCCATAATCCTCTCAACAGTCCTGAGAACTAGGTATCAAAATTCCTGTTTCCATGGCAGCAAACAGACTTGGGGGGACTGGGACACCCTGACCATCCAATGACTATTCTCTCAAAATTCTGTGCTTCTCAGATGCCACCAGCAAACAGGCAATGAACCTCAGAGAACAAAACAGACTCTGGCACAAGATAAGTTATCTTTAAAGGAAACAATACTCATTCTCAAATACATCTTAAAACATCACAGAAATATTATTTTCCCCCCCTTTCACAACATTTACCAGGTGCTACAAGGGACAGAGTGTTTTTCTGGGAGTCTGGGGGACACAGCACACACACTGTTATGTGATCAGTGGCTGGAGCCCACAAGGAAAAGCCCTGCACACTCTAGGGATAAACCCTGCACTTTTACTAAAAGGCAAGCATTGCGATTTTTAGTAAATATTTCAAAATATTATTCTAGGCAAAATTTAAGAAAAGAAAACCAACATCGTAATTCCATTAGAAAATGTATAACTTGGATTTATTCTTCCGTTCAGATTAAAAGGAGTGCTCTTCAAATCGTTGAGGAAAAATTACAGTATTACCTCACTAAGGATAACTGAAATGTCAAATAATACATTGAAATATTAAATATACATTAAATGTAGAAATATACTAAGGAAATATTAAATATTAGGCTCCTGGTATCACCAGGGACATTTGTCTATTATTTATTCATTTATTTGATCTATTTTCAGTTTTTAAATCTCCTATTTTCAAATAAAAATAATTAAAATAAGTATGGTGACCTCTGAGTTTGAGAAAAGTCTTAAAATATTTCAACGTTTGCATTAGTAATTAAACTCCCAGTTATCTCAAAGACCTACATTAGGACGGATTGCAGGATTTGAAGCTGCTTTCGATCAAATGTGATGTGCTGTCAAAACGTCTCAGATATTATTCTTTTGTGGTAGAGCTATTTAGTTTGAAATTTATGGCACCACATAGCATTTTTTTAAAAATTATCTTTTGATTTATTTGATTTGTTCCTTAGAAAACCTACAATGTAAAATCTCCTCTCGCGGAAAGCAAATAATGATGTGACCAGCCTGTAGAATTAATGCCACCAGGCACAGGACAGAACCTAACACTACATCAACGTGCGTTAAGGTCTCCCATGGTCGACCCCTGCCTAGGCTCCAACCCCTTTTTCCACCAGGCGCTCCCCTTCACTCCGCTGTCCCAGGATGGAGGACACACCCCTGGCCTTCTGTGCTACTTCCAGTCCCTGTGCATCTCCTCTGGCTTAACGTTATGCCAAATGGAAAATACGGATTCATAAATCCATCTTTCCCCTGGACCGTCAGAGCTTTAGGAGCTGGGATTCTGTCTTATTCGGCACCTAATTCCGAGATAAGTTTGAACTGAAACGGAAATCGGAGTCCCTTCCTGAAGCTTGCGTTAGGTTTCAAAGCCACAATGTCAGCCCTAGTTTGCAGGCGCAGACATGTGACTAACCTCGCTTTGCCTCTATATGAAGGGATATAAAAGCAAACGTGTCAGCTTCCAGGGTGTACCCTCGCCATAAACATCGACTTTAATTTATGGGATACTGACAGCCCCTAACTTACAATGGTTCAAATTATGATTTTTTTGGCTTCATGATGGTGTGAAAGTGATGTGCATAATAAATCACGGGCGGTACTAACACTTGACTATAAAATGGGCTTGCCGTGGGTAATGTGCCCAGCTGTCGGCTAATGTGAGCGTTCTGAGCACATGTGAGGTCGGCGCGGCTACGCTCGGACGTTCGGTAGGTTAGGTGCACTTTCAACTTGTGATATTTCTAACTTACGATGGGTTTATGGGGACGTGTGTCTGAAGTCTGTAGGTTTCAGAGGTAGAAACTTGCACCTCTATCCCCATAAATGTGCTACTCGGCAAGTCTCATTCCCTGTTTGTATGTAAATGTGTCTTGGGGAACAAATAAAACCATGAGGCACTTCTGCTCTGACTTGAGTGGGAATCGTGTGATGTCATTTAGCTGAGGTTGTCGCAAAAAGCTTTCCCTTACAGAGTTCCAAGCATTTTAAGGAGAGAGTTCAGCCAATCTTTCATTTCATAGCACACAATTATGAACAGTCAGTAGCTTAGGATCACTTGAGGATAATAGTCCATCTTTATATATTAACTCTCGGACAAAATACTAGATTAAACAAAACTTGAAATTATTCTCAATTATCTTAAAACTGAAAACAAAAAATTCTTAGAATACAATTTTTCCACCATTGGAAATTAAAATGATAAAGATACCAACAACAAAATAGAAAACAATTTTCCCTTAATAACTGAAGAAAAATAGCAATAAATCTATGATAGTCACACTGCTTATTATTTTTAATGGGTTTTCAAATTTAGTCTAAAAACACCTTTTGAAATTGTCAACCAAATAAATGTTTAGGCTGCAATGAAGAATAAAAGCATTTATTTGAGCAAAAGGATTGCAATCTGAGAGACAGATTCAAGTAACAGCCCAAACTGAGCTCAGAAGGAGGAAAGGCAGGTGTCCGGAGGCACAACCGCTAAGTGTAAACCTCCATGCAAATGAGGCTGGTTTGAATATGCAAATGATGGGCGGGGCCTAGGCGGAGGCGGTCAAGTCGTGCTGCGTCTGTCTGCCCAGCCCGGCTGCTCCAGGACACGACGGCTCAGCTGGGCTGCGAGCTGAGTTAGGAAGTTCAGGGCAGGACGGGCGGGGTCCCACCTCCCTAACAGCCGCCGACTCGGTCTGAAGTGACTCTCTTAGCGATGCTGGTTCCATTTTAATTATTTCCATTTCAAAATTGTACTATTTAAATATTTTTCTCTGATCATATATTTTAGAGGCATTCATCTGAATACAGGTGTACTTTCAGCTGAAGGAGGGTGTCGTTTAATTAATCGTATACAGCCTAGTGTATAACTATATATTCTAGGTCATGAAGGCAGTTGCTATCATTTGTGATTCTTTTTTTGTGTGTGTTTAGACTCTGAATCCCTTGAAGGAAAGAAACAAGTCTGGTTCGTTTTGTTCCTCGCAGCCCAGCACATGCAAACACTCGACTCATCTACGAGCTCACAGGAGGCCCTCCTGGGATCACACTTGATGCACAATAGCCGGCTGGTCGGGGGAGACCGGGTGTCCACCAGCCTCCTGACTGTACCCCACGGGCCAATGGCTTTCTGGGAGTCAGGTGAGTATTTACCTGATGGAAAAGCTTTGCGCTCTGTAAGTAACCAAGGGAAAGTGAATAATTAAAACCAAACACATCCAATTTCTCTTGATTAAAAACTGCAATGACTACACACATATTTTACATTACATTCAGTCAAATCAACTCTGATGACTCTCTCGTCATAAGTAAGAGATCACTGGGGTATAAATTGCCAACACGTGGTGTATCGGCATATTCTACTTAAGTCTTTATGGGCCTTCCTCAACGGCTTTCACTTAGATCATTTTTACTATTTATTTTAAAAGATTTACACTGAATTAGAAAATGGAAAATATGCTTATGGAATTGTACCAGACATGATTTACGTGGTTTAAAAGCCTACTTTCTACCATGGTTTTTATTTTTAAACATTACAGCCTCACATACGATGAAAAAATTTTGTATATTATTATAATTAAAATGCTACTTTACACAGTTTATAAACATCTAAGAGAGGACTAAAGGAACTCTTCCACAGTAAATGAATATAGTAAGCACCTACAACACAAAGTACTTCCATCACTGGTATCTGCAAGGTTTTAAGTAGAATTTCTTTTGGCAAGAAACAATTTGATTAAACATGGAAGAGGGAGGCAGAAAGTCTGGACTCTAGACTAACATTTTTATAGTTATTAATAAGGCACTTAACTTTATGTGCCTTAGTTTCAAATACATAAAAATAAGTAAACGAAACTAGATTATTTTAAAGGGCCCTCCATACTTTACAAGTCACAGTTTATGAAGAAAGAACAAAATCATATTGACCCCCCTGTTATCAGAATGGTTAACAGAAAGTGTAGAACCGTGGATTTGTTGTTGAGAAATGAGACAATTTGCGAACACAATCGTACAGGTCATTTATCTCCAAGAAGAAACCTGAGGGACCCTTCTGACTCTCCGTCTAGAACGTGTTGTGGGGGCCAAGCCCCCCGCGTCCGCCCAGGCCCTGCCTCTGGGCTCTGCCCCCCGCAGAAGAGCCGCGTGGGGTCACCTTCCTCAGACTCCTCAGCCCAAACCGCAGAGACTCCAGAAGGCCCTGGCTTTTCGTGCAGGCTTCCTATTTCTGAGTCACTTAATTCAGGATTAAATAGTCCTGCTGGGGAGGAGCTGGGGGAAGGGGAGGAAGGCGAGGGGTGCCAGCGAAGCGTGCCCCAGGCACCCCGCTCCTTCTCCAGCACCCCTTCAACTGCCATCGCCCTCTGCGGTGAAGGACTTTCGGAGCTAGTGCGGCTCGGGGAGACGGCCCCCC
>NW_017731535.1:121740-124209 GCF_001890085.2 Hipposideros armiger
GACGACTGGTGCAGGTCCTGTGGTCAGGCTGATAGAAATGAAATGTCTCTAGTGTTTAAATGGTGGGAAATCAGTAACAATATGCAAACTGGTTCTAAAAAGCGTCCCCAAACACCAGCGCTGGTGAGGACATGGAGCAGGAACTGTCACTCACTGTGGGGATGCTCGTGGTGCAGCCACTTTGGGAGAAAGTGGGCAGTTTCTTACAAGAATAACCATCCTGTTACCATATGATCCAGTAAGCACTCTGCTTGGTGTTTACCCAAAGGAACTGAAAATGATGTCCACATAAAAACCAGCACACAAAGTTTTTGGCAGCTTTGGTCATAATCGCAAAACTTGGGGGCCACCGAGATGTCCTTTAATGGGTGATGGGTAAATAAACTGTGGTCCATCCAGACAGTGGAGAATTATTCAGCTAAAAAGAAATGAGCTCTGAAGCCATGAAGGACATTTAGGAAACTGACATGCATGTGACGAGTGACAGAAGCCAATCTGAGAGGGCTGTACAGTGTGATCCCAACTCGGTGACATTCTGGGAAAGGCACAACTATGGGGACAGGGACAGATCAGAGGTTTCCAGGAGTTGGCGGGAGGGATGAACAGGGGAGCACATGGGACGTTTAGGGCAGTGAGACCCCTCTGTGTGACACTGTGATGGTGGGTACGTGTCATTATCCATTTCTGGAAAATCTTTGTATTTTTCTCTTAGTTTTGCTGTGAACCTTAAACTTTCCTGAAAAAAAATAACATTTAAAAAAAAATCCAAAATATGCAGAGCCAAGAGTCCAGTGTCGTGTCTTTAAGTTTCCACTACGTGCGTCTGCTCACTAGTGTGCAGGCGGCCCCTGGCTTTCTGAGTGAAACGCAGCGCAGCGCACGGAAGCCTCACACTGACCCGCTCCGCACGCTGAGGCGGGCCGCCCGCAGAGGTGCACGGACTCGTCCCCAGAATAGAATGATGAGGTACCGCTCTGGGCTCCACATCTGAACAAAATAATTCTCAACACTGAAAAAGTATCATTAAAATGGGGAAAAAACAAAAAACAAAAAAAAATGGGGAAAACAGAAGAACATAGCATTTCGCAATCAATGCCATTAGCTTTTTCCTTGTCCTGGATGCTAAGTGGGTCCTGTGATTTCCACAATGATGCAGACATTAAGCTTCTTTCTATCATGTGGGATTCTAACAAAATCTCTGAAGAGAGAGCACTCCTTCAGGTCAATGAAAATCTGACAATAGCTTTAATCATCCCCTTTGTAGGGAGACTTTTTACAATTAGAAATGGGCATTTGCTAGAATAGCAGTCTTACACAGAATATAATAACATTTGGATGGTTAAAGGCTCTGCATCTCATTTACACATTTAGAGAAGGGAAGTTCTTTTATTCTTATACGACCAGCTCCACTGCCGCATGTGAGCTCCCTTCGGATGAACTGAAACAGTAACATAAAGAAGTTGTGAATTATTGGGGATCCGTGGTTCTTTTAATGTACCGCCTCCCTATGGGGTTCCATAAACAAAGCACACACATACAGGTTCGAGTGCTTCAGGTTGAACCTTTGCTTATAAATAATGCAGACAGCACTTTCTGGAGGTTTCCTGTCAGTGCACTGCCCAGAAGCCACATCTATGCGTGGCCTCGTTGTCAACCACGGTCCTAGGAGACGCATCCTCTGAGGATATTCTCAGCTGGATGACCCTCTGAGGTACCATTTCATTAAAGGGGGGAGGTGAGGGAGGGGCTGGTTTTAATTAAGTTAAAATCCAGTGACTGTTGTAAGCAGCTCCGGATCATTGCCCCACTGGCCATGCAGTTTTCTGTGCCCAGCTGTTCCAGACTAAACTTTGTAAGTTTTGACTGAACCACAATATTTCGTTTAGGAAAGGCTGGAGTATCATCAGCCGCCCTGGCTACCAGCTGTGGGAGTCACCGTGGTCGGAAACAAAACGAGACAAGACAGGGCTGAAAGGGCGGGGAGGCGGCACAGTTTTTGGTGGCACCTGTGATTTCTGTCACAGTGCAGTCTGTTAAGGACTATTGTCTCCCTCCATGGAGTCCAATAACTGCCTGCTTTCTTCCCCATCTGCCATGTTTCTTCTCTCCCCAGGGTCTGAAGATACCTGTTCTTTCCTGACTCACCAAGAACAAGATACGGCTGGGCTCAGAGGGGGAAATGGTGCTGAAAGGAAATGGGGAGATTAGGATGTGGGGGTCTGTCTGCAGGTTGGATTCCTGGCCATAAAGGGCGATGAAGGAGCACTGACTGCGTGGCGAACACACACCATATACAGATGATGGATTACAGAACTGCACACGTGAAATCCATATAATTTTACTAACTTCACCCCGAAAAGTTTAATTAAAAAATATTTTTTACAAAAGAAAAAAGAATTAAGAAGACCAGTGCCCCATCCCTACAGGCTGCTGGGGTGCCCTGGAAAAGCAGGGTGCAGCACCGCAGCA
>NW_017731535.1:125749-128067 GCF_001890085.2 Hipposideros armiger
ATTGCTCTACAAATATTTTCCCTGAGGTCGGTTCGAGATGTCACTCAGAGTCATTTCCCAGCATAGTATTTCCATTGACGTGAATTACTCGTCTTCGGAAATGCGGCTTACATTACGGATCTCACGGATCTCGACCTAATTTTTTGATTCCATGCAGCGCAGGCCACTTGTGTTCAAAGCACCTTTGTGCCTAAAACCAGAGCTCACTCACCTGCGTAACGGATCCTGAACCCTTTCTTGCTGGTCGCGTGATCAGTGGACCAGCGCAGATATAACTGAGGACCCCTGCTTGTGAAGTTGGATTGTTCCGTGTGGTTCCCACTTAAAACCACCAGCAGAGGGCTCTGACCAGAGGGACCTAAGTCACACAGGAAAACAGGAGAGTTCAGCTGTGAGTTAGCACCTACAAGATGCATGCTACTTTTAGCTTTTTAAGCATTGGAGTCGAAATGTACAACACAGAGCGATTTATTTCCATGGTGGACAAAAAACTCCTAATGAATACAGCAGCGCAGGTACGCCCTGATGAATATAAATTAATAGCCAACCCAAATAATCCGGTGTACATGTTAAAACATAACACTTAAATCAAATGAACCTTACCTATAAAACAGTAGTAATTGAAAAGAAGTCATCTGTCCTATCTTTAGTATCTGTGCATTGTACGGATACAGACCAAGAGGAGCCCTCGGGCAATCCTGGGGGGCCAACACATTAGCACCTCACTTTGGAACACTGAATGTTTAAATACAGTTCTGTAAACTCTATGACCTTGCAAAGGCGTTATTTATACAGCAAAATGTGTATTCCAGCCTTGTTTCTTATGACAAAATTTAGATCCTAACTAGTAGTCTGAAGTTTTAAAAACAGAATTGAAATTGCCATCAAAAGGAATTGCATGCAGCATTTAAGAATAATGAATGGGATAAACGTGTGTCAGCACAGGTCATCCTTAAAATAGTGACAACCGAAGAAGTGTATTTGCAGATAAATGTGATAGCTGTTGTGGAAAAATAAAAAGTCTGAAATACATCAACACATAAATTATGTGTGTGAGTGTGTGTGTTTGTACATAGATAGGGGATGATGACAGAAGATAGACTGATGGTAGGCATGGAGTGGGGGGAGGGAGGTGGGGGAGAGAGGGAGAGGGAGAGGGAGAGGGAGAGGGAGAGAGAGAGCCAGAGAGAGAGACAGAGAGAGAGAGAGAGCAACTAAGGTAAATTTAATAAAAATCCTAAAATTCATTACATTGAGTAATGAGTCCATATCTATGTTTTCTACTTTTTTACCTCTCTGTACATTTGAAACCTTTAATAATGTAGAAAGCAAAGTTAATATCAATGCACAGTTAATAAAAGCATGTGAGGCGCAGAACTGACTAACATCCCTCCACCATCATCCTCAGGCCATGTTACTTATTGAGGGACGTCCTCTCTGGGATGTGGGCTGAGTCACACTGCGGGGCTGGTCTGTGACACTGACAGTGACCTCAGGGCTTTCTCATGGCCCAAAAGCCTTCATGGCTTTTCTCCACGACTCATTTCACTCCCGGGAAACGCATCAGTGGGGCAGAATGTGGCCTCGCTGCTGGACGTGGCACAAACTCTGTCAGGCTAAGGGACGCCCATCTTTGAGAATCATGCGTAGCATTTTTGCTCCTGTAGGAGGCTGAGAAAACCCAGCTCCATTCATTGTGTAACTCCCAATCGGAGCAGTTGTGATGCTTTTCCCAAATAAAGCTGTTATGGGCTGGACTGTGTCTCCTCACCCCCGCTGAACACTTTCTATGTTGAAGCCCTAACTTTCAGGATCTCAGAATATGACGACATTAGAAGACGGGGTCTTTAAGAAGATAATTATGGTTAAATGAGGTCACTAGGGTGAACCCTATTCCAATCTGACTGGGGTCCTTCTGAGCAGAGGTGATCAGGACACAGGCACACACAGAGCGACGGCCGTGTAAGGACACGGGGAGGAGGCAGCCATCTGCAGCCATCTACATGCCCAGGGGAGGCCCTGGGACATGGAGACCTCACATCTGTAGCTTCAGAATGGTGGGAAAGCATTGTGTGTGTTTCGTGTTTAAGCTGCCCAGCCTGTGGTGTTTGGTTACAGTAGCCCTTTCGAGCACATTCAAGATGACACAGCCCGGGTTCTGTTCAGTCGGAGTGGAGAATCGGAGAAAAGCTGCAGGCTGTGAAAGACTGTCCTGTGCTCAGTGTTCTGGAAAAGGGCGGCTGTGTTTCATAATCGAAGGAGACAGGGCTGTGTTTTGTGTGCTGGTCTCCTTGTTATTGCTGTCTGAAGAGATAATG
>NW_017731535.1:130592-132596 GCF_001890085.2 Hipposideros armiger
GTCTGGGAGTTCAAGTAGTTGCCCGGGTAACCTGGACTGAGGATCACGCCGGAAGACTCTGTCCGGACTTCGTTCGCTGGGCATTGCGCTAACGAGAAAAGGACCAGTAAACGTTTTCCTCAACAGAATGAACTGAAATTCCATAGGGCAGGGTCTCCCCCCGTATATACAAGCCGATGGAAAGACACAGCTGAGCTATGACTGAATCTAACACAGGAGACAGACACGGCAGACCAACACGGAATAAAGTAACACTGTAATATCACCATATACTTTAAAAGACAATTACACATACATCACATATGTTGATATGTAGGGTGATTAGATAGATGACATAGATAGATGATAGGTAGATCAATGATAGATGACAGACAGGTAAGTAGATAATGATAGACAGGTAAATAGATGATAGACAGGTAGGCACATCGATCCTATTTAACTCTAGGGTCAAAGAGGTTACGTCTTCAACCCAGCCCCAGGGCGGCCAAATGTGGGGTGGTTGTCACACGGACAAGAAACGCTGACCCCGAGTGGTCTCCGCATGGCCGAGGTAGTGAAGCATTAGGCCCACTCCTGCTGCCTGGTCCTTCATGCGCGAAGCAGGGTTCTGGGGGAGGGCGGCCTTCCTCTCACCCCGCCCACGCCACCTGGGGAGGAACTGTCCTCACCCCTTAATTCAGGGCAGGTGCCCCGTGGATTCCGCCCAGAGTCCCGGGTTTTCCCCAACTCAACTAAAAAGTAAGACCTCACCTCTTCAGAGTAGCATTGCAAAAATAATGTGAAATTTTATGCAATAACAGAAAGTTCGTATTTATTTCTGCCTTGGAGTTTACTTTTCATTATATTTATAACAGAAATTTTAAATTTGTCGGGCTCGCTTGGGACTCTGGAAAATCAGAGACTCCTGGGCTCAGCACCACATCGCATCCCTGTCTCTCGTTTGTAAAGGAGTGGCCTCCAGCGGATGACTGTATCGTGGTGAGTCCTTCAGATAGTGCCGAGGCATTGACATTTTCCCTCCTGCTTCCTTGNCTGGTCTCCTTGTTATTGCTGTCTGAAGAGATAATGTATATTCCAAAATAAAATGCCACTGGGAAATTAATTAACCTGAATTTATGAAATTCAAAACTGTCATTTTGCATGACAGAACTCAAGAGTAAATCTTCAGGTACTGTTAATCCAACACCTAATTCTTCACCGTCTTCCATCTGTTCTCTTTGCCTGTCATGTAACAAACTTTCTAAAGGACTGTTCTTTCAACGAGGCACAAGAAGACGAGTGACAGACATAAGGGGAGTAAGTGCTGCTTGCACTAAGATGGAAATTATTAGGGTTTTTACAAGTGAACACCCCAATCTTCATTTTGACACCTTTCTTGGTTGAATTCTATAATGACTAAAACTTATTTTTTTTTAAATTAAGAAATAACTACTATTGGACCTGTCGAAAGGAATATACTCCTGGGCTAATAAAGTTTAAAATCAATGTTTTCAGCATTTTTTTTGGTCTCAACTCATGAGCCATAAAAGAGTCATTGTCTTATAAAAAAAGAAAAAAAAAGAATGAGATGAGACGAACATGACATTTACTGCAACAAAAATGCCAATGCTTAAAAACAGGTGTATTCACATAAGACTCTGACCTTTCGTTTTGTAGAAAAATCTTTGAGACCAGGCCCAACCTAGTCACAGATCTCTATGACAATTCTGACAGCAAGTGCTGTGACATTGGCTCTATTATCTGCTTTGCTGGCTGACAATGGGGGACCTGTCCACACCTGGGGAGAGCAGGTTGTAAGCATGCAGGGCACGCGTCGGTGACACTGATTTTGCTCTTGGCGTTAGACGATGCAGACGCAGAGCCAGAGAAAGTCTAATTCAAGTAGGGAAACAACGGAACGAGCCGAAAATGTAACTGCTAAGTGTATTTCATCATGTACAGCATTCTATTAGGTTGTCGGAAAAGTCGTGATGTATTTTTTCTATGTTTTTTGTTGCAAAAATG
>NW_017731535.1:133298-144374 GCF_001890085.2 Hipposideros armiger
GTCTGCAGCAAGGTGAAGTTGATGTAGACCCCGTGGCCAGGGGGCACCGTGATAAGCCACACACAGTCCTTCAATATTGGGTACTCATCTGGAAATCCAGGGGAATAAATGGTGCCATTTGGAGATGTTACATTGTATCCACAAGGAGCTGAAAAGGAAGTAAAGAAAACTTCAGCCCAATAATGCTTTAGGAAGGATACAGTTAAATATTTCTGCTCCTAAAGTCCCTTTGCCAACATTTTCCCTTATGAGAAATAATTGTGAAATATTTCTCAAGAACTACTTTGTCAAAATAATTCCCCTAAAGTCTTAAAACCCTAGAAGAATTACACTTCTAAGCCATCCATTTCATTTATTATATTCACCAAACATTCAAAATATCTTCAGGATAAAGTCATTCCCATATAATTAAAAAGAAAAAACCCTTAGTCAGTTGTCTTCTGTACTGTGTTGATAATCCATTGGACTATCCCATCAAGGGATTATGTGGAAAGTATGCATAAATATAAGACCTTTTTTTTGTTTTAAGTGAGATTTCTAAAGCCTATTTAAACTGTTCAAAAGAATGGCATTTAGGTCTATGTGCCTTGAAACAAAGACATTATCAATACTTCGCAGATCTATACCTGGAGAAAGGAGATAAAATTCTGTAAGTGCTATTTTTTTGAACCACTTCCATATCTCACTGGCTTTCAACTATGGGGAGAATCATAATACCCAATCAGTCCATTTTTGTTTTACTTCAGAAATTGATATTCACTGTTGCCATGGTGATTGTTTTATTTATGGAAGAATAAAGTGACCATAATCAACAGAATAATCTGAGATATATTCTTTAATTCACATAGTGGTATAATATAATACATCAAAATCGTGGGCATGTGAATTTTTTAGTCAAACCAAAAGGCAGCAGATGTGCTATGAGTGTCTGTCACCAGCATGAATCTTGTGTGGCTTTTAATGAGTTGCCACAAAAGGTGTAGAATTTAAGTGGAGTGAATAGACCTAAATACGTGGGAAAAATAAAAAGTTCAATAATTCAAAATAATGAGTGATGAAATACCATACAGCAGTATACTACTGTACAGGTTTATACTGATTTGAAGGGAGGTAGAAATGAGCCCATGTAAAACTTACTGAATCTGGCTGGAGTTTGAGATAAATTCATTAGAAGGGGCTGTGGAGAACACATTGCAAGTTTTATAATGTGATTATTGATCAGTGGGCTTTGGAGTCAGACAAACCTTGATTTATAATGTAGGAAAGTGTCCACATACTTACAACCTGTGACAAAAGGGCCACAAACCACCTTGCAAACACCACAAGCTACTTGGTGGCCCCGGGGGACGTGACATTTTTTCTCACTTCCAAGCTTCATGCAATTGTTCACCCTGCGCTAGAAGCTCATTTTCTCCTTTGCTGCCAGGGCGAAGCAGTCTCCTCTTCAAACTCACTCAAACGGCAGCCTCCGTGAAGCCTCTCCCGCTTGGCTTGGGCTTTGTTCACTTATCACGTGGCTGTAATTAGCCGCCAGCTGCTCCTCACCATCCGACTACCAGCGGCTCCAAGCCAGGGACCCTGTGTGCCCTTCACCCCACGCACAACCCCCTTTCGTTAACCCATGGACTAGCTCAGATCACAATCGATAATAGACAACAAATAATGGGTGAACTGAAAATGACTGAGACAACAAACAGAAAACACCTTACTAATAAACGCACTGAGCCAGTGGGCGGACATATCTTATCTGTGATTTGAGATTAATCATTTGGTATGGATTCATAACTCTGAGTTTTCCTTTTGCATTTGATTTTATAAGTTAAACCTTATAGTTGTACAACCACATTATATATGGTATTACCTACCTTCCCATTGGGGAAACAAAACAAAATTTAATAAACAAAACCCCAAATTAGTGCAAAAGAAACGGTGTGACAATATTTTTGGTAGGACACAGAACTGGCTTCTGCGATCCTTCACGTCACTTAATAGGTGTAGGACACGGAGCAAGCCCCACATAATGCAGTGCACGTCACAGCCAGGGGAGGCAAGATGCCGGGGTCTTTCTCCCCAGGGGCCAAAGAGCAAATAAACACACATCCATTTATATGTCCATGGAAATGCATGCTGATATTGCCATCACGGTAAGAGACAGGTATTTGGCCTTTCTCCCGCCTCCTTGCCACGCTGTCCTATAATATTCAAGTAATACACCCTTTCATTCACTTATTCAACAAGTATTTCCTAAGACTCTATTATGTACCAGCTGGTGTTGTTGGACCCGGGTGGGGGTGGGGTGGTAGTGGAGGAGGAGGGGAAGGGGGAGAGGGAGAAGAAGAAGATGAAGAAGAATGGGGTCTGGAGATACTCAGGGCTGGTGAACAGTTGGAAGGACGGGGGGCAGTGTTTCCCATTGTTTCCCCAATGGGAAGGTAGGTAATACCATATATAACGTGGTTGTACAACTACAAGGTTTAACTTATAAAATCAAATGCAAAAGGAAAACTTAGAGTTATGAGTCCATACCAAATGCTCACCGGCCACACACCTTGCGCTCCCCAGGCCTTCCAACCTAGCTGTTCCCGAGTTACGTCATCTGTAATAAACCTGAGGAAACTGTGGCCTGAGTTCTGTGAGGTCCTCCCTCAAATGAAGCCAACAGGAGGAGGGAGTCATGGGAGTCCGGTCTATGCAGAGCCCCTCAGAAGGTGACAACCTGGTCTTGGGACTGGAACCTGAAGAGTGGGGGAAGGGAGGCTTGTGGGACCCAGCCCTTAAGGCTGTGGAGCTGTCCCCACTCAGTGTCAGAGCTGGGGTCAACTGCAGGCCCCGGCTAGTGCCGCGGAACTGCCCGGAGTAGGAAACACCCCCACGTGTGGCCAGAAGAGTCAGCAATGTGAGTGTCATGGGTCACTCTTTCCAAGCGGGTGCTCAGCAGAGCTTCAGAGGTGAGAAAGGGCTGCTCTGGGAAGCACGGCTAAGGAGGGAATGCTCTCTAGTTACTTCTGTAGGAACTTCTGTCTCCAGAAAACAAGAGGTGCATAAAAAGGATGACGCCCTCAGCTTCCGTCAGACCGCAGGGCCGGCTCAGGCGCACTGACCAGGGTCTCACCCATGAGGATGAACTTGGGGTCTGGCCACACCTGCCACCTTCACCCACTCCCCCTTGTGCCCCTTCTCTGCTCTGCACCCCGTTCACGGGTCACATCCCTGCTACTAGGGGAGATGATGCCTTCAGGTGGCTCACACAGAGTGGCGGCTGTGTCTGGCCAGCTCCTGGTCACGTGAAGCTAGAGCGAGGAGACACTGGAATACAAGCGGATGGGCATGGCGGACGTCGGCACAGGGACGTGGGGACACGCCATCGCTTTACTGGGGCCGGGCATGGAAAACTCAGGGGGCAACGGGACATCTCTTTATTGGGCTATCTTTTTCTCTCACTTAAACAAGTGCAATGTGGCTTTCTCTGAATAGAGGTGGGTAAAAAGACAGAGCATATTAAGTGNCTGGCTCGCCCTGCCAACCTCATCTCCCGGCTGCCCATCTGCAACCTTATTACAACCTTTTTTACAAACTAGTAAACATAAGACAGTGTCTTCTCGGTTCTCTGAGCTCTTCTAACGAATGATCGAACCTGAGGAAGGGGTCACAGGAACCTCTGATTTTTGCAGCCAGTGAGACGCACGCAGGACAACCTGGACTTGAGATTGGCTTCTAAATGGGGGTGTTCCTGTGGGGCTGAGCCCTGAACCTGTGGGGTCTGGCGCCTTGTCTGGGTAGATGGTGTCAGAATAGAGTTCAATCGTAAGACACCCGGCTGGTGTCCGCAGAGAATGGCAGGATTGCCTGGTGCTGCGGGAAAACCTTCCACACCCTCATTCAGCTGTTTTCTAAATTGACATAAGTGTCCAACATGGTAACCGTTATTTGCATATGCTACTAGCTTTCAAGGGTCAGTTTACTACCACTGTCCCCAAGGAAAGTCAGCCACCCTAAGAGTAGTGACCGTTTTCGGAGGAGACCTTCTGAAAGTGAGAATGGTGTCTGAAGAAGCAGGCTCACAGCGAATGCAACTTTTCATCAAGAATGTATTGGGGGCTTGGCCCCCCACTCGAGCCCAATTAAATCAATCAAAAATAGAAAAGCACTGGAAGAAAGACTACAATTAACTGCGTATTTGATAAACGTCATCTGAGTCCCTATTTATTTTGTTAAATAATGTGGTGTTTAGGGAACGACACCTAAGATAATTCTCAGGTCGTTTTAAACTAATTTACTCCTGAATTGAAACAGATGGGAGCTAGGTGACCCTGTGTTGTGACTGCTACAAGTGCAGTAGGGCGTGGGGGAGGCAAGCTCCCTGTAAATGCGGGTGACAGCACAGCAACCCAGAGAATGACACGCACAGTGTGTTGCTTTACTCTGGTCCTGGATCCTCATGAATTGATGTCGTTTAAATATAAACTAGGTTAATCTCAGGGGGTCAACATGATAAAGGCATTTTCTGTTTTTGAAGTAGTACCCTGAGTACATATTTATGCCTTCTCTAATCAACTCAGGCCGATTTGGCTTTAAGGTCATATCAGATAGATGGACAGGTGGACAGAAAGGTAATGGGTAGACAGGTGACAAAGGACGCATAGTAAACAGGAACGTTGGAACCTAGGTGGTGTGCATTCAGGTTTCATTTTTAAACTATTGCAACCTTGCCAAATACGTTTGCAAATGTTCCTGATGAACTGCTGGCACAAAAGCAAGCCTTCTCAGTGGACGTGGCTTTAACGTCTAGAGCTGGCTAAGATGTTTCGGTTAGCAGCTGCAGTGGGTCACAGCACAGAGGGAGAGTCAAAGAAGAGCCGCGCAGGCGCACGCTGGCTTCCACGTGGCCGCGAGCACAGGCAGGGCCGGGCCAGGCGCATGCGCACCTACCTTCGCACACTGGGACTGCGCCTTCGAACTGCAGCTGGGAGCTGAGCCTGCAGGTGAGTGTGTCGGCCCCGGTCAGCGTGTACCCAGGCTGGCACTGGTATCTCACGAAGTCTCCTGAAAGAGGCCACACAAAACGCTTGGAAATCACGTTTCCGTGACATCTGGAGCGTGTGCACGCATGATACACAGCTGGTGACCTGAAGGGTGAGGTCAATGTGCGAACTCTTTCTGAACCAATGTTCACATTCATTTTTAGACTGTTTAATAAAATAGTACTCTTTCAGTTCTTCGCTTATAAAGATGCCATCTTAAACGTAACCAATGGTAGTACAGAAATTATGTGGCAGTTTTTTCTTCCTTGACTAATGCATCTATGTCGTTATCCTTGAGGATTGCAGAAAAACAATAAAGTGAAATGGACGCTTGGGGTTTTAGGCTGTGAAACAGAATGGCTTCAATGCAGACAGCGAGGGCCAAGCCAGCCCTGGGCCTGACTTGGACAGCACCCCCATTATATCAGCCTTTAATTGTGTGGCGCAGTCGGGTCCCGTGGGGAGACCAGTGGCCTGAAACCTGCTGTGACAACAGGACAGAGCCTTTGTAACTGAGACTGAGAAACCCCAGGTCACAACAATTATACTACAAACATATCCAGTGGCTGGCTTCCTAATGTGACCTGATGATTATTTAATAAAATAGACCATTAATATAAAGAGACAAAGCATAATTTCTCAATGTTATCGTTTAAATATATTCACCAATTATATCCCAGTGTAAATGAAAAGCTGATGTCACACTAATCATTCTTTTATCCACTAATGTTTACGTTCTTCTGTTGCACGACCAAGCGTCTCTAACGAAACACTAAAGTCCCTGAAAACTTTACTCCAAAGAAAAACGTGGACTAGTAAATGCTCGAGGGGGAACGCGCTCAAAACGACAACGGCGAACGTCAAATGCCAAAAAGCCCCGTCATGGAAATGAAGAAGGGAAACATCCTTTGGACACCTGACCTCCACGCTCCACCTCCCGGCTACGCTTAAGGACTATTTCTGACAAAGACGCACATACTCTCTTACAGCTACTGCAGTGGGGGTGTGTAAAAGGGCCGGACGGGAAGAACATGTTACCTATTTCAAAATCGTCATCCTCCGTGAGCATTTCTGCCTGTGGAACTGTGGGAGGCGGTGGACATTTCTTGAGCTGAAATGCTAAATGGTTTATGGAAACAAACAAACAAACTGGAGTTACATCTGCTGAATAAACAAAATTATTCGAAATGCATTCCTCTCACATTGCTGTAATGCTTAGGTATGCTGTGCAGACATGTCCTTATTTGTAAATCATTGTTGTATAATATCCTCAGGCTTCCAGGGCTCTCAGGATTATTTAACACCCAGGAATATGTAGAGAAGGGAAAAAGTAGACAACTTAAAAATGATTTAAATCCATGCTTGGGATTCTATAAGAGAAAGGGTCCATGCAGGGCCTAGTTCCACGCCCACACATAGATGGGGTAAGGCCTCTGGCTCTGGCCCTGAGGACTTCCACGGGTGACGGTCCTCATGAGAGACAAGGAATTTCATACATTCCCCCAATCATCTAGTGTCCATTTTCAAAATCCGCCCGTCTGTAAGCACCTGGCATTTTCACTGCGCCTCACCGGCAGGGAGGCACACAGACATCTACGACAAGTGCCAAGTTCACTGGCCTCCGTTTCAGTTTCATTTCCCACGCACTTGGAATGAATCCAAGTTTACTGCGAAACACAGCTTAATAAAATGGGAAATGGTAAAGATATCAGTAAGCGAAATGGGGTCACAGGAGACGCTGGCATCAAATGGAAGAGGCTCTCGTCAGGCGTTCCCTGACAGGACCGAGGGTGTTCGCGGGGACAGGCGCACGGCAATGGCGGGAGGGGACCACCTCATGAGGGCTGAGAAGGCACTGACCATGGAAATTGAGGACGAAGAAGCCTCCGTTGGAGAAGTCGCTGTGAAACTTCAGCAGGACCTGATTGGTGGAACTGTAAGCTGACTCGAGGGCCGTGTTCCCACTGAACACTCCTAGCTGCGGCGAATTCTGATCCGGCCCGTCCCTGAGAAAGGAGGAAGGGCAGCCTGAGTAAGAGGCCTCAGGACAGCTTCCGCCCGCCGACCCGCTCTCTTCCCGTGGTTGGACTCCATCTGGGTCTGACCCCAGGCCCCAGGGGACAGGCTGGCGTGCAAACCTAGCAGCTCGGATGACTCCACACGCGGTCCCCCAGGGGACCTTTTCGGAAGAATTTGAGAGACAGTGTCATGTTTATTCCAAGGACTGCAATAGCATTCATCAGCTTTCTTTCAAAAGCTGCATTTTAAAGTCTGAAATTCAATGGTGTCTCTTTAATTACCGGTGAGATTTGTGGAGATCTTGCTACTGAATTAGAATATTTAAAAAGCTGAATAAAGTATTACCATCTTTTAGATGCTGTGTTTAGAAATATCAAGATGTTTAACATTCCCAAAGTTGACGGCACTGTCCAGTCTCTTTCCCTGGCGTCTGACAATAGGGACTCACCCACTTTTCTTAACTATAAAGACCTTCCAGAGCTGTGGGCTAATCTGGGGGAAACTGCTGACATTATCCTACTGTTGGATTTTGTTGTTGCTGTTTTGCATTTGAAATAGCAGCTTCAGGTGGTCAACCTAACATTTCAAGTTGTCCCTTTGTCCTCGTTCCCACATGGTGACCTCCCTGTAAGAGTGAGCTCTGCAGCTGCAAAGGCCAGCCTCTTTCTCGCCCTCAGATGCTGTGTGTCCCGCAAAATGAGACTGGCTGTTCTGCCACCAGGACCTGCTCTCACAGTTCTTCCTCCTAAAGCCCTCAGGTGAGTCCTCAGTGCTCCTGGAATGAAACTCCACACCTCAGCCTGGGTCACAAGCCCTGCACTGTCTGCCCTGCTGACATTGCCAGCTCTGGGAGCCCTCGCGAGACCTCAGCCATGCCAGCCTGATGCCCAGTGCCTGGAACTCATGTGCTGCTGCCTCACAGCCCTTCCAGGAATGAGAACAAGACCACCCTTACAGCAACTTCACCAACATGCACACACGCACGCACACATGAACACACATATGTACACAGGCACACACACAGATGCACATACACACGTACACGTGCACACCCATATGTACACATGAACACACATGCACACATGTGTACACATGCACACATGTGCGCACACCTGTGTATACATACACCCATGCACACTGCATTGTTAACTGCAATCACTCCTTCAGTTTTCATTGCTGTTTAGTTCAAATGCACAGCTGAGCTCTAGGATGTGGGCTATGCTCCCTCCTGGGG
Organism: Hipposideros armiger; assembly: GCF_001890085.2. NCBI lineage: Eukaryota > Metazoa > Chordata > Mammalia > Chiroptera > Hipposideridae > Hipposideros > Hipposideros armiger. The sequence goes on from NW_017731535.1 coordinate 141,573, forward strand.
CCCGATGGTCTGCTCTACTTCTCTGAGTGTCACAGTATCACAGGGTCATTGTCATTTCCCGGTACCCCTATGAATCTCACCTCCAAAAGCAAAGGTGGGGAGCATCATCCCCATAGATACACACATTCAGTCCAGAAGAGCCTAAGTAACTCACCCAGGCTGCACAGGTCACTAGGCGGGGACCCAGAGCTGGAGTCCCACCCCGGAGCCTGGCTCAGTGTCTCTGACACGGATGTGGAGGGCTGTCTGCACTGTTTATAAGCATGGAAGGGAGGCTGTGTGTAAAGTTTTTCAATAGTTCTAGAAACACAAGTCTCATAGTGGTAAAGGATCCTATATGCTTTCCTTTGACAAAAAAATTGCACTTAAATATGTAAAATAAAAAATCTTGGGGGGGCGGGTCTCCTATATTCAGAGTAATCCTGGATCTATCCACCATGCAACAAAACTCAAACTTGTTACATGATGTTTATTCTCTACACTTCTAAATTTAGTCGGTTAACTTCCTTTTCAATATCTACATAACGACTTCATTTCTAAATACATAATCTGACGGCTAAGTGACCTGGGAGCAGTTGTAAGCATGGTTATCCCAACCACAGACTGGCTTTTTCAGGAGCAGGTCTCCTACCAGACGGCAATGTAGTCGTTGACGGCTTCAGTCTGCAGCAAGGTGAAGTTGATGTAGACCCCGTGGCCAGGGGGCACCGTGATAAGCCACACACAGTCCTTCAATATTGGGTACTCATCTGGAAATCCAGGGGAATAAATGGTGCCATTTGGAGATGTTACATTGTATCCACAAGGAGCTGAAAAGGAAGTAAAGAAAACTTCAGCCCAATAATGCTTTAGGAAGGATACAGTTAAATATTTCTGCTCCTAAAGTCCCTTTGCCAACATTTTCCCTTATGAGAAATAATTGTGAAATATTTCTCAAGAACTACTTTGTCAAAATAATTCCCCTAAAGTCTTAAAACCCTAGAAGAATTACACTTCTAAGCCATCCATTTCATTTATTATATTCACCAAACATTCAAAATATCTTCAGGATAAAGTCATTCCCATATAATTAAAAAGAAAAAACCCTTAGTCAGTTGTCTTCTGTACTGTGTTGATAATCCATTGGACTATCCCATCAAGGGATTATGTGGGAAGTATGCATAAATATAAGACCTTTTTTTTGTTTTAAGTGAGATTTCTAAAGCCTATTTAAACTGTTCAAAAGAATGGCATTTAGGTCTATGTGCCTTGAAACAAAGACATTATCAATACTTCGCAGATCTATACCTGGAGAAAGGAGATAAAATTCTGTAAGTGCTATTTTTTTGAACCACTTCCATATCTCACTGGCTTTCAACTATGGGGAGAATCATAATACCCAATCAGTCCATTTTTGTTTTACTTCAGAAATTGATATTCACTGTTGCCATGGTGATTGTTTTATTTATGGAAGAATAAAGTGACCATAATCAACAGAATAATCTGAGATATATTCTTTAATTCACATAGTGGTATAATATAATACATCAAAATCGTGGGCATGTGAATTTTTTAGTCAAACCAAAAGGCAGCAGATGTGCTATGAGTGTCTGTCACCAGCATGAATCTTGTGTGGCTTTTAATGAGTTGCCACAAAAGGTGTAGAATTTAAGTGGAGTGAATAGACCTAAATACGTGGGAAAAATAAAAAGTTCAATAATTCAAAATAATGAGTGATGAAATACCATACAGCAGTATACNACACGAGACAAGTCACTTTTGAGAGCTCCTCTGTCTTCATCCCAGGGTGCTGGCACAGAGCGCCTACATCCCTTGGCACGTCGTCCTGAGCGGGGCATGTGCCATTCATACAGAGCCCCTTTGCATCCCACCTGAGTGCATGCTAATGCGGTGACAGGAACCCACTGGTCACCAGGATGCCCAGTGGTCAGAGGGCGAAGCTTCCAGCCCCACTCACAGACCCCTGGTGAGTTTGGAGGTGGGGAGAGATGGAGGTGCAGCTCTAAAAACTCTTGAAAAACGCGCTTCGATGAGCTCTGGGTGGGCGAGAGCGTCCGCAGGCCGGCAGGGGCCAGAGGCTCCTGTGCTTGGCCTCCTGGCTCGCCCTGCCAACCTCATCTCCCGGCTGCCCATCTGCAACCTTATTACAACCTTTTTTACAAACTAGTAAACATAAGACAGTGTCTTCTCAGTTCTCTGAGCTCTTCTAACGAATGATCGAACCTGAGGAAGGGGTCACAGGAACCTCTGATTTTTGCAGCCAGTGCGAAGCACGCAGGACAACCTGGACTTGAGATTGGCGACTAAATGGGGGTGTTCCGGTGGGGTTGAGCGCTGAACCTGCGGGGCCTGGCGCCTTGTCTGGGTAGATGGTGTCAGAATAGAGTTCAATCATAAGACACCCGGCTGGTGTCCGCAGAGAATGGCAGGATTGCCTGGTGCTGTGGGAAAACCTTCCACACCCTCATTCAACTGTTTTCTAAATTGACATAAGTGTCCAACATGGTAACTGTTATTTGCATATGCTACTAGCTTTCAAGGGTCAATTTACTGCCACTGTCCCCAAGGAAAGTCAGCCACCCTAAGAGTAGTGACCGTTTTCAAGGAGACCTTCTGAAAGTGAGAATGGTGTCTGAAGAAGCAGGCTCACAGTGAGTGCAATTTTTCATCAAGAATGTATTGGGCTGGGCCGGCCGAGTGGCGCGATGGTTAAGAACTGGCTTGGGACGCCAGAGGACCCCGGTTCGGACCCCACATATGAGGGCCAGTGATGTGCCTCGCCCAAGAAGAGCGCAATGATGA
>NW_017731535.1:150775-153837 GCF_001890085.2 Hipposideros armiger
GGTATGGATTCATAACTCTGAGTTTTCCTTTTGCATTTGATTTTATAAGTTAAACCTTATAGTTGTACAACCACATTATATATGGTATTACCTACCTTCCCATTGGGGAAACAAAACAAAATTAAATAAACAAAACCCCAAATTAGTGCAAAAGAAACGGTGTGACAATATTTTTGGTAGGACACAGAACTGGCTTCTGCGATCCTTCACGTCACTTAATAGGTGTAGGACACGGAGCAAGCCCCACATAACGCAGTGCACGTCACAGCCGGGGGAGGCAAGATGCCGGGGTCTTTCTCCCCAGGGGCCAAAGAGCAAATAAACACACATCCATTTATATGTCCATGGAAATGCATGCTGATATTGCCATCACGGTAAGAGACAGGTATTTGGCCTTTCTCCCGCCTCCTTGCCACGCTGTCCTATAATATTCAAGTAATACACCCTTTCATTCACTTATTCAACAAGTATTTCCTAAGACTCTATTATGTACCAGCTGGTGTTGTTGGACCCGGGTGGGGGTGGGGTGGTAGTGGAGGAGGAGGGGAAGGGGGAGAGGGAGAAGAAGAAGATGAAGAAGAATGGGGTCTGGAGATACTCAGGGCTGGTGAACAGTTGGAAGGACGGGGGGCAGTGTTTCCCATTGTTTCCCCAATGGGAAGGTAGGTAATACCATATATAACGTGGTTGTACAACTACAAGGTTTAACTTATAAAATCAAATGCAAAAGGAAAACTTAGAGTTATGAGTCCATACCAAATGCTCACCGGCCACACACCTTGCGCTCCCCAGGCCTTCCAACCTAGCTGTTCCCGAGTTACGTCATCTGTAATAAACCTGAGGAAACTGTGGCCTGAGTTCTGTGAGGTCCTCCCTCAAATGAAGCCAACAGGAGGAGGGAGTCATGGGAGTCCGGTCTATGCAGAGCCCCTCAGAAGGTGACAACCTGGTCTTGGGACTGGAACCTGAAGAGTGGGGGAAGGGAGGCTTGTGGGACCCAGCCCTTAAGGCTGTGGAGCTGTCCCCACTCAGTGTCAGAGCTGGGGTCAACTGCAGGCCCCGGCTAGTGCCGCGGAACTGCCCGGAGTAGGAAACACCCCCACGTGTGGCCAGAAGAGTCAGCAATGTGAGTGTCATGGGTCACTCTTTCCAAGCGGGTGCTCAGCAGAGCTTCAGAGGTGAGAAAGGGCTGCTCTGGGAAGCACGGCTAAGGAGGGAATGCTCTCTAGTTACTTCTGTAGGAACTTCTGTCTCCAGAAAACAAGAGGTGCATAAAAAGGATGACGCCCTCAGCTTCCGTCAGACCGCAGGGCCGGCTCAGGCGCACTGACCAGGGTCTCACCCATGAGGATGAACTTGGGGTCTGGCCACACCTGCCACCTTCACCCACTCCCCCTTGTGCCCCTTCTCTGCTCTGCACCCCGTTCACGGGTCACATCCCTGCTACTAGGGGAGATGATGCCTTCAGGTGGCTCACACAGAGTGGCGGCTGTGTCTGGCCAGCTCCTGGTCACGTGAAGCTAGAGCGAGGAGACACTGGAATACAAGCGGATGGGCATGGCGGACGTCGGCACAGGGACGTGGGGACACGCCATCGCTTTACTGGGGCCGGGCATGGAAAACTCAGGGGGCAACGGGACATCTCTTTATTGGGCTATCTTTTTCTCTCACTTAAACAAGTGCAATGTGGCTTTCTCTGAATAGAGGTGGGTAAAAAGACAGAGCATATTAAGTGATATTAAATGAACAATTACATTTTATGGACCCTACATATCCACTAAGAGGGTTACAGACAACTTATAGATGTTTTTCTCCAGGATTATATTAAGATATCTGACTAAACTTGAAGAGTGTGAAGAAAACATCTGCAGTATCACAACCAATACACATTTGGCATGAATATTCATGGACTGTAAACTCTTGACTATTAACGTGTCCAGGTTCTGAATGCTTAATGTCAGAACACGTGGAGCACCGCAGGTATTTCTGACCCGTTTTCTTTGCTTCAGTTACTCTGATTTCCTTAAAGTGGTTTTCAGATAGAAAGGTGGAGTACACCCTGTCTTAGAAATTACTGTTTGATAATGTCAATTTTAAAAATAATGCTTATAAATACAGGTTATAAAACAGACAGAGTTGCAGTTTCTATAGTGTCATTTTTTTATCCTGAAATCTTGCGAATAATTACTCTGTATTTATCAATCAACTTGGTAAACACTAATTTTAAAAATATGTACATAATAATATATTTTTGGCTGGTTGGATTTCTCATGTCAATTATGCAATCAGGTTGTTTTCTGTTTACCAAATCTGTCAGTCTAAAAGAAGCTGCTAACACATTTTTTGCAACATATTAAGTTGTCCTAATAATTACCTCTGTCCATAGAGTTCCCCGCCATATGTACTAATGCATTTGGAAGTGAGGTATCTGATGACAGTGCTCAAACTTAAAAAATAACTTAAAAGACTATTACATAAATATTTCAATGAGAAAGGATTAATTAAGTCAATAAAATATTTAAAATTTTGAACTATACTTGTTAAGTGTCAATGCATATTTAATTAACAAATTAAATTTAGTAAATTAATAAACCACACAGTCTTCTTGACCATATTTTAACAATTATAACCCACTTTTTAAAAACTGAGACCTCTGTATAATTGTAAGTTACTGGCAAAATAAATAATGTCTTGAATTTCTCAAGTCACTTTCAGGCATATTCTTTCATTTATTTATTTTAAGGATATCATACTTTTAGTCCAGATTCTTTTCAGATAAGTTTGGACTATACTAATGCTACATAACAGAGTCTTATGTAAATTAACATATTAATATTTTCAGCATATTCATACAAATTAGTATAATATGTACTGTGAAGATTGACACCTTAAGATTTAGCATTCTTGAATCTTAATTGTCTGAATTGCTCAATTTTTAATAAAGAAGCCCAGAGGTTGTTCAAAGCATTGATGCTTTTGCCTGAGATTCTTCTGACGTCTATGGGGCTGGACCTTTGAAAGTAGTTTTCCAGTACACTTGCCCTGTATGCCAACCATAAATC
>NW_017731535.1:155533-165975 GCF_001890085.2 Hipposideros armiger
TATTTGGTCTATATATTTTAATTTGATATTGCAAAAATTTCAAAGTTATCATAAATATCAAGTAGCCAGATGGAAGCTTTAAAGAAATGATCTCTGCTCAGAATAGGGGCATTCCATGAATCCCAGTTGCCAGGTCACCTCTGCCCATCAGCCAGATTCCACAGTCTCTCAGGAAAGCTGTCCCCATGCACTATTGAACTTGACTACCTTATTCTACCTAAGACGGTTCCCACTATATCTTTGCTTATCCCATCTCTTCTACCTGGGTGGTCTGTACCTCAGAGTAGCAAACAGTTTGCACACTTCAAGACCCACTACAGAAATGAAATTAATTTTCTGAAATTCAAAAGCAGTATACAATTGATTATTATAAAAGTAAAGCAATAGAAATACCTAGGGTGAAATTAATAAGCATCCTTTTCCCCTCTACCCTCACAATGTTATGGGACCACTGTAAAGCTAAATACCGCTCCCATCACGGAAATTTCCCCAATCACTGTCCAAGCAAATACCATCTTTTGTACCTGCAATTAATTAAAACTGTCTGCTTGCATCTGATTTTGCATAAAAAATATTTGTGTTTATTATTTTGTTATCCTTGTAATTTTTTTGAGGGCAAGACCTATTTACTCATTTTCAAAAACTTACTGGCATATGTATATTCCTACTAAGTAGAATGAATTTAACATAATAGATTCCAATAAATATTTGTTGAACAAATTAATGAATTCTTGCATTCATTCATGTTTAATGCACCATTATATACATGAAAAAATAAATTGCTCCCAAGGAGAATGGCTGACCTACCATCACATCTTGGAAAAGGGTGGTTCCAGTTTCTGTTGGTTCCATGCTGACAGGTGAGGACTGGCTGGCCAATTAAAACGTACCCAGGATAACACTCAAAAGATATGGATTGTCCCACGCTGTAATCTGAGTTGATCATGTACCCATTCTGAAAAGGAGGTGGGTCTGGGCAGTTCTGTAGTTCATAGGCTGAAACAAACAGACAGAATCAAAGTCAGATATAAGAAGTACAGTTAGTCTGGAATTTAGAGGAGGAATATAGTCACATACAGCTCATTAAGATGAATTCTCTCGATATAAGTGTGGATGGAATAGGGTGATGTAATAAATTATAAATTCCTAACAGGGCATCATGCTAGGTAGTCATGCCCAGGAACAACAACAAAAACAAAACAAAACAAAACAAAAAAACAAAAAAAGAAAAGAAAAAAGAAAAAGAATCCAAAATGGATTGCCAGTGTCGGTGGAGAAGCTGCAAATAAAACCACATTCCACATCATCTCTTCTTCCTTGGCAGACTCCTTCCAGTCATGGTTTAGCTGTGCCTCTGGGTATCAGTACAATCAATACAAGCATCAGCTATCACAGTGCATTCTAAACAAGGTCACGGTTAATAGAGATCCAGATGAGCATCATGAGACAGCATTTAACACAGGTGCACACGCGCGCGCGCACACACACACACACACACGTGACTCACTGCCTTGCTGCAGGGAGAAGAGGCTGCAGTTTGCACACTTTTAAGCCCCCCTCAAGCAGTTAGAAAATAAATCTGAGGTCCCAGCCTGTAAGCCACATATGCTAGTCCTCAGAACTTCTGAGATAGACACACGTCAGGTCACCGGTTTCCTGGGTTGGTCCTTTCATCTTACTGACTAGGATGCTCATCGCCTTCCTTGGTAACACGATATGATCCTGGTTCGCACTTTTATGATAGGTGACCTGCCTAAGGGTTCATCACTGGTTATGTGAACTCCTTGTCCCGATACCTACTGCTGAAATCCACCAGTGTGATTGCAGCCAACGCAGTGCTTTGTGGGCTCCCGAAGGCTCTGCTGGGGGTAGTCAGCCAAGATGCTTGCTCAAATTGTGGCTACAACTGTGCCTGGTGCTTTGACCAACCAAGGATTAGAGTGCTGGTCATCCTTTTGCATAAGAGCCTTTACATCTTGAAGAAACTCTGATTTTGACCCAAAGGAGCTATTGGGCTCGCTGAGACTATGAACTCATGCATCAGACTCAGAACCTGCTTCCTGAGGTCTGATCAAGAAGCAGGCAGCAGCTCTAAACCGGGCTGTGGGCATCTGCAGGCGCCTTCACCCAGTCTCCTGAGACACCACATGGACTGGCATCCATCATCTAGGCTTTGGGGTCAGAGAAACAGGTCTCTGAAGGAGAACGTGGCTGAGATGGTTGCTTTACTTTCAGCAACCCCATAAAGGGAAAGCAAACCCACATCATCTGCAGGGAGGAAACTGGCCATCGTTTAGGATTTGGACCCAGGTCTCTAAGAGTTCAGACTATGAACAACCATTAGAGGCACTTCCTCCATTTAAAAAAAAAAACGCCCCCTAAGTGGAAGAGGAATCAATAGGGCTCTGTGCTGTCCAGGGTTTCAAGCATTTTCCTGTGCAATAGGCATCTTTATAAAGAGCCTCATGCTGACAGCGTGAGTCACACCCACTGACAGCTGGGGAAGGACAGAGTGGGCCTCTGCTCTCATCCTCCCAGTCAGCTCAGAATCCCACGCTGAAAGGAAAAAGAGCGATGGAAAAAGAGCGACGGTTTTAGAGGTGCATGGATTTCCTGCACACATGGTGGTTGTGTCTGTAAGGGGTAGCTAGTGTGCTTACACAGCCAGTTAGAAGGGGTTCTTCAGTTGCTCATTGCACATAGAGGCGGTTTAATTCCTTCTCTGCCTAAAGGAAAAACACTGGTGTCTACCAACAAGAGCCGATTTTCTCATAGACTTGATTCACTAAAAATTCAACAGTTTTCTGATTGCATGAATGAGTAAGCAGATTTCACAGATCCTATTATGATTAATTATTATTATTATATTATTATTAATGGTACTTCACACATATAGCAAAAGGAAAGCCAAAAAGAAAGGGAATGCTGAAAAAAGGAAGACATTTTTACTTCCTATGGCTGAAGCACTCAAAATTATTAAGTTTTTCAGCATTGAACAATTAAGTTTTATAACGTAATAAAAAGGAAGAGAGGGAAGGAGGAGAGAGAGAGAGAGAGAGAGAGAGAGAGACAGATATCCAATTTCTCCAAATGTCAAATTACAAAAACCAAAAAGAAAAGTAACTAAAATCCTTAATATGCCAAAATTTCACAAATACTATGAAAAATCTAAGTACGAATAAGTCCATAACAATATCACAAGAGTAGGGTAGCACAGAATCCTTTGTTTGTCTCTAGGAAATATGTATTACTCACATTTATCAATATCAAGTGATATTTGCATCAAGCATGTAAATTATAGGTGTTGATGTGACAGCCAATGGAGTCATGTAGTCATCTTTCTAATATCCATTATGTTTCTGACTAATATCTAATTAGTTAATAATTATCTTCATACCTTCATCCATTTTCCAGTTCTTGACTTAGAAATGAGGTACATGAACTTGATTTTATTCAACACAGTTCTTCATCTTCCATTTCTCAAGTTCTGTATAAGTCATTTAACTTCAAGACAGCTGCATCTACTTGTGACGTTTTTGACCTTCATATGGCCATAAATAAATGACAAGGTTTAAGAATAAGAGGTACGACACAGACATTCCTGAGAATGACAAGAATTTTCTGCATGATTTATGCACCTTCTTATGAGTTATTAATTATAAGCTTAACTTATAAATCTCAAGTGGAACCTAGGAATTTTGATGTGACATACAAATCAGAGTTGTGTCATTTTGCCAATTTATACATTTTGTAAAATGACAAACACTGAGAAACTATCTAATTAAGAATCATCCTTATCAGAAATGATATCCTGAACACTCACATTCAGGTTAGTATTCTTTTTTTATGTTATTTATTTTTATATCTTTCAATTATAGCAAATTAATTGCCTACAATAATAAAAATATTGTTTGATTTTTTTTTTAATGTGAATATTTAAACTTAGACACAGGTGTCAAGTAAATAAAACATTCACTGAACCAACCAGATGTTTGGCCTAAATGAGGCCTCTCAATTGCAAATGCCTATGGCCAGCAGACAACATCCATAATCACAGCTGTAATCACAGCTGGCCCGGAGCTAAATAGAACTTTGGAGGACAACGCCTTCCAACGCAGAAGGATGCTGTCACTCTGACACTTCAGGGGACTGTCCCCAAGGTGAATGCAGGCCAGATGCCTCGAGTACAAGAGAACAAAAGGAAAGTGGGTCTATGGGTATTTCATATGAAACCTAATTCCAAATATTGACAATTTCAAAAAGATTAATATCTTGCTAGCCAATCACAGTGACTTGATGACCTCTGGTCTAGATGATTCCTACATAGACTTTGTGTGTGTGTGTGTGTGTGTGTGTGTGTGTGTGTGTGTGTGTGTGTGTATTTTTTGGATTGAACTAATTAGTAGCTTTTGGACTATGTAGACATGGCCTTAACAAGCCTATCTGGAAAATATCAAGAGAAGTAAAACAAAACAACAAAAAAAATTGTTTTGAGCTATGGAGGTGAGAAGTCATGTAAGATAAAATATAGTTTCAAAACTGCATGGCTAAAGATTATGTAAGGTGCCAGATGGGTACTGGACTTATCAGGGTGATCACGTCATAGACTGTAGATGCCTGACCAATGCACTATACACCTGAAGCTGAAGTAGAATAATATTGTACGTCAACTATAGCTAATAGATATATATGTAGTCACGGGATGTGGAGGACAGCATAGGGGATAGAGTCGATGGAATTGTATCAGCTATACCCAATGTCAGAGGGGCTGTCGATTGGGGGAGGGGGTTACCACTTTGTGAGGGGTGTAAATGTCTAACTATACTTGGCTTTGTACACCTGAAACTAATTAAAAAAACAACAACTGCACGGCAAAACAACAAAACAAAACAAAAAATACATGGCAAACAATGCTCTCATGGGAATACTTTTTCAACCTTATGTTTTTATTGAGATGTATTATATATTCTTAAAATTTTTGAACTCTTTAAAAATAATTTATTTTCCAATTACAATTGACATACAATATTATATTAGTTTCAGGTGTACGACACAGTGGTCAGACATTCAAATACCTTACAATGTGATCGTCTGATGAGGATATTTGACTTCTGTAATTTCAAGAGGAAATCAAAAGTCAAATTTTGAATACAGTATTAAGATATTCAAAATGAGGGTGACATCTCAATGTTTTCAGAGTCAGCTGAGATAGACCCTTTACTTGGCAGTTTATGGTTTGAGATATGTAATTATGTAAATTTTTAATTGACTTCGATATTAAGATTATGCCAATTAAACTGGAGAGTACAATGGATAAACTAAGTTTAAAATGATGATCTGAGTAAAGCATTTATACTTTAACAGAATACGCTTCAGTAAGAATAGGGAAGGAGTGAGAACCTGATTAAAGGAATATAAAAGCAGCATGGAATTTACAAAAAATGTTATTCAAATTTTAAGTTGAGCACACAGCCAGATGGCAACAGAATAAAAGAAAGGTGTGTGTTGGTCTCGTTAAGCTGACTTGACTCTTTTGGCGCTTTGAACTCATCAGACCTAGACAGTTACCTGCGAGATGTACCATTTCAGCAAATAATGGAAGCATCCACCCTATCTAGACACATTAGAAATGTAGCATGGCAAAACAAGCAAAAGGACTGACTGGAATTCCACAGTGAAAAGAAAGCAGCCCAAAATATTGGGGCTTTTTGCTTGTTTTGAGACATATTTCATATCAGAACTTTAATTACGAGTTTGTTTTCCCACGTATAAAACTGTGGTTATATGTCTATATCTGAAGGGTTTCAGAACTAGTCTCCCCAGAATGTGCTATTGTGGTGTGTGGGCTATTTTGAGCAGAAGGCAACCAAGATGCAACAAATTTAACAAAGGCTGTTACGTCCCTTAGCTACCTGAACACATTTAGATGGAGGGCCTGGCCCAGAACGAGAGCTGTTGCCAGAGATGACTTCTTGTCTGAATGACCTACCTGTGTGGCAGCACAAACCTCTCATTACCAAATGCCTGCTCTTCTTACGGTTTGTGAATTCCATCCTCCCTCTGAGGCCCCCTTGCCTTAGCTCAGGGTGGCACAGAAGCCTCAACTGACTGACTGCCTGTGGTCTCATATCCTTATGGGGCCCTGTACATACATAATTAAATTTACTTTTCTCCTATGCATCTCCCTTATGTTAATTTATTAACAGACCAGCCAAAAGAACCCACAAGGGCGGAGGAAACATTCTCCCCCTACACATCTTTCAAAACATCAGAAATTGATTTCAAATTGAATCCAGAAGTCTGGAATGTTACCGAGTTCTTGGTCCTATCAGCTGACAAGTCCTACTAAGAGAGAATCCGATGTAACACTGGCCTTCAAAGGCCAGGGAACGGGAACGGGGTTCCACGGCGACAGTTTGCATTGTTACAGCCCACGGCCTACTCAGCCCCCCTTCCCTGTGTTCAGACACAGCCCGAGCCCCCATTTCCTCTGGGAGACGGGTGGGGTGTGCCCTGACTGAAAACAAATTACGTTTCCGAGATTGTGTTTCAGCCAAGGAGACACGAGCGAGCTGCACTTGGATGGCGCTCCTGAGGAAGCTCCCCTCCCCCACTTCTAAGTCTGATTGTGGACTTGACACTGCAGGGGAGCCAGCCGTCCTTGGGCCACGTGGTGACAAGAGTGTGGACGAAATCGGGGCCACATACTACACCTGCCAAGCTCAGGGGAGGCCAAACGAAGAGACGGAAAGTCACCCCACAGGGTGGTCTGAACGTTAAAATCCCTGACCACAAGTAGGCTATAGCGGGTAGTCACATCCTTGGCCTGTGGCTTCCTTGACAAAGACCAGTCTTTACCTGAAGTGAGTCTGCCTGTTGACCCGTTTCCATCTAAGATAAGAATAACAGACTTGGGAAATGTCAGAGTAATTTTCTTTTCCAGGCCCCTCAGGGCACACCCTCTGCACCGGAACACAAGGCCACAGAACCCCTCGTGGCTATCTCGTCCCCCGAATACCATCCCTGTGTGCTGTAAATGATAAATATTAACCGTCTGGCGCCCACTAATGTAAAAGTATGTGTCTCTCGTGTTCTTTTTTATCCAATCCCAGAGACTTTCCCACTTTGCTTCCCCCCATCCCCTTAATCTACCACCGATGGATGCCACGGAACCCTCCTTACCTCTCTTCCTTTGATTCTAATGCATAAAATAAGCTGCAAAACCGCCATTTGTCCGGAGCATTTTCTCAATCCGTTGAGATTTTGCTTCCTGGCAATTGTCATCAGTTTGGCTCAAATAATCTCATAAAAGTTCTCTACAGGTTTGGACGTTTCTTATGTCGACAACAGGAAAAGTCACAGAATGGTCGGCCCTGCCATCAGCCGGCTAGTACCCAGCGCTGGTGAAAGTCACCCCTGGACCTCGCAGGATGACTGAGGTTTCTGACCGAGGCAGCCCGGCCACGCTTCCTCCAGACTCTGAGCTGCTCACCTCCCGTTTCTTAGAGCATTTATCTTAGAAAACTTGTCCTAGTCAATTTCCTCCCTGCCCTTTTGAGATGTAAATCTTTAAAAAAGTTCTCTTCCTAGTTTTACAGCCCAGGGCTGTCTTTCTGAGGACCAGGGAGCCATCTCTTTGAAATGCAGCCATCAGGATACAATGCTCCCACCCACAGGCACTGCGGGGGGCAGGGGCCTGGTGTCAATGGTTCCCATTTATAAATCCACCTCCCTCCTTTCCTGGAGATGAGAGGCTACTTCGGCTTTGTGCAAACTCAGGGGGACCCCGTACCCCCACCCCAGCTCTTAAAAACCCTCCAGCCCTTAGCTTGTATTTGTTTTTAAAACATGAATTTGGAAGACACCTTAAGGGATATTTGCATATTTAAAAAATACCCTTTGAAAACACAATTGATCCTGTGTAAAGCTAGATGCAGGTGTGAAAAAATCCAGGAAACCTTCAGTCCTACAATCTGTGCAGAATCCAGGAAATCTTCAGTCCTACAAGCAATCTGTGCAGAATCCTCTCGCGCCTTCTCAGGCCATCAGGCCCAAGCCATTCTTTCTTCTTCAGCTGCGAGGGGCCAGGCCATGTGCCGAGACTGAAGAACACTGACTGCAGCTTGCTTTGCCAGGTCTGGGCCATCTGCAGACAGGGAGCTGAGGCACAGGCCACAGCACCGGTCAGGACAGGAGAAAAACCATCCTCAGGTGTGTCGGCAACGAAGTCCCAGGTGGAGAGGCTCCAGCCTGGGTCCTGGGAAACCAGACTAAGTCACCTCCACTGCCTTAGGAGGTCCTGAGCTTGAACACGGGTGGCTTTCCATGAATTAACCCATTCTACACCATAGTTGTTGTGCCATCACCTTGGAAGCTGAGACAATGCACCTTCCCGGTGACTAATACCCAGATACACAACAAAACAGGCACAGGGAAGGAGTCCTAAAGAGGGATCACAGGGATGGCATCGAAACTGCAATCATGTTGGTAAGCCTTTGATAATTAATAGGTGAGATATATTAACACATTATAAGGAGAACCTTTAGGTTTAAGTAAATAAATAAGTAAACACACACACACACACACACACACACACACACACACACACACACACACACACACACACACACACACACACACACACACACACACACACAACAAAGGCTTGTTTGAAAATGTCAAATCCTGCCTGAAAAAGTACTAGTGTAAGTCATTAACTTTGTTCACGTAAGGAAAACCTTTAATAGCTGTGTTTAATTTTCTTCCAGTTCTCTTTATATGTACTTTTTTCCCTTGTTTGCTTCAGTTTTATGGAAAGGGGGGGTCCCGTAAGAGTTTTAGGTAGCTCAGAAATGACAAAGGCCACATACAGTGCCCAGAATGAATTAGGAGTTATCTCTCAGAACTTCTCTTCAAAACAAACCAACCAAGGCAGCCTGAAAATAAAAAGTAAAAAGAATAAATGAAAAAAAAGTGGGTACAAGGAGAGGAAAAAATGATTTGATGGGGTTTCATCAGAATGTAAAGAATTTCAAATAAGTCAAATGAGCCTTAAAACAGGGATTGGAAACAAAAAGTCATGAGAGAGCTATCTTAACCTGTGTGCCTCACGGAATTCTTCACGTTTACCAAGAATTTCAAGTTGAAGACAATTATGCTAATGTAATAAATTTGTTATTTGAGGACTATGGCAGAGATGCTTGTACAACTTGAGATTTATTTGAGTTTTGCTTCTTATTTTGTTTTTGATGGTCACCTAATCACTTTACAGCTAAATCTGTAAACTCATGAACTGGATTTTAAATAACCACAGGTAACTCTGATGGATGGAAAATGGGAGAAGAGAGATAAGCCCAGAAGAGCGCTATCATTGATCCTCCAGAATGCTCATTCTTAATCGAAAAAAAGATGAATCTATATTTAGTCAGACATTAGTAGAAAATGGTAGAAACACTGTTGAAAAGGGAAAATTTCAGCTCAGCATATGAGTTTTTCCCAATTATTAAGAATGCATGAGTTTGCATCTTTCTTACTGCTAACCCTCTTAGCTCGCTTTTCTTCCTATTTTCTCTGGGTCTGGTTTGCTTATTTTTGCCTATTCAGTATTTTCCCTTTGGGCCCTGAGTAGACAGTCAAGAGGAATCGTGTTCACGGGAACAGTGTCACTGTCAGTAGGTCAGTGTTGACTATTTTAAAGGGAAAACGACAGGCCCAACATGACGTCACTTGTGCTAAAACCCATAATACCGAACCTTGAGTTAATACTCAACATCACTAATATTTCAACCTTTCCTGAAAAAATAACCTTAATCAACCAGTCTGAAATTTCCTGGTCAAGTACCAGTAAGGTAACCTGTCACCTGGCTCTCTCCGTCCCCATAGACAGAAGAGACGCCTCTCCTCTCAGTCAGGAAGGACTGAGATTAATCTAATGAGGCAACCTCAGACCCATATCAGTGGAGAAGGAAAGGACTTACATCTGCATAACAAACCTTACTCTTGTTTACATTACTTCTCCTGGTAATTTTCCCACAACTGGCCTCCCTGCACCTTTTTTTTCTTTTGTCTTTAGCTGAAAATGGCTTTTAAGCTGGAGTTCTAAGCCACCTCTGAGTTCTTGTTTGTCTCTGGGTATCTCCCACGTATACATGAAGTATACACATTCATAAACTTCTGTTTATTTTTACCTTGTTAATCTGTCTTTCATTATGGGGTCTCAGACAAGAACTCAGACGGGTAGGAGGAAAATTGTTTCTTGTCCTCTTGTTGAGGACTCAGGCCCTAGGCTGGGGCACCCTTCCCCCCCCCCCACCCACCACCCCCAAAGGAATTTAAAAAGCTCCTGCTTCAGCAAAAGTTAACAAAGCTTCTTGACAAGAGACTGGGAAAAGATAAGTTAGGTAGCTTGTTAGGAAAGAATAAACAAGACATGTTTTATAGCC
>NW_017731535.1:166055-182654 GCF_001890085.2 Hipposideros armiger
TAAAATAAGATAAACTAACCATTTTTTTTCCTTTTTTACACACTAACTGTTTTTTTTACTTCTGTATCCAACTTCAGCTATAAAACCCTTACCCACTAAGACTTAGCTGCTAGTCTCCCCTTTGAGAGACAGCCCCAGGTCTGGTCATAGACTCTTTGGAACGAAAATTCTCTTATACAAGTTTTGTTTAGGAGCCTTAAACTTAACACTCTACATTCCTTACCTTATTAATTAGACCTACTGAACAATGGGACTCAATGTATGTATGAAAGCCAGTTAATCCAAGGATTTGATCAAGACTCTGTGTTGTCACTGGTATACTTATCGCTAAGCGCATAAATATGTGTGCGCAATACAGAACAAATAACGACCCAATCCTACCTTTAAGATTTGTGTTGGCACTGGAAGAAGTGAAATGAAAAAAAGAGAAAAAAGGTACTAGTGACAATAATATTTGAATACTGGCAGTTAAGCTCAAGGTCCACTCGGGGCGATTTGCACATTAGGCGGCCAGTGCCTGTGACCACTTGGACAGTGCTTCCCGATAGACACGAGAGCCCCGTTTCTCTACTACCCTGTACTTCTTTGGCTTAAAGCACAATCCCATAAAGAGGCCACTACAAAACCAAACATTGCCAAGACAGGACACAGGGTGCCGGGAGCCGGCTGCACCTCAGTATCTGACATGGCCAAGCGCACTGCAATTGTGACAAATTCTGAAGCTCTGACTGAGAAACAGATACTGTATAATATCTTAAAAAAGTTAAATTCCGCTTCTGATAGATATATCACAATAATTCTATTTTATACACTAAAGGCAATTGTAGTCACACTACTAGTCTCTTAGTAAAGGTCAAAGTACACACCCTGTAAATCTTAAGATCCTGCTTAGACAACAGTGTTTAGAATAATTGTTGGGTAGTCATGGTAACCATGCTTTAGGTGATTACGTAGAGGCTCAGGCCTTGGTCACTGTCATTGTAGGTGGAGGGATTTGGGCATAGTTGGGATAAGTTAGTCTTTAGCATAGAAAAGGTCTAGCTGTACCCTGGAACATAAGAATTATGAGGAAGTAAAACCCTGATACTAATGGGACAATGTTAAACTGCCCGGTAGAAAAAGGGGCGTGCTGTAAAATAAAGGGAGACACTTCTTGAGAAAGCGCTCCTGTGTCTCCCCGCGTTTTTTCCTTTTTCCTCGACGACTCTGCCTCCACCTGAGGGAACCCCTGGCCCTGCCTCCACCTGAGGGAACCCCTGGCCCTGCGGGAGCTGGTCTCCTGCAACAGGGCACTGTTGCCAATATCTGCATTGACATGGATTGGCTGAGTGGTTCCAATAGCAACAAATCCAATGAGCAGGGACGCGAACAGATCTGATTGAATAAGAAAGCAAGAGCATAGAAGGCAACCGAATAAAGGTGAGCCCTGCACAGGTGCTTCCCAAAATGCATGTGCAGCACGACAAGTCCATACCATCTGGGGGAGAAGAACCCCTAGTTAGGAGGGTGAAGCTGCACATCGGGGACCTGTGAGGGTCCTGGCACTGTGCGTCATGCAGAGCAGAGAGCAGAGAACAGAGAGGAAAGCAAAGGGCTCCTCTCCTCAGGAGGCAAATTCTTTATGGTGAGACACTCACTCAACATAGAAATAGCCAAGTCCAGATCTTGCTAAGTCCTAGGGTATACCAGTTGGTTTAGGCTGGTTTATACCACAGCAGCAGGAAATAGCCCAGGTCTCCGGGGCTTAGAATAAGAAGTCTCACTTCCTACTCCTGTAGGGATGGTAGAGGATTGACCTGTCAACCATTACAGCAAACTAGATTCTGGTGCTTAGAATTTCCATCCCAAATTAAACTCACTCAGATGTCACCAGCCAAAGTGAGTCGTACCCCCACACTCATTCTTAAAGGAGGAAGGCAGGGCATCGCTTCCTGTGTCCAGAATTGGGAAGAGCAAGAGAGGTTTAGTGAGCAGCACCAGGGACCGTCACGTGTGGAGACGCACAAGGTGAGGCTGAACGTCCAGCGGGGGGAGGTGACCTGGCTGGGGCAGTCAAAGAAGACGACAGGATGCAACAGACAAATAGCATCCTGAGTGATTCACTGAGCAACTCATGGTGAGTGTCCTCAGTGAGACAGCAGCAAAGCCCAGAGGTCCTGCTGTTCCGAAGCCAAGGCGAGACGGCATTGAGCCAGAAGGAGTGACAGGAGCCCGGAAACCTACCGGGACGCATGAGAAGTGGAGCTGGCCCCTGGCATTTAGTGACATGAGGGACTACTGAAATGGAGGCTGTGTCGACAGACGGGCCTGTTAAAGAGAAGTGAGAAGGCCAGTGGAGATTATTCCTGTAAAATGTGTTTTTAACGTGGAAGCTGAAGAAAGATAGGGGTCAAAGGTACAATAAAACTTACATATAAATAGGAGAGAGGGAGAAAGAGAGAGAGAGAGATTTCTGTGTAGTTCAAACACTGTGGGGAAAGGTCTAGTAGAGAAGTAGCAGCTGAAGATGCAACAGGGAGAGGTGATTCCTACTGTAACAACCGAAAGAGCAGAGAGCAGTGTGCCCAGAGCCCAGAGCCCAGAGCACGGAACGGGCTGGCGTCGGCAGAGGGCACAGTCTTCCGTTCTGAGAGGAGAAAGGCTGAGAGGTCAGGCTGACCCCCGGCAGACAGACGTGTCGGGGAAAGCTGCCCCTTGGTGTTCTTTCTGTGTGTGGACGTGAGCGCCCTTCAGGGAGGATGTGACACTGCTCCCTGGGAGGGAGCGGGAACGGAACGGGGCCGGCAAGGAATGGAAGACAGTGCGTGCAGAGGAAATCCTGGCGATGTTTCCTGTCAGCCTCCCCACTGGTCCAGCCCTTATTTCCCGCTCTTTTCCCTCCTACCTGGACTCCTATTTTAAGAGATCCAAATTCTGAAAATCTAAATTTAAAATTTATAGTAACAACTTAGGTAACAGTGTCTAGAAGTTCAACACAAAATACTATCCTCTTGCAGCAATTAAATATTAAAACTCTATTTTTGAAAGCAGTCTATGAATTGAAAGAAAATAATCGAGTTAGCCATGTTAAAAGATAAGGTCTTACTTTTGACATTTTTCACTTAATTTGATTTAACAATATTCAAGAAAAGACCAGTTACATTATTTTCTTTTATGAAATGAAAATTTTGAACTTTTTTACATGTTGAAAATGCTATGATCATGGTTAGGTCAAACTTTTCTTAGACATCTCTTGATGGTTTAAAAAAGGATAAAGTTCATTCACTGAATTATTTTTCTGGCATCATTTGAACATGACTTGAAGAGTATGAGCAGCCACTGTCTGAGACTGAGACAAGGCATGACTATGGGAACGACACTGCCAGACCCACTTCCATTATGAATGGACGCCCTACACTGTGGTCCTAAATGGACAAGACCCACAAGTGCCTCAGAGGACACAGTGACAAATGAGGAGCCTAGGTGATGATGAAGCCATGTGGCCTGCAGGGTGCATGATAACGGCCGCCGGGGAGAGTGTGGAGGGTGCCGTCAGAGCAGGAGAGCGTGAGAGAGGAAGTGTGGGGGCCCCGGGGGGGCCATGGGAGCTGATTATGCCTTTCTGTCCACACTTGTGTGGGCAAGGACAGTGACCGCTCCACTACTAATCAGCAAACAGAATTCCACCAAACATCATTCCTGCTATACAGGTTTTTAGCCAATTAGGGAGGCTTACATTTTGATACAATTTAAAGAATACAAACATAAGAAATATGTTTGATTTTTTGATTCCTTACCTTGGTAAGCAAGCTTAAATCCTTGCCGGTTTTGCGAATGGTCGCTGTAAAAGTGGATGAGTGTTTCATGGGTTGTGCTCAGCAGTGCGGAGGGGACGTCACTGCCACTAAACTGCCCGATCATAGGGCTGGTGTGGTACGGTCCGTTTTGGATTTCCAGGTAGTCATGATTAGCTTCAGTAGAGAAATTCAGAAATTGAATATGTGCGCCTATGAAAAAATATGCAAAAGAAATGAAAGTAAATATCAACATTTATAAAATCAATGTTTATCAAAAATGATTATAATTTGATGAGTCTCCCCAAATAATTTTTCTCTAGAAGGCAGAATGGTGTAGTGGAGAAGAACACACATTTTGGGTTACAACACACCTTGGTTCAGTTTCCCCTCTGCCACCTACTAGCTCTGTGGCTTTTATCCACATAATTAATGTCCCCACGGCAACTTACTTGTAAAATGTGACTATTACCAGTATTGTTTTACAGAGACGTACAGGTGTAATTCTTAGAATGGTGACTGGTACTCACACACATGGCCACGATTTTGTCCAGCTGCTGTTATAATTATTACAACCATAAACACAAGGTTGTAATTGTATATCAAACCATCCATAAGTTAATTTACAGATTTACCAAGGGAGCAGCCAATAGAGGTCCAAACCTAAATGTAACAAACTTTAAACGTGGCTGTTAAATGGTCAGACCACTGCCCAGAGATTTGTTAGTTTAGCAGGTGATTCTTTCGATTATATTCTGCATGGAAAGCAAGTCACTGATGTTTGCAAGAAACCCCACGATAACTCTCACAATTCAGTCTAACAGCCCGGCACAGTTCAATGGACCAGACTGTCCAAACAGCCCATGTCAGTGGAGTCACACTGACCTGTACAGATAAGCTACAGCTGATCCTTTAGAAGAAAGACACAGAGTCATGTGGTCATTTGCTGTAGCATTGCTGCATGTTCCAAAATTTATTTAACTACCGTGTCTGAAATATTTTAATTCACTTAAATAGTTTAGATAGAACTCCAAAAGCATTAGTTTTTGCATCAAGCCATGCAATTAATTTGGTTTTGTAAAGCCTAACGTGAGAATTCTAATAGCTGTTATAGATGATTCTCCCAACATACCAGAGAAGCTTTGCTTTGTGTTCTTGATGGATAAGAAGAGCTTTATTTTCACTTTCTATCTTATCTGTTTGATACATATTTCCTAGGTTTCGGAAACTAACGATAATGCTTAATGAGTTATCTTACTTAAGTATAAATGCAGAGAAATGTAAAGCAAACATATCCACTTAGGTATTGATGAAAAATGCAGTTATCAAAAGCTAGAATTTGGCAAAAAAGGAAAAAGAAAACCTCATGTAAAGAGTTGTAGGGAAAACAAAAGCACTAAATGTACTCCATAAAATTTAAAGTCATCCTAAACAACTAATTTCATCAATTATGGAGAAAATTTTGTGAGGAGCAACAAAAGAGTACATAACACCCTTTGTGGGTGGGCACTGTGTAAGGCCAACTGCCAAGTCAGGATCCAACTTACCAACTAACTCTCTCCTCCCAATTCCCCAGCAAGGTCATTATCATCACCATCATCTTACAGGTGGGTAAACCAGTGCTCAGACATGCTAGGTGTTATGTCCCCTGCAGCATGGGAGGAGGCACTGTAGTATTTCCACCAACCTCTGATGGACAAAGCCTTCACTTTTTGTGGCTTAGCATGCAAATGTGCTAGACAAGAGCAGGCAATCTCACGATGAGCACAATACTCCAATTCTTCTTGGAGAAAACTGCTTTCTATTAAGTTTGTTCAACCTGGGTCGGAAGAAGAAGAATGGAAGGAAGTAGAATGTGGGATCCTTGAGCAAGTGGCTAGGGAAGCAGAGAACAGAAGAAAACGCTGGTGCTGAAAGAAAGACCTTTAACAAGTCAACCAACATCTAGACTCATTGTAGAATGAGTAACTTAATCCACATGCATCTCCACACTTGTATACCAGTAGCACAGCAGCAGCCATGGGTGGCGTGTTCCCCCGTGAAGCTGTCTTGGCCATTCCAACATCAGGTACGCTACACAACCAACGTGGGACACGTCTGTAAATATCTAAACGTCAAATATTTATCTCTGTTGAATGACCATCAATGACTTATTGATCTTCCTCTAAATTCCAGTGAATATGTTTGGTCAAAAGAAATATGGAAGCAGGAGGCGGGGGGGAAGGAGGAGGATTGGAGAAACAGAGGGAAGAGAGGAGAAAGGAAGTTGAACTAGCACTCTCTTAGTCCCTCAGTTCTGAACTGTCCCCTTCACACTGAGGTGACAGTTGAGCTGCTCCACCATTTAGAAAGCTACACATCAATATCAATTTATTTCTTCACCAATGGCTGAATTAAAAATAGTTTTATTTTGTAGCATGGCTCACAAATCTGATTTAAAAAGTTTCGTTATTAATAAACTGTACTAACAAATCCTGTGTGAGTGTGTGACTGTGAGTGTGTGTGTGAGTGTGTGTATGAGTGTGAGTGTGTGAGTGTGAGTGTGGTGTGACTATGTCAGAGCACTAAACCCCTGTGGGCTACAGTTTCCTAAATATCTATCACAGTCGTCACCACGAGGTGGAATGCAGAGTGGACATGAGAATAGCCGAAACAACTACTGAATTAGTGACATTTCTATTTATATCCAAAAAGTACCAGATAGAATGTGACACTAGGACAAGGTCAGAATGCTTAAAACACTTCACTTGTGGGGTATAAATCAAATAGCAGGGGAATGGCTTAAAATGTGCTCATTTCGGATGTACATATATATTTATCCAGATTACACTTTGAAATGCAGAGAATGACACATTCAAGAAAGGACTGAAAGACAGAAAGCACATTAAGGGGTAAAATAAATAAATAAATAAATAAATAAAAGAAAGAGAAAGATGGCCAAATCTCAAAAGTAGGGGGCCTTTTACTGATTTGGAATTAAACTTAAAGTAGGAATGGAATGATGACAACTGCAATATTATGAACAAAATTAGCATTTTAAGCAGGATAAAGTATCCAGCCACATATCAAACGTCCCCATACACATCAGGAGGTAAAACAGAGCCCAGCTCTAATCTGCTTAAAGATGGAATTAGTTAGCTATCGAACTTTTCCACAAATTCTGTCCAGTTTGACATCTTCAAGCCAAAATGAGGGGATTAAATTAATGAACATAACCAAGTTATCCTTTTATTATCTCATGGGATCCTGGAGAAAATGTGTTTTTACAACAAGAAAATGGAGCTGAAGACCCATCTTTGGAGGAATTGACACAGTACATTCTCATCCGATTGTCATTATATCGAAAAGTGTCAGTAAAAGGATTTTTGACTTTGGACTTTGACAAAACTTTGAATAGTAATGAGACCGTGACTTCAGAGTTAAGCCCTCGTTTTTTGGGTGACCGAACTTGTGAGTGGCAATTGCTCCATTTTGCATCCTCCATGTGTAAAAATAACATATGGCAAAAGAGATAATAGTTTTAGAATTTGGGGAATATTCTAAAGAATCTTTTATATCCTCTGTATGCTTCTCGCTGGTCCAAAGCCAAGGTCATTTAGGACAGCTGGTGTGCGATATTAGAGCAGTGGTTTGTAAATATAAAAGGTAATCGGTAAAGCAGGAAAACCTTGGTTGTGTGTCTATTAACTTGGCCTTTAGAAATTTCCAAAAAAATAAAGACAGAAATTCTGAGCTAATTGGGCTCATGCCAAAGCAACACACAAAAAACAGCAACTCAACTGTGTGAAAGGAAAGAAAACAGCATAACATCATTAGTGCATGTGGCTCAGCTACATTAACAGTTAATACTGCCTTCTCCATATCAGGCATTTCCGTTCCTTCAGAAGAGCACTGTGAGAATGATACTCTATAGTACTTATTTTAAAGACAAGGAAGTGGGGTTTAAAAACGTTTTAGTAACTTGTGCAAATTCATGCCGGCAGTAACTGAGAGCGCTAGAATTTCGACTCAGTTCAACTCAGAGCTGGGACAGGAGCAGCCACCATGTCCACTGTCCCCCCCACCCCCCATCCCCCCCATAAGCACTTCCAGTCAGTAGTCCTTGGGTCACTTCAAGACACAAGCTGCCTTGTCACTGGAAAGATGTGAGAAATGGTGTCCCCAGAATGAATGATTCCAGAAACAGGCAAAGGTGGTTTCCACATGATGCCAAAGCAGCCAATCCCTTTCGCATATGTAATTAAGTTATTGATTGACCCATGAACATGGGAGGGATGTGGGATCAATCAAAAGAATTATTTGATTAAGCTGGGAGCTGTTCACTATAAAACTGGCTAATCTATCAGGCAGTGTGTGCACATCCAGCCGCATAAAGAGTCAAAACACCCCAGTCCAATCCTCCATGAATGAGAAACATCGGATATATGTTCCTGGAGAAAAGGCCCCAGCGTCTCATATTCTGGATGTGTGTGTTATTCGGGGTAACTAGAGAAACTTATTCATACAATGACCAGTAACATTCGATGGGGTGACCAAAACCCCAAACTGATCATTAAGGAAGCAAGAATGTATGTGTTTGATGAAAGGAAGGAACTCCAAAAACATTGAAATAGAACCTATTTTGAAGAAAACTCTGAAAGAAGAGTAGCAATTTTTCTTGTAATTCACTTTAAAGACGATTCATCATGCTGCTGCATACTAAATAATATTCTCTTCTGCTTCCAACTTGTCCAAGTCCTATGATTGCTGCATTTTTTCAGCTACGCAATTTATATTAAGTAAATAACAACCTGCGCATTCCCCAGGAAGAACCGGTTAATTCCGCCGTGCTGATTAACGTCCATTACCCGTCGCACCTTTTCCCGGAACAGAGGACAAAGTGTCTTGTTACTACCTTCCAACTTGATTACCAACATCATCCTAACAGCCGTTTTCCAGGTAGAACATCGACTGTGACATCAGTAAAAATATGTCTTTCCAATCTCCCTGCTGGTCCCAGTGGGAAACCAGGAGCCTTTTCCTGGGCTGTAATTATGGAAATGTTCCAGAAACACCCTAAGGCTTGGCATTAGGAAACAATATAGAAGATCAAAGAGGCGAGAAAGGATAACTAAAAGATACAGTGGTCACCTTTGCTGTGTTCTCATTGTTTTTGATAAGAAACATCTGGAGGACTTGCCTTAAAAATGCTGATTCCTGGGTTTCAAACTCAAACTTACTTTCTCAAATTCTCCAGGGGCGCTATCTGATGTTTGCCTCTGATTTGGGAGATTCCTGGAAGAACCAGCTTTCGGAAACGCGGGCTCAGGGGATGGGGAGCACCTGGGATTCTGGCGGTGTCATGGGAACAGGCAGGGCCCGCTGCGCTGGACCAGACCGAGCCCAGGAGAAGAAGGTACTGGCTGGGCATCTGAGTCGAGGCTGAGACACCTTCCCCAGCTGCACACGTGTCACATGCGGCTGCAGACGTGTCATGTGCGGCTGCACACATGGCCGGGCACCTTCCCCAGCCGCACACGTGTCACGTGCGGCTGCACACGTGGCCGGGCATTTGAGAGCAGGAAGAGGGCGGTGTTTTGAGCCACATACATGGAAGGGACAGTGGGAGCGACTGGGTGACCAACGTTACAGGGGAGAAGAGACGGGGACCACAGAAGGATGGGAACGGATGAGAGAGAGCTCATTTACTGGAGGGTTTTCATAAACCTGATGTGGTTGAAAACTAGGCAGTAAAGTTTTTCAGAGTCTGCAAAATGCTCTATAATCATCAAGCCCCAGAAAGCATTCCTAGCAGGAACAGAAAAATTCTAAATATTCACACTTGGGGAGAACCTACCACCACTTAGATGTCTCTTCCCTAAATTTATAACTTCACGTTATATCCTTGAGAAGGATATTATAACTTCATGATTAGAAAGCAAACCTCATGCATTAATTAAATTTATTGTGAAGCATAACTATACCTATTCGAAAGAGCTAGGAATAGTCATGCTATTTTCATGTATTTAGAATTTAAGACGTAACGCTTTTTTTCGCCTTTTCTTCCAGATGCTGTTGATTTCTTTTGGAAACCAGGCTATATTTATCTTTTACTTTTTCTATTAAAGTATAATTGACATACAATATTATGGGAGTTTCGGGTGTATGACGCATGATCTGACAGTTATATACCTTTTGCAGTGATCTCCGCCATCTAGGCGCCGTCTGTCACCGCACAAGTTGTTAGGAGACTGTAGACTGCATTCCCAGGGCTGGGCTTGACGTCGCTGGGACTCGTTTATTTACAGCTAGCAGTTTGCCACTCTAGATCCCCTCCCCGTCTCCCCACCACCTCTCTCTGGAACCCAAAACTGTTCTGTGTGTGTCTCAGTCTGGTTCTGTCCTGTGTTCATCTGGGAGACTCACTCACTGCCGTAGCCACAGGGGCCTGGGGTCCCCTGACTCTCTGCTCTCAACCACTACGGCCTTTTCCTAATTAGCATGTGGTCCCCAAGAGCCTGCTGGACTAGGCGGGCTCATGTGTATCTTCCAGTCAGCCCCTAACGCCAGGCCCGGGCGACCGTCCCCATCCATCCACATCTTCAGAGCCAACGTCACCTTTGGGAATAGCTGAGCCCATGCTGGGGAGAGTCACTTCAAGGCCTCTGCTTCATGTGGCAGAATTACTGCCTTAAAAACAAAACCGAACTAAAAAACTGGGAAGAAATAGAGGCTCTGTTTTCCCTTCGTGAATACCCTCCCCTCGCTCACCCAGCATGCCCTGTGGGTGGCGCCTTCTGAAGCCAGCGCACCTGACCCTCACCCGTGGGGCCACCCCTCCATGTGCCCTCTTTCCCTGGTGTAATGTGCCAGGTGTGTCCACAGCAGGTGCGCGTGGGACGTTTTTCCTCTTGGGGGCTATGTGCTGAGCAGGTGGCCCCCCTTTCCTGGCACACTCCTAGTACCGCTGCCATGCTGGGCACAGGTCCTTAAGGCAGACGCTTTGAAAACTTAATAAAAAATAGGACCCCCTCTAGGGCAGCGATGTCCATTTATGCTTATGTTCATTCACCTTTCACAGCATTTTATTAACCAGTAATTATTTAGTCCGCAAGTTGCCAATTGTTATGTCCTGGACACTGGTAATTTGGCACACCTATCACGGTGTGCTGCTATTGTGAAAATCACCAGGGGAAACTAATTAACTAAATCAAGAGCAAGGGAAACCCTGAGGCAGACAGGGCAAGGCCTGCCAGGGAGGCAACGCGTCCCAAAGACGGCGCTTTTCTGAAGGACGCCGGGATGAGATGTTAGCGTACGTAACAGTTCAAATTATGAATTATTCAAAATGAATAACCTGAAAGCTGAAAACTGAATGTTATAAAAAGCCATTCTCATAAAGCTAACTCAGTACAATACATAATTACAAAAATTTATAAAAACACCACCAAAATACGTCACAACCTAAAAAAGCCTTGAAATTGTTCAAAACAAACAGCATGCGCTATTGAGTTCCATGCGGAGAGTCCAGAAGGCAGGTGGTGACGAGACTGGCGGCTGAATGAGGTGCGGAGCGCATGGGCCTCACACGCCATCAGTCGGCTGCGAAGTTAACTTGCCCTGAAAAGACTGGCACGGCTGAACTGTGCGTGCAGATGCCTTTCTGTTCCTGAAGTTACTCTGCCCAGGCTTTACTCAAATCTGTAAGCCACTTTCAATTAAATACACAGTTATGTCAACAGAATGAGCCACGTTTCTTATTCAGCTGGGTTTTTTTCCAAGACAGAAATTAAAAGGTGACTTTTCAGGAAGGCAGAAGTGTTTCCACTTACCATACCCAGTGGGCAAGGTGATGGTCCAGGTGCAGTCCAGGTTGTTGGGGTACGCGCCCGGGAAACCTGGGCTCAGGACCACGCCCGCCATGCCGGTCAGCGTGCCCCCGCAGGTGGCTGTGAAGTGGACAGGCGGCGTTAGCTCAGTGGGTCACCGATTCGAACAAGGCCACCTCATCTCATCCCACTGCTCACTCCTCGGCGCCTCAGGAGAGCAGGTCCCCACCAGCACATCCCTCCCTGGTTCCAGCACGTACACCAAGCACTGCGCTTATTGATGGGACGCTCTCTCCCGAGCGTCAACTGCTGAAAAACTGTGTTTACTTTTGCTGTTCTTTGTTAAATGTAATACAGTCATAGTTGCTGCAACTGGTGTTCTGAAAATTGAATGACAAATTAAGGGCATACTAACTAATCAAATCCAGGCACCTAGTAAGACCTCGATAACTGGTAGCTGCTGTGTATGGGAAAAGCTAGCTCCGTCAACACGCTTTCCAACAAGAGGCAAGCATTTCTTGAATTTACAGCGATAGTTTCATGGAAGGTCCTGAAATGCCTCCTGCACGGTCCCAGAAGGATGAACTGTATTCAACGTCCAGTCCAGTCGGAGTGGTTAGCACAATGCGTGCATTGGGACTGCTGAGGCAGGAGGGCGTCTACTGAGGGGTTATTTAGTATTCATATCAGTCTTTCTCCCTTTACTTGTAATGTTCTTTTCTTTCTTTTTTTAAATTGAGATACAACTGACATATAACATTGCAACAGTGTCAACATAATGATTCGCTATTGGCAGGTATTGCTCAACGGTCACCACAGTAAGTCCTGTTAACATCACCATACACAGGTGCAGGGTTTTCTTTCTTGTGATGAGAACTATAAAACATGCACTACAATGCTGCTAGTTGTCGTCACCATGGTCCATTCCACCCCACGACTCTTTTATTTTGTGACTGGAGGTTTGTACCTTTGACCCCTTCACCCATCTCGGCCCCTGCACGTCTGGCACAGGGACCCCAGTACGGCTCCTTGATTCAGTGCCTTTTATTCCGGCATAAACTGACTTTCAGGGCCAGAGCTGCTGTTCCCTGAGGGGCGGGGAGAGTTACTACCTCTGGCTGCTAACTGTGTGCCAGCTACTGGGCTGGGGAAACGCACTGCATCACTGTTGTCACAAAAACCCTAAAAGGCTGGGGTTTTTTACAGACAAGGAACCCAAGCCTGAGGGGGTTAAGAGATTTACTTAAAGTGACGCACCTGGTAAGCTGCCCACCAGAGCATTATTCCAGCTCTGGAGCTCCAGAACCCAAGTTTTAACCAGGATGTGTAACCTTCAGAATTCTTTCTAATTTTAGAATGTTGCAAACTGTAGCCACTTTCTCCCCAGAAGTCCCTACATCTGACCTTATCTCAGTTATTTAAACTTTCTGCTATGGAAGCTGAGTTTTGACTACAAAGAAACATGCACCAAGCTTGCCAAGCAGTTAGGTTGAAGCAGATATTAGGCCGCTGAGACCTATTAAAATGGCAATTTCTTAACTAAAAGGCTTTATTCCTAGTCTAACCACACTCTTGGTAAGCAAAATAATTTTAGATGCCCTCTCATTGATCTCTCAGAATCTGCAGTGTTTGTTTCTTTGTTTGTGTTTTCTTGCTGCTTTTTATCAAGGCAAAAAAGCTTTATATGTGGAGGGTAAATGCGGTATGAGAAAAAATCCAATTGTCTTATAAACTCAAGTCTAGTGAATACAGTAATTGGTTAATTTAGGGGATCGCAGTCTGGGTTTCAACATGGTGTTTAAGTTAAGAATGTAAGTTTTTAAAAATCAAGAACTATATTTCTATGAGGAATGACTCGGTCCAGCCAAGGTCTGGACACCATCTTATTACTGGGAGTCAGAGCTAATCTCTCAGGTGACCTCCCTGTGGAAGATACCATGTGTCTGGACAGTGTGCCCGCCTTTTCCGAGGGTTTTGCATCTGTGAATTCGACCAACCACAGATCCAAAGTTTTCAGGAAGTTGCACAAAGCAAAGCTTGAATGTCAGGCCGGCCCCGGGCCCATGAGGACGAGGTGTGCCCGTGAGGGCACACCTGCCGCAGCCGCTGTGCACGGCTGGGCTGGTGCAAACACTGCCCCATCGTATCAGGAGCTCAGGCATCCTCAGGTTTCGGTACCTGTGGGGCTCCTGGGACCAGTGCCGCGTGCTAAGCAAGGATGGCCATGTGGGCTCCGGGTAGCATCTTATCCCGGAGTCTACCGGTTTTGTTGAAGGCATGCTGGTGGGTCTGAGAGGCAAACCTGAGTGTATTTCGCAGTAACCTCTGTTCCCTTAGGGTTCCTACAACCTGCGATGACAATAAACATGTACGTCCAACTACAGCGCAGACAGTGGGACAATGCCATATCAGTGACAGAAACAGGAAGTAAATGTGAAACGAAGGTGATTTTTTAAAAGGCCCTCTTATTCTGAGTATAATATTTATCAAGAAAAGACAAAAAGGCTGGGAATTATAAAATATAAACTCCCATGTACAAATTCAATTTAGGACGGAGGCAGTGTCCAGTGAGCAGCTGACCCAGGGCCTGCGTGACAGAAGCCATCACAGGTAGTCACGTCTCTGTTTAATACAGGCCACCATCGGTGTCACCGGAGGCGGGTGTGCAGGCCCAGGTGCTGGGCGTACTTCCTGTCAAACACGGAGTGACAACCTCACTCCCTGGGCACTGAGGGACCAGGCGGTCCTCCTTTCCTTCATTTAAAAAACAAGAATCACTGGATGGGCATACAAACAGCGCTCCCGGAAAACGTGCATCCATCTTTTTTCCTTCGTGGCATTTTAAAAACTCCATCAGTGGACTTGTTTTACTTAATATTTGCTCAGTGTCACCCTCGGGGCTCTGCCTTCTTCCCAGGGCGGGCCTGCCCACCGCCATGGGGTAAACTGACTTCCTGCTTCCAGCTGGAGGAACGAAACACCCTCGTGCGAGGCCCTTTCCTACAGTTAAATAGCATATTGAGAGAGTTATTGGTAAACACGCTCTCTCGAAAAGACGGGTGTTATTTTTATAACACATCTGGGGATCTTACATGTTCCTGGACTTATGTATCTTCTTTTGTGCCAAGTCCTAGTTTTTTGCTCTGAATACATTGGAGTTTGTCTCCAGGGCACCGGAGGGGCCCCTGCTGGACAGACCCAGGGGTGCAGAGAACGCCCCTGGCCCGGGCCCCAAAAGCTCCGTCACTCAGGGGCTGGCTGTGATGCCGAAAATCGCTCATGTGTGTGAAACTCTGACAAGGACGCTTGACTCCCAGTATCCTTTCGGGGAGCGTTTTGATGCAAGCTGTTTTCATAAGTACTATTATTTTTTAAAAGTTAGGACTTGAGGTTTTCAAGAGCTAAGAAGCAAAATATTATCTCTCTATGGATTTCTAGTCCTAAAATCTCTCAGGTCAGATTAATCTCAAGCAACCAGTTGAAAAACAACAAAAATTCTTTCCATTTCTCCAATCAGTCGCCAGTCCTGGGGGTTTACTGGAGACCATTTGTGAGTTTCCGATGAGAAAACCTGTCCCTAAACCTTGTGCAGAATTGGACGCAAGCAGGTGTGAGGGCAGCTGATGCCGCGTCGACACTTGCTCATGTACGAGGCATGTTGAACAAAAGGAAAGTCTTTATATTTGGCTAACACAAGCTAACTACCCCAACAGGACTTTCCCTCACAGGATTTAAAGTGCTAGCAATGACATGTCATCTGATTGAATACCTGTTGTGAGTTGATTTCATTTTCAAGTTTAAAATATTAAATTCCCAAGTTTAAGGGAAAGTTCTTTCTTTCGAAATAAACAAGAAGGGTGATGTTCTGTGGAAGGAAAGGCACGGAGGGAAGAGGCAGGCCCTCAGCGTCCGTACCCTTCTGTCCTTCCTGCCGTCTAAATTAAATCTCCATGCAAACAACTTCAACATTTTAGGTGATGTGGTCATCTGGACTTTATTTTACCAGGAAATTACTTTCATGAGGAAAAACAAATACTGGCCACTGGGCAACACTGCTTCCTGGACACAGACATGGCACCGTGGCCATGAAGACAGGTTCTGGGTCCTGGACGACCAGTCTGGGCTGTGTCAAAGCTTTGGCTCAGTTTTATTCCCTCTGTACACACCTCCACCTGCTTCCGGGTCACGGTACTTAAGTATCACTGACAAGTGTTTACTGCCCAGCATTTGTGTGGCTCTGGGAACATGTAACAGAGAGGAGTCACCTGGCCTTACCTGTGGGAACCCCAACAACACAGTATGCTGTCACCTCCCTCTGCAGAGTGGGTCACACAGTGTGTGCGTAGCTCAGGGGACACATTTAAGGCTGGATGGTGGCCTTTACACTGTCTGCATTTGCTCATGTGGAGGTGACCTCTCTCCTGGAACACCACCTGCGTGTTCCATGCCTGAGGGTGTGAGGGTGGCATTCTGGAGACCGGGGGGCTCTGCGGGGACCCGCAGCAGTGTCCAGAGCCTGGAAGCCGGAGGGGACGTGAAGAAGTGATGAGGTGATGGTGACGGTTACTATGATCCATGCTGCTGGGGGTCAGGGCATTTACTGGTCATTTGTGAGTCAAGTCACTGACAGCCTACTATGTGCTAACAAGAGAGCTGTGAGTGACAGCCTACTGTGTGCTGACAGAACGGTGAGAGACGGGGGGCTCTGTCTTTAGTGTCCTTGGGATTGTACATACAACATCACATGGCAGTCCACAGGAGGGCGGGGCGCCACCCGCGTGGTAGAAACGACTTCCAGCTACTACGCTTGTGCCCCCTGGTGAGGGGCCCAGGCCAGGCCTGGACTGAGGGGAAGGCAGGAGGCACTTTCCTCAAGGGCGAATTTTAAGGGGGTGCCTGCACCTCATGGATATGTTGGCGCAATATTTGGGAAAATCAAAATACCAAATATTTGATGAACAAACCACCAATGTTTTAAATAAAGACAGGGTCAGTATCACCGATTTTTTTTCTCTTGC
>NW_017731535.1:184389-185825 GCF_001890085.2 Hipposideros armiger
TAAGTGCAAAGCCTTAAAGATATCTATTGACGACTAGCAATAAAACAGTCATTTATTACCGATCTAGGTCATATTCAGCTATTAATTTTGGCACAGACATTTCATATTAATGATTCTAGCCGAAATTTTGATAATGGATGCAAAACAAACCCGGACCCTGTGTATTTACTTACTAGCTTAAAATGGGAATTTTCTTTTTTCATGTTTTAAAAGAACAGTAAAGCAAATCTAGGGAAGATGGAAATCAAATTCATTCCAATATTGAAGATCTCCTTTCCATGTGTCAGGCCAGAGCCCCTCTCTGCTGTGTCCACAAACGTCACTAGGCACATGTTTGTAGACATTTGTGTGTAATCTGTACAAGGAATGATGCTTTTCATGACTTGCATGTAATTTTTGCATGCTGCCATTCCAAATATATTAATGGGTTACCACAATTGTCATTTATTAGCAATTAAAAAAAGCAGAATCCTTTTTCACTCATGTGTATGAAAAACAGCAGCTTATGAGCTCAAAGCTTGACATTGTCTGTAATGAAAAAAAAGCAAAAAAAAAAAAATGCTTAGTTTGCATTTGAAAAACAGAGCTGGTAAGTGGTCTGATTGGCTCCACAGATGTGTCTGGGGCCTTTCTCTAAGCAGCATATTAAACCATCCATTAAGAAAGGTCCTCACAAAATCCTCCTGTTTCCTTCTCTGAGGGCTGTAGAAGTTTCACTTGTAAAAAAGACACTCAAGTACTTGCAAAGGAGCATCATTAACGGTAGAAAGGACGTGGGCAAGAAGAACTATTAGAGCGTGGGCACCAGAAGGGACAGAAACAACGTGGTGTCTACATGCTTTCAGTCAATTTCCACGGAAGCAAAAAAAAGAAAACGGCACAAAAATACGTCAGGCGGTCCCTGACATGAAATTCCTGGGATGTGCCTCACACTTCTACATACTGTAACCTGTGAAGCCGGAAATTGTCTGAAGAGCAGACTGCGCTGGGTTAGAAGTTGCTCCGAGGGCAGATCTTTTAGCAAAGCTTCTTCCTGAGTCTATGGCTGTGGGTCTGCCCATCGCTTTGCGGGGTCGATGCAATTACTGGGGTGCCCACCAAGCCCTAGAGAACGTGGGGGTAACTCGGTTGTGTTTATGGCAGTGTCTTTACATATCAGCGTTGTGGATAACAGTATCCATGATGGTTTGCATTTGCTGAAGTGTGTTAGGTATTTTACTGGTATGCTCTTTACATGACCTGGGCTAATGCGCCCCCCTCCCCATGGCCCCACGTGATCCGCCCGTGCCCACCTAGCAGCCCCTCTGCTGCCTCCCTCTCGCCCACACTCCATCAGCTTCCACTTCCTCATCAGCGGAAGGCACGCCCCTGATACCCACACCACGTGGCTGGTGAAGAATCACGGGGTTTTGTAGGTGGGGTGCTGGGTGGGCCCC
>NW_017731535.1:188307-204092 GCF_001890085.2 Hipposideros armiger
GGCTGTGCGCAAATCACTGCTCCTTTGCAAGAGCTCAGACCAGACCCCGGCGTCTGACAGTAAGGGGAGGGCGGAGTCCAGCCAGGGTCTCGCTTCCCAGCTCCAGGCTGCTGGCCGCCGGCCTAGGCGGGCGAGCTGGGGGCCGCTGCCGCCAGAGCGCGCTGAGGCCTGGAAGGGGTGCCCGCCCCAACTCCCGTCAGGCTGCATGCGGGCGCCATCCCTGGCGAGTCCTACGCGTGAACGCTGAGAAGCACCTTTGCCTCCCTTTCCCCCAAACCTTGGGAGGATGAGACACACAGAGAGAAGTGTCTTCCCTTCCCATCGCGATTGGTCATTGGCGATCCCGTGGCGTCCTACCAGGCACCACTGGCCATGACGTCTCCAGGTGAGGAGCCCAGGGCATCGGCGCTGTCTGGAGGGGCAGGCCTCAGGCAGAGCCTCTCTAACTCGAAACAGATTTCCCCCTAAATGGCTGCACGCTTAAAAGCATAAAACGCCATATGCGTTAAGTGGCAGTATTTTTTATTCCTCGCACAGAATTTCAAGCCATTTGGGGCTTTTCATAGATGATAAAATAGCTAATCATGAAAAAAAGGACAAACAAGCACTTAGGCCTTTTAGATGTTTTATTGGTAGAAGTCTAATTTATCTCTCTCTCTCTTTTAAACTTTAGAATACAGATTGCAGCCATATTTAAATGTCACCCTTTTTTTCCTATCACAGATTGGCAAGATGACCCACCATCTATCACTTCATAGTTTTATTTGACCCTGAATAAATGTACTTAAAATAGTCTTGGTATAAACTTTCTAACTACCATTAGAAAGACTGAAAAGCTAGTTTATGGTGCTACCACATCAGCATTTGGGAATATTTCAAGTACGCACCACACATGACAGAGACCAGAGAACATCAATAACCCCAAAATGCTCAAAATGAACAGAAAAAAATATTTTGAAATTAAAATAAAATAAATATGGCAAATAATTAAAATTTAAACTCAGTTATAAGTGCCCTTTCCTTTACGCATGAGTTTTTATTTATTTACTATATTTGTCTATTATGTGTTGATTTAAATGCATTTATTGCGTATTAATTTAGTTTCATTTTCTCCTTCACTTGAATTCCATGTATAAATCCAATTCATCCTGTGAAAAAAGTAACTTGCATTTGTATCTGTACTTGCAGGAATTATAATAAAATTTCTGAATAAGTAAAAAACATACAAACATCATTTCCATCAGTGTTTGATGCGATAAGACACAGGAAGCAGTTGTACACAGACCGTGGCCCTGGAGCTGCAGGCAGAAACATCGCCTTCCCTTCTTTCCCTATTGTCCCTATGAATCCAGTATAACTCAGATGCTCACGGCACGGCCATATTTAGTATTGGTAGCAACATGTCCTAGTGATAGCATTTACACACACACACACACACACACACACACACGCACACACAGGAATTAAGCTGCAAAGGAGAGAAGCGGTTCATACGATCATCTTGAAATATTTGCTGAACTACTGATCTATTCTAGACCAGAGCCTCGCGTTTTCCAAACACGGCACTTGTCCCCTAAGAATGTAATGATCTGCCTGCAATACCCAGAGGAATTCAAGGGGCACTGAGCGTGGACTTGGATTGTGCGGAGGGAATTTTGACTTTCAGGGCTAGAAAACTACGACTGGCATAGGGAACAGACCCAGACACATCCGGGCTCTCAGCACAGCCCTATAGAAGTGTGCAAATGTGGCGGGGCTCTGCAGAACCATCTCCCGTGCCTTAAAGAAACGGAAAAGCCTTTCAGAGAAAGATAACCATGGACACTGCTGACCCAAACTACAAACACCACAAAGCAGGCCAGAGAGCACCAGAAACACTCCAACAATGGAATGCAAAACGGTAGGAACTTAGAAGACAAAACGATGACTTTTCTGACCGTTAGGGGGCAGCAGGAGGGGTGCTGAAGAACTTCGGGTGAAAGGAAAGGGTGAGACAATTTATTTGCATTTATTCAGTATGCTCATCAAAATGTGAAACAAACAGGATGTGCCGAGAATAGGCAGGGCAGTGCACGATAATGACTGTGAACTAGACAGGTCAGTATAAGTCTGTGAATGTGTACACCATTCTTTAAAGAATCTACAGGAGAATGTTCTTGAACATATACTCCTTCGGGCGGAGTTTTAGAGGAATGGTGTTTCAGCTGAGGAAACATTTAATGTTGTTAAATCGTGGCTGGCAGTATCACATAAGTGACAGACAAAATTTTAAAATTACTCAATGAAAAGGTATTCATTTAGACACAAAAATAGACATGTAGAAAGATACATACAAATATAAGAACTGTTCTAAAGACTTTCTAAAATACAATTATAAAACACAACCCTCCAATAGGCAAATTCAAAATTAACTTTTCAGAAGTAGAGACACCTCAGAGAGTAAATGGTCACATTATAAGCATGTTTTTTTTTTCTTTTTATA
Organism: Hipposideros armiger; assembly: GCF_001890085.2. Classification (NCBI taxonomy): domain Eukaryota; kingdom Metazoa; phylum Chordata; class Mammalia; order Chiroptera; family Hipposideridae; genus Hipposideros; species Hipposideros armiger. The sequence goes on from NW_017731535.1 coordinate 190,790, forward strand.
GAAAGGATTTCTAGTTTTTCCAAAGCATAGCACACTTATAGTCCACACCGTGAATGGTAAGACAGCAAATGTTGTGAAGTGATGTTTCTTTAAAAGGGGTTCACAAACCGCCAGATTCTGCATCACAAGCTGTCCTGATTACAGGTGAAGATGATGAGAAGGTAATTACTATGCATTCTAAGGGTTTAGACCTCCTGCTATGAAGACACAAGAAAACAGGGAGAAATACGTCCATGTATCACGGTGTCTACACTGTATTACCCATGGAAGTATATTCTCATCATTTCAAATGTAAAACTTGGGACATTTAGAAATGTGCTAATTTATAAAACTGTGATTAAATTTACAAGGTAGCAAGAACAGTTTTTTTCTCCAACCATCTAGCCTGTGGAAGCAAAGACCAAAAAGCCAAGTCATGAACAAGATCAGTGTTCTAATTTGACTGAATACATAGGTAATGGCTTTGCCATTGGGTCTCTGAAATTCACTGTAGCCCTTATCGTAAATCCATTAAGCAAAATTCAGAGAAGGGTTTGCTTAAATCTCAAAAATGAAAATGATTGTGAAGCATGTAATAAACATGCCATTTTTGTCAAATGTTTACGGCAGGATAAATGAGACCTTTGGGGACGCAGCTGAACTGACTTTGAGCACTTTTCTCAACTTAGCCTTGTCTTCATTTTGACTGGCATAGTGTACGGTTTTCAAACTTTATAACTGAAAACAAACAAACAAACAAACAGAAAAACAATCTGTCATTCTAACTGTAGAGCTCAAAACAATAATGAAGATAATAACCAAAGGGAGAAGGCAGCCGACCCGGTGGAGCTGGGTTACCGCGCTCCTAGGAGCAGAGGTGGCACGGAGCAAACATGGAGCCGCGTGAGCACTCGGAGCACAGGCAGGCCATCGGGACACTACTGCCTGTGTCTAAGGGTAGCCATTAGTTTTGTAAAGAAAAAAAATTGTTGAGCACATTGTTTATTGTACTTAATTAAATACTAATGATTCCTTTGCATAAAACTAGTAGGTAAAAATCTGTCTTTATATGCATGTAGGTATGATACACCCTAAGATGGAAATGTTGTTGATCAACTCTGTAAACGTATAAATAAAAAGCTGCATTAAAGGTCAGACGATGTGTCGGAAAACAGGTGAATAAAGAAGTCACAACTTCACGTAGGGAGACGTCATGGGGGGTTGACAATAGATGAATATATGTCAGCTGTCATGATCACCAAGACGAAAACACACGTGTCACTCTGTGCACTCAAGACTTTTCTACTACAGGGTTCAGTGAATCAACATGTCTTCACGGCAGCAAATAATAGCTCCAGAGAAAAGTCCTTAAACTTATAAAATAGTATCCTAAGAATAGAAATTACCTTTTTATTCACTATCTAAGGTGCTCAGCATACACGCACAGTTGAAACATTTTCTCTTATTCATAAATTCTTGGCAGGTTCAGCCCACATAATAAATGCAATTTCTATTCCTGCTATAGTTATACCTTATACTTGAACTTAGTCTCAATTACACAAAAATAAATCCAATAGCACATGCGTTTCTTGTCATTTCCAGGGTTTCTGAGTAAAAGACCCATTGTATGTTTACAATGATGACAATGGCAGTAATTTATAAAGTCTTCTCAGATTGTTTAATTTATGTATCAGATAGATCAATGGGAATAATTATCAAATAAAATATGGACATTTAATGTGTGATTGTATGTACACATATAAATACTTAACACACATGCTTTTACATTTATAGCTCTAAGAACCAGTAGAGTCTTACTAAACACATATTTTTTTAGAAATCTCGAGATCGCGTGCATCTATAAAAAACAAAGATCAAAAACTGTTCACATTAAAATAGTAAATTATGTAAGTTGTCATTTAAAATGAAGCATCAAAAACAAGATGTGATCACAGATCTATCCTTATTTCTTTAAAGAATTATTTCCCTAATTGGAAATTATCACCTACTAATTAAATCATCTGGAAGCAAACATGGGCGCCAACACAATTTATTGAGTCCTGTAGAAAGATTAAAGACAGGAGGTGCTGGAGGAAGGTTAGTATTTTCTATGATCCCAAGAACTAACAATCTAATTGTGTTCAAGGACATAAAGAATAAACTAAGAGAAAAGGTGTTATAACTGAAGCACGTGGACAATGAATGCTAATAAAAATAGAGGTCAAAGAGAACAGCGGGGCTGACACGCTGAGCCGGGTCTGGGAAAGGCCAGAGGTGAGGAGAATGGGGGCATTTGGTGAAAGTGTCAGTTTGACGTCTGACCCAGTGACCCGGCTTTGGGATGACAATGGGCCGTAACCCTGTTGGCATGTCCTGTAAACACACCAAGGTCTGGAGGTTACAGGAGATTGAGTCACTGGAGGATTTTTAGCAGGAGGATGAATGTTCTGATTAAAGAGGCATTTGTGGGGAAATCCGAATTCACCTTGTGTTGAAGAAGGCAGAGACAGAAAGACCAGTGGAAAGTTCCGGCCAGAGTTCGTGAGAGGGATGAGATTTAGGGGAACAGATACTGACAAATGAAATACAAACAAGTGACCCGATGAGAATGTTAGAAAGGTTTTCCTGCTAATTGCATATCTGTTATATGTACTGTGTGATCATGGTGAACTGGGATGAAAGCCCTGTAGGAAGGGAAGTCTTTGCTGATTACACAGGACAGAAAGAATCGACAGCTCTGAGGAGGGAGGTGGAAAACCCAGTAGTGTGCGGAGTAGGAAACAGCCCTGACTCTTCCAAAACTGCATTGCGTTTTGACACTCGAAACTTTCCTCATCACCCACTTCAATCCACTGCCCTGTTTTTAGAGCCCCGATCAAAAGTCTAATAGGACTGAGATTCTTAGAAGTAATTAGTTGGTGGCTAAGTCACAGACACCTCAGTCATTTCTTATGCCACTTCTAGCATCTCTATTCCCTAACTACCTGCCATGAAAAATCTGCAAGACTGGCTATCGACTAGAGAAGTTTTAACACCCAAGAGATGAATTTGATAGAATAACACCATGAGCTTTAAGCTAGTAAGATGATCCTGAAACCAAAGGAATAATTAAAAAGATAGAATCATATATTTCAATTGACCATAACTTTTAATAAAGTAATAGGGTTTTGCACGTGGGACTGCATTGAAACATGTTTTCTTTAAGGACAAATACTCTAGATTTACCCATTGTTGGCTACCGAGAGTTTAAATGTGTATAGATAATGCCCGTTTAATATCTATAAATACTTTCCATATAATTTTTCTATATTTAGATTCAGAAACCCACTGTGACCCAACTATTCTGCTTTTCCATAATACTCGTAGGCTAGTGTCGCCAAAAAAATGTCGATATTTAATGAAAGTGAACACACTCAAACACAAAATGACCTATGGGGCCACACAGCATGGCATTATGAGTAAATCTCGTCCCTCACCGTTCTCAGAAATATGCAGATTCACACAGCACTCTAGAACAAACAAATATTTCAATCAGGTTTTTCCTCAGTTTATGCTCATCGCAATCGTCAACGATAAAGTTAGAATCTCGCTATAAAACGGTAGGGACAACATTTGCAACCACTGTTCAGGTAAGAAAATTAATACCCTCCACACTTACTCACAGTTGGGGTGGAGGGGAAAAGAGTTAAAAATAACCTACATGACTTTCATTAGAAAACTTTATTCACTCCATAATTTTAACAGTTTTAATCATAAAATCATAGTAAAACTCAAATGCTAAGGCTGGAAGAGAACAGAGCAACTGGCCTTCAGCATGAGCTCAGCACAGGGTGGCATGCAGCAGCCGAGCCCTGGGGGAGGAGCAGGGGTTTGAAGGGAGACCCCTCTCCTGAAAAGGTGTTTAGGGATTACTAAAGCTGAAGGTGGAGTGCTAACACTGAGAAAACGACCCCAAATGAAGCATGTAGCAATGACAGCTCCCCAATAGAGGAATCTGAAGCCTATGATGGGCTGAAAGTAACCATAGCAACAACAGGACTGAAACTCAGCCCACTGGCTGGGCGAGATGGACTCCACAACCTAACGGAGGCATGAATTCCCAGGCATGGATGCTGTCAGCAGCGTGAATATCGTTTCCAGGCATAATCACTAACAGCAGTCTCTACAGTTCTACTCACGGTGTCCAGCTTCAATAGAAAAGGTCAAACACACAGAAAAGCAAGAAAAAACAACCCTCTGCCCATAGATAAAGCAAGTAACAGAATCAGACTCAGAGCACACTCATTAATGGATATGTTAAACAGAGATATTAAAATAACTATGAGAAATATGCTAAAGGATCTAGTAGAAAAGCCAGCATGCACGCAGAGACGGAGTAATTATTGTGAAGAGACAACAATTATAAGAAAGAGTCAAATGGAAATATCAGAGACAAAGCATTATTTGAATGAGCTCATTAATAGACTTGACACTGGGGTATTCTGAGGAAAGACGCAGCAAATTTGAAAAAAGGTTAACAGCAATTACACAAACTGGAACACAAACAGAAAGCGGTGAATAAAACAGAACTGAGCAAACAGGAATTATGAAATAATATCAAATGGTCTAACATGTGTAATTGGAGGCCCAGAAGCATCAGGAAGGATGGGGCAAAAGAAGTATCTGGGATGATAATGGCCAAGAATTTTTCATAAATAATAACAGATATCAAACTATACACTCAAGAATGTTGGAATACCCCAAGCAGGGTGAATATTAAGTGTGTGCATGTACACACACACACACACCTAACACACACCTAACACATCCTACTCCACCTGATGAAATACAAGATAAAAACAAACAAACAAAAAAACATAAAGAAGTTAGAGAAAAGGGTCACATACATACAGACAAAAAAATTCAGTTGACTTCTCTTCATAGACTAAGAAACGCAAAGATAATGGAGTGACATCTTTAATCTATTGGAAATAGAAACTTTCAACCCATACTTTTATGCCCAGCAAATGTATCTTTTGAAAATGAAGGTGAAATGATGGCTTCTTCAGAAAAACAAAAGCTGGGAGAATTCATTGCCAGCAGAGCTATGTGACAAAACATGGTAAAGAAAGTTCTTTAGATAAGAAAAGTTTAGCCAGAAACTTGGATCTACCCAAAGAAATAAAAAGCTCGAAACATGGAGACATATTTGTCCTTATTTTTGATCATTTGTAAAGAATATTGAGTACGTAAAGCAAAAATAGTAAAAATATTCTGTGGGATTTATAACATGTAAAAATAAAATGTAAAACAATAATAGCATAAAAGATGAAAAGGAGAAATTAAAAGTATATTTAGGGTTCTGAGACTCTGCATAAAATGACATCATTTGAAGGTAAGCTGTGCTATATTAAAGATGAATATGTTAAACTCTAGGAAATGATTAAAATTTTAAGTTTTATCCAATGAGCCCATAGTGGATATACACAACAGAGCAATAATAAGAGTCCATTAAACCAAAGCTGGCAGGAAAAAGGTAAAAAAATTGAACAAATTAAAAATAGGACAAATAGAAACAATTCAACAGAGCCCATGTTTAATCTAATTAGCCCTCTTTCCACCAAATCCCACTGAAGTCAATGAACTCTTGTCTACTGATATATACATAAGTCATATGTGATAATCCTAAATATCATAAGAATATCATTTATTTATATGATATGTAAGTGCATATATCAATAAACATGCTATATTCATAAATGATATATAAAAATTTTTTTCATGTCGAGTTCAAGGATAGTCACTGCCAAACTGATCTCGAGTGGGTCCCATGTCACACACCTTTAGTTCAGATTTTATATTTTCCAGGATAAAGCAATATCATCATTGTTTACATACGTAGAATCTAAAGTTCTCCGATATTTTATTCTTTTCTTTTGTTTGTTTTTCTAAAGAAAAGAGGCCAGAGTAAGAGTGACACTTGTGTGCTTTCTGATGTATAATTTGTCACATTTCCAATCAAGTTAAATGCTGCCAAAGAAGGGTAGATGGCTACAAGGATATATTGGGTTGTTGGAAAAGTCATGATGTATTTTTCTATGTTTTTCATTGTAAAAATGCATCATGACTTTTCCGACAACCCAACAGTAAGTATTCAAAGTGCTGACCTCCCGAGCTCATCCCTGGATGATGTAAATTCACAGAAAAACTGCCTCTTACATATCGGGTGGGACCCCATAGAATACATATCGCGTGGGACCCCCTAGAATCACTTCGTCATCATGATATTTTACAAACCTGCCCTTGGCATACGAGGGTGTGCTGTTTGTAGAGAACCCCTCTGTGCCTTTGGGGTAGTGGGCTGTCAGTGACTGGCTTCGCCTTCAGTCCCATGTGAGAAAACTGGGACTCGTGGGAGGAAGCGGGTGTGGCCTCCCTGTACCAGCTCAGGCGTTGGGGTCTGACCCGCTGGGTTTCCGACAGACTCACAGACTCCAGAACTTTCTCCAGGTGCTCAACCACCAGGACACCTGGTCATTGCCGGTGACACAGCCCCGTTGGGTACATGCTCAGCTGCTTGGGGACTGGACACCACTTATGAAGTTTGTCTGCGTCTGCGTGCAGTCTGTCATCACTGGCAGTGGGACCTACACCTGGGCAGACTGAAAACGCTCCGTATCTATCCTGTTTTTGCTCCTCTACAAATTGAACACACCTGAAAAGCAGTGTTCTTCTGAGGACAAATGAGTGCACGTTCCAAGCAGGACATGGCAGGGAGTGCCTGCTGACGTTGTGTTCATTATTTCATGGATACAAGTTTTAGTGACAAATCTGACTTAGACACCACTGGCTGATGGCACTACATGTTGTAAGGTAGATGCAAAAATATGTCAACAGGTGAAAAATATTAGACCATCTTTTGGCAGCTTACTTCGACAGTCCTCATACTGTTTGATATTGACTTTGATAAGATTACTTCTACATACACTTTATATAATCCATAGCTTAAGCTCTGGCACAAAGAATGACAACCGAGAGATGACTGTCTCTTAGCACACGGCAGGGAAGGGATGACCCTCAGAAGGTGCTACCCTCCAAAAACAGTCCCTCAAAAAAAATGGTAGCAACTGAAAACGCAGCATTATGTTTGTCCAAATTAAAAACAAAATGCTTTACAAAATTAAATGACACCTTAGATTCTTGAACAAGAGGTGCATCAGTGAGAAATATCTCAATGTGGCTCTTTCAGGGGGGTACGTTGGCTGGGAATAAAGTAGAATGTAGATAATTACATCTTAGAGCTCTAGATACATGGGTCGTTGTACACAATATTAATTGTAGACTAATTATTTCACTAGCATCTCTTTCCATAAGTGAGGGAAAGCCAGACGACACAAGATAACTTTGAGGAAAAGATAAGTGCATTCCTCGATTCTAACACTGCTGAAGATATTAGTGAATTTATTACCACTCTCATAAATAAGGTTCATAGTTTCCTATCCACAAATGTTCACAAAATGTATCACAGGAGCAGGTTTTTTTCTAGACAGATCCGACATAAATAATGCCCACAACATCATTTTACACTGTCACCCAAGTCGTCCTATTCAAATCAATTGGAATAAACTAGCGCGGGAAGGGCTGTAGATAAGCGGGGAGGTTTAGCTGGAATGCGAAACAGCCCTGTGGTTCCTGCCTGGTTCCGAATATTTATCATCAGCTGGAAATCTGGCCTTTCAAACACAGCCATACATTTACATCTCAGCCCACTGTTTATCTCCATTGGAAAGATCACTTATTAAAGCTTATCCACGTATTTGCTTATTTGCAACTGCTTATTAAAGGAGATGGATATCAACATTAAGCATTTTTAGTGCTTGAAAACATGTCCTAAAATAAACCTCATTCTCATTGGAAATTCTCATTCACTTTCACAAGGTTTACCTGCATAATCAAACGCCAAAGAAGATTTGTGAGTTTGACCTTTGTCATCCATTTATCAGACTATTAACTCAGTCTCACATCCATTTTTAAAAGGTTAGCGGCTCCTTTGCAATACCTTCCTCCAATTAAAATTAAAAATACATGAATGCAGACACGGAAGGGGCTGCTTCGTGCGAGTCCTTATTCTTGCAGCCTCGAGACTAGAAACTGACAGGGCATACGATCATAATCTATTTGGAAATTATGATTGTCTAGGTTTTTTAGATGCCAATGTGAATATTTGCTACCACAAGAAAACAAAGACTATTACAAATGGGTACTTTCTATGCTTTTTAATACAAACAACCTGAAATTCTAGCAGTTGTTTTATCTAGTCATCCCAGGTACTAATTTCTTCATGTCCCCATTAATTTGTCTTTCATAATAGATTTTTCGTAGAACTAGATTCTGTATAACCCCATTTCATGCAACTTTTAAACACAGTTGTGGAATCCGATTTCACTGTGTAATAAGGGGGTGGACTTAGTTTTCCTTTAAGGAAAGACCCGGACCTAACAGTGAGAGTCCGACGCAGAAACAGTTGACCTTACTTTTGTACTCCAGGTGGAAACCGGCCGCGGCCACACTGATGTCTGACTGGAAGTGCAGGTAGAGCTGGTTGGACGTGCTGTTCAGCAGCGCGGGAACTGTGGTCCCTGAGGAAGGTGCAGACAGGGCGTTAGCATCACAGAGCATCACGCTCCTGAATACAGAGCAGGCGGGACATGGGCTCAGCCTGGCCACCCCCATCCTGTCTGACGGCCGCATGTTCTGTCTGGTCCTTACACTTTGAGCCCCTCTCTCTTTCTAGGAACTGGAAAAGAGTACACATTTTCTCTGCCGTCCTCAAGCAGATGTGACATGTTTCTAGCACATCAGTGGAGGAACACAAATTCTTACACTTTACTATGGGTTTGGTTTTTCACATGGCTCCTTTTGAACAGTGTAAGCATTTGCCTTTTTTTTTTTCTTTTGACTTGAACAAAGAAGAGACAAAACCTAACATGCACGTCTTATGGACGTTGGAGGCGCAGAGCTGATCCAATATATTATTCATAAGATGTTGCTTTTGACTACATAGTCTCATTTCTATCCCTGTGTGATTCATACTGAATAATGTTCCCACTGAGATTTGGGAGTGATTTCCACTAAACGTGTGTGAAAAGAAAATATAGGCTTATTTTATATAATGCCTCTTTGGCTTCAACTGTTCTAGCCTGCTTACTAGTAACCGACAAATCAGGAGACACTCAGACGGGAGGGCAAGCGTGACAGCAGCTCGCACACTGGAAGGCGCCAGCGAGAGACAAACGTTCATCTCTGGGAATTGAAGACATCTGGGTGGAATGTACAGCCTGTGACAATGAGAAGCAAGTTCCTACCCCTTTTTCCTACAGCATGGATGCTCGATGCTCTACTGTATTCAAATCATACTCTAAATACGTAGACGCTGACTAGACGGCAAGGAAACACCCGCCGAGACAAATAATCGTGGTCCGGGCGGAGGGCTAGAGAAAGCTACACTACAGATAACACTAATGTGTGAAGAAAGAAATACTACTTTAAATAACAAAACAAGGACATAAGTCGATAACTGTCTGAGACGGACGGACATTATTGAAAAGATAAGATCTTCCGTCGTCCTTCACGCTCTGCTTAAACTATTCCATGCCCTCCAACAGCTTCAAGTAAACCAACGACTCCAGGTGTCCGTCACATGGCTCCGCAGCCCTGCGATGTGTGCGCAGCTGAACTCATAATACACTCTGCACCTGGCGGACACCCCGTGTCCCCATGTCCACACATGTCCTCCCGTCAGAAGCCTCCTCCTCTCTGTGACCACACCGCCCAACAGTCGGCGTCAGGCCCCAACTAGGCAGCCTCCTGATCCCCTCGGTGGCCGTCCCTCCACCTCCCCAGCGTCACCACCGGTCCTGGGAAGCAGTACCAGCACTGCCATCTGCCCACCTGTCTTCTGAACTCCCTGGGGCCTCCCTGATTCATCCTCTATTCAGGGGTGAGAGGGCTCTTGGGGAAAATGGACATAAGACTGTCCTGGCCGCACTGTGACAGGTTCCGGATCATCTTAGGATGAATTTCAGCCCCTTGATTTGGCCTAAAGTCCCTGCGTGAGCCAGCTGCTGCCTGCATTTCTAGAGCGTTCTCACCACGCTCTTCACAACTCATTTTTCCTGTCCCGGGCATTGCCATAACCACAGTCCTGGAAGGTTCTTTTTCTCCTCCTCTGATCCCTTTTGGTATTTTCATTCCTACTCATTCAGAAATTTTCCAGCTGTACTGGCCCCAGCCTGTCCGACCGCTGCCTCGGTTGGGCCTACCTGTGCCAAGCGCCTCTAACAAGTATCTGGGAGAAGGCAAGTTGGCCAGTACAGAATCTCAAAACTCGCTTCATCCTGCCCGAACTGAACGTCCACAGGGAAGACTTCCTGTTGTGCCCACAGGGTACCGAACGGCCCAGGCTGCACAGCTGTGGGTGTGTGAGCCCCAGGCTCACATGGGCCTCTCGCTCACTGGGACAGAGCTGGCTTCTCCCCGCTGGTGGGTGCCCTTGCCTCAGACTGCTGATCCGAGGGGACCACTGTGCACATGGAAGGGCTGGGAGAGAAATGTGTCCATCGAGTGTTCTACGTGATCAGTGTCTGGGGGCCTAACTCCCAAAGGCACAGGGACGGGCGGCATCTGACCTGAGAAACTCCCCAGTCGGGGCGCCGTCCCGTCTCCCCCGTCGTAAATCTCCAGGGAGTCCCAGTTCTGCTCGGTGGCAAAGCTGATGACCTGAATCTACCAAACAAGAATATTAAGTTAGTGTTGATTTTTGGTGTAAAAAGTTAGCCTGCTCATATGAGGTTGTCATGAAATTATATACGCAGGCAAGAGGAAGGTGTAACCAAGGAAAATAAACCATGGAAAAGGTAGCCAACAATTTCTACAAATGGCACTTTTAATAGATTTTATTCTAAAAATATTTATTACAATTTAAAATCTAGAAACGTGATTAGAGGCACTTTGTAGAAATAGTAAGAAAAGATAAACGGGTTACGGTTTATGCATTGAAAATAAACAATAAAAAAAAAACAAACAAACAGGAAAAGAAAGAGAAAGCTACAAACCCTGGACCCGGTTAGGTCCTGTTTCCTGCAGCGCCGGCTTGAAGGACTCACCTGAATTCCTGATCCCTCCGTCACGATGATTTTCCAGATACAGTTTAAGTTGTTGCCATATGGTTCCGGGTACCCAGGGGACAAAATCGTACCTCTCCGCTGAGTGAAATTGCCACTGCAGGGGACTGAAAGACAAAACCGAATTCGGTAAAAATAAAGTACAGTGAAGGACAACAGTGATTTGGTGCTTAGCGGTCTTTTATCACATCAGATAGTAAGAGAAATTTTACATGGACTATGATATTGCAAATGGCGTTTGTTTACACCAAGATCAAATTTAGCCTGTTGTCGTCTCACTGAGTAATATCATGAATTATTATTTACTAGGCTACTAAGTTATGATCTTGTGTCTACAAAGAAATCTCTTCAAGGGCTCTGAGAAGACACTGCACGTAACAATGGTGTCTCTGGAGTGAATCTGTTTGGAATAATTTATCGACTACGGTTTGAGGAGCTTCACGGAGTTCTCTCCCATGTACAGGCCTGCAACTAACCCCAAATGCTATTAATGGTGTTTGTGAGGAAATCCAGAGGAGAAGAGACACTTAAAATGCGCAAATGAACTCAAGCGTGAATTGTGATTGCACTAGACGTTCGTGCACAAAATGAAGAAGTTAAACTATGGCTGACACTGTCGTTGTCATTCAGGCTGCACTAACCTGTCACATTTCCAACCCTCATCAGGACACATTTATTAAAGGGGCATTACACAAGTAATGCAGCAAATCAACATTAGATTGATTTCTCCCCAAATGAGATAACGCCATTCACTGGTGGCTTGAGAGTTGATGACAAGGACTGAGAAGAAAAACATGTTTCCTACTTGTCCTTCTGATAACTTGTTTCAGGAAACACGGTAGCTTTTAGGATCTGGAGCTGCTCCGTGGTTTCTGATACAGCAGGTCGCTCTTTAAATTGGTCAGGAGCGTGATCGGTTTATGCAGACTGGACGTACGCACTGACACGCAACTCTTCACTGCCACATGCAGGTGGGACCCACAGCCTCGGACCCCGCTTACCCACGCAGCTCGGGATCGTGTCATTCCACTGCGCTAGGGCGTTGGGCACCGACTGACAGCGGACAGCCGTGGAACCTTGCAGGAGGTATCCCGGGTTACACTCAAATCGCACAATCGAACCTGCCGAGAACTCAGAACCGATCCTCCTTCCATATCTGGGCTCGGGGACAGAGCTGCACTGGGTGTCGCTGGTCCGAGGAACAGCTGGAGGCAAAACACACAGCACAGACATCGGTATGTGCAGCCGGAAAGGTGTACGATGAAGCCAGTTTATGTTAACACGGAAGTCAGTCCTGCCTTACACAGTCTGTATAAGAAGATGGCTTTGGGGAGCACCTTCCCGTCTCCACTTCACCCCCACACTCTCATTTCAGGTGAGGACAACGTGGCTGAAGGAGAATCAGTGTGCTCGAGGACTGAGCGATACTCAGGCAACTGAAATTAATTAGGCGCCCACATCACTGTGCTGGTGGTAATGAGATCACTAAGAACCACGTATCGTCAAGGACTTAGAGTCTAGTGAGAAAGGCCGCTATATAAGGATTCTTCATAATATGGCCATTGTGATTTAATGACAAAATGAAAACTACAACTACCACATGACCCAGCAATCCCACTATTGGGTACTCATCCAAAGGCATTGAAAGCAGTCTCTCACAGAGATCTCTGCACCCCCATGTCCACTGCAGCATTATTCACAACAGCCAAGTTATGGAAGCAACCTAAGAGTCAGTCAGTGCTTGCACGGACAAAGATGCAGTGTATACTTCAACTGGAATATTGTTCAGCCTTCCAAAGGATGGAGAGCCTGCTGTTTGCAACGGGATGGCCCTAGAGGACATTATGCTGAGAGGAGAAAGCCAGTCACAGGAGGACAGATACTGCATGACTGCACTTACATGAAGCAACTAACATAGTCAAACTTACAGAACTAGAGAGTGCAATGCTGGCTGCCAGGGAAACAAGTTGCTATTCAATGAGGATAAAGTATGTGCTAGTTAACTATGAACAGTGATTCAAATAATGTAACATGAGAGGCTAAGTCTCCTGTCACCACAATAAAATAAACACGCGCTCTGGGAAAACACACACTTGAAATCTTCACTCTACATGGAAACACTTGGGAGGAGTCAGAGGGGAGAGGCAGCTTAGAAGTCACTG
>NW_017731535.1:211787-214100 GCF_001890085.2 Hipposideros armiger
CAACATCTCATGCTTTTCTAGACATCTCGTCACTGGACGTTGGTAGAAAATAAGACAAGTTAAAACTAGTGCAAGACCAGAAATAACCAGAGCTTCCCCTCGATTGGCCAAAGCCTGTGACGCCCAGAGATGATGTCACTGTGCTGGGCACACGGACAAGGGCTCTGTCACCACAGAAGGCAGAGGCACAGGAATCGCGCTGTGCCCGTCCACGCGGACACCACTCAGAGCTAATGACATCCACTGTGTGTGTGTTTGATAGGGAAAGGCCTCTGCATGTCACGGCAAGCGACAATATGGAGCAGAAACCAAGTTGTGAAATGATATGCCATGCTGTCCGAAGTCCCAAATACGTCTGAATGTGTGTGTGTGTGTGTGTGTGTGTGTGAGCACATGCACTGTATGCATGCATGTGAGCGTATGCACAGTGTACATGTGTGGGCGTATGCTCTGTATACACATAGGCTGTAGTAGTGTTCCCCGCACGAACATGTTTAAAGGCTTAAAATGATTTAGACCAAAATGGTAAAAGTGTTTATCTCCTGGAAGACAACGCAATACAAACAACAGAAAATACACAGAATCGTTATTCCTTTTGTTCTGATATTTCCCTTTTCTATTGAGATGGATGCTATAGTTTTCATAATCTTAGTGAGGGAAATGGTAAAAGCAAGTGTTTTTATATATGGGATAAGAGTACATTTGACTGTTTCTATCAAAGATAAGATTTTACTGAACAAGTGAGCACATTCCAAGGTTATTAAATTTCTACACACACACACACACACACACACACACACACACACACAAGTTTAAAATTAATAACCCTGGCTGTCTAAATTCTTTGTAAGTTTACCTGAGTGAGACCCAGAAAGCGAGCTGAGAAGTCTGGCCTGTGGGTGTGTCCCATCGAACAATTCTGCTAAATCGTTCAGGGCCGTCTGGAAATAGGCGAACTGTCCAAACACCACTGTAAAATAAAGGGNCCCCGTGTGAACATTTGAGGCTCCTGAGAGCTTGGGGTGTGGTGGGGTGGGGAAAACCTCCCCCTGGATTCCTGACAGGAAACCTCGAAAGCCGTAGGAACGTGCTCATGTTTAAAAGCGCCTGCTGCCTTTCTCCTGAGTCTTCTGGGAAGCTCCTCTGTGCAGGAGAAAGGTCGTGGTGACCCAGCGCTGGGGGTTAGGAGGGTTAGAGACACGCCCATGGCAGCAGGAGAGCAAGGTGGCCTTGTTTGCTTCTGGGCTCTATCTATCTGACTGTCACATGGCTGAGATGAGTGGTCACGTTGGCCTAGGAGGGCTGGTGCCTGAGCCACACGCTGTAAAAGGTGACCACCTGTCACTGACAACCTAAGATGGCCCCTCAGGCTGCATCCATCCTCCCTCCGTGCGTAACCAGTGTCCTGTGCATTACGTGTTCCACCCCCCCAGAGGGAAAAATGTCCCTGAGTATTTATTAAATCGCACCAAACGCCAATCAGGGTTCCTCCCTGGTGCTGAGTCATCACGGTAAATCCATGCTTGAAAGCTATGTAAAGCACTGCATTGTGAGGGTCACCCCCATTAGCCTTCCTTGGGGTGCCCATACATCCTAACCCTCTCTCTTGCTTCCCTTTTGAAATGTACCCTTCTACTCCCAAGTCACGTGGAAAGCAAAGAAACAAATAAAAACAAGCAGAGATGTGAGTTAATTAGGACATGCTGTTTAAAAGCCTCTGTACTTGCATTTCTTCATGAGGTCGGACAGACACAGCGTGCTCACGACCAATGTCCCCCCACCATTCACCAGGATGACACGGAGGGGTGGGCGCAGGGGGCTGAGGCGAGACGTTGACACACCGGGGCCTCGTGCAGGTTTTCTGCATCCTGACACCGCTACACTTATTACTCACCGGTGTCTCTAACAGCTCTTCATAACAGAACTGCCTGCTAACAAGGGTTAGCCATCCTGGGGCCAGGGACGTCGTGAGGTCCCTGTGCAACTGTGAGCTTTGGTAGCAGGAAGGACGCTGCAGTGGTGCATGACAGCGCAATTCAGGACGTTCTCTATACGATGGAATCCGGAGGATTCCAGGTCACGCTAACACCGTTTTTCAGGGGGATCGGTTCAATTTCACTTTTCAGAGGAACTGGGAGCGTCCCCAGGTGCTCCTGAGTGGCTTATACGTCACAGTCATGGTCCTGGAAGTTTAACTCCCAGGGGCTTGGCTCTGATACAAAGACAGCAATTTTCGCATCCACTCGCTGTGGGAACAAAGCGAGGAAAGGGGGTACAGTGGGGCTGTATGAACTGTTGAGGGTGTCAGAGTCA
>NW_017731535.1:219126-219889 GCF_001890085.2 Hipposideros armiger
GGCCCTGTGAGGTGCAGCTTTGTACCTGCTCCAAGTACAACCCAGCTGTGTATTTCAATACTTCAAATTTCATCATCTTTTTCCTCGAACTGATATACGTGGGGCCTTCACAGTGCTTAGAAAAACTCATGATTTAGTCTCAATTTACAAAGCACGAGCAACTAATTCTTATTTACACGTGTCTAAGGTTTCAGCTGAAATTGTTCTAAATAATTCATAGCAAGAAGTGGAGGCATGGGTACAGATCGTACATATCAGAATCAGAACAAAAAAATGAATGTAAGTGGCAAAACAGAGGCAGATCTGTCACAGCCTGCATGTGCATGCGCGTGCGTACATTCAGTTCTGGATGTGGCATGTATTCTAGTACATATACGTATTGCATGTACCCCATATACACATATGTTCATATATAATATGTATTACACATCCCCTACGGTACAGTTATGTCATTAAACCTTTCAGATTGGGAAATATAATCAACATTAGGATGGGCGGGTGGGACATTTTTTTTCTGCTGAAAAATCACAATTGTGTTGTGATAACTCAATAAAATTTTATAATAAACTAGAGTCAGTGAATATGGATACCAAATAATTGAAGTTCATGGAAATCTTCTTTCTCCAACAAGCAAGTTTCTCCTTGTCATAGAATTGTATTTTTGAAAGTTTTCTCTCAAATGGACTTGGACATTAGAATTTTTATCTGCTTTATCTCTGTGAGGAGTTGGCTGCCATCTTGAGTGTGAAGAAAAAAGCCTGAC
>NW_017731535.1:221569-222570 GCF_001890085.2 Hipposideros armiger
AGGCCCCTGCCTGGTGTACCTGTCGAATCATTCAAAGGTGAGTTCAGAGCCAGTGCCTTCCATCATAACCACAGGACCAAATGCACGCGCCGAATATGCACAACTTGGTACAAGACAGTGTCCCCTGCCTGACCCACACGTTGCTTTGCGACCATCCCTTACACATGGAAACAAGCAACTGGAAAAATGCCAACAAAAATGAGCACAAAGCCAAACCTATTCTCTCCGATTGTTTGGGATCAGTACACTAGATGGAAATTTAAGCATTTTATATCACGCTGATGATGAGAGAATGGCAGAGGATATTGTGTAAGATGTATCTGGAAAACCTGCCACTTTATTAAAACTCATCTTCCTTTATATTTTTTTATTATATCAAGAACTGAAATATTTGTTTGTAAAATGACAGAAAAACTAACACCAAAGGGAATACGACAGTGAATTAAAAATTAAAAGGCATTCTTACCAAATTCCTTTGGTACCGTGATGGAGTACAGGCAAACTTGACCAGCTGTGTAGTTATGAGGGTAGTTTGGTGACAAGACCACCCCTTCCGACCCAGTGTACTGGCCTCCGCAGGGAGCTGAAAGTGAAAGCAACCCAGATTCTGTGCTGAGTGACAAAGCCGCGTGTGACGGGCGGGACATGGATGAGATGTGCTGACAAAACGCACAGGGTGCCAGGTTGACTTCGAAACATAACAAAATATTAAAGGTAAAAACCTAGTTTACACTGCTATTAAAAGTAAAATAAAGAGAAAGATTTACCAGGTTAGAATAAAAACAATTCAATTGAGCAGGAAGACATAATTCTAAGTCCTCTGTCAGACATGCTGAAATAATCATGAAAACAAATATAATAATAACAAGTTTGATAAAGACAAAATACTAAGTTAATTAAAAGTCTCACCAAAAATTTCTGGTTGATATCAATCATTATATTAAGAGATAAAAAGATTATTCCAGTTTCCTACTGTTTTTGTAATACCATGGGAGTAAGGA
>NW_017731535.1:223677-316900 GCF_001890085.2 Hipposideros armiger
TTTCTGCTTTTACGCATCTAGTTCGTAGCTGACCTGGAGCTGGGCTGAATCTCAGCAGTTCCCCTTCAGCCTGAAATGGTGCAGGTGGGCACACCTCCCCCATCCTGTGCCACACGCAGGAGACGTGGGTTGGTAATGAGACACTCACAGGATCGAACACATACTTTGACGAATGTGATTTTGAAGTTAACGTTACAGATATCTTAGGATGGTCTCCAGTCCTCTGCAGAAGGGGATTATAATGGTTCTGACTCAAACCTACTGACAGTTAATAAAAAGCCATGTAAATATTATCCATGTGGGGCTGCAGCATACTCTTGTATCCTTCTTTCAGCATCCTTCATTCTTACACAATTCTGAAATTTTCATTATCAGACGGTCAAATACGTAAGACTAGGAACACTAGACTTCGTCACTGAAAGTGGTTCTGACGGTTCCCTGATTCGTCCATTTCCTTCGAGAAGCACACGTGGCGTTCTAACTGTGCCAGCAAGCCTGAGGGGTCCTGGCAGGACAGGGCTCCTCGGCTGACAGCCTCTCTGGGTCCTACGGCAAACGCAGACACAGAGCGGCCGGGTAGCGAGGGCACCGGGGTGGTGTGTCTGTTGGGATTATCCACGGACTGATATTTTAAAGCTCCTGTTTGTTCAGAAGGTACCCGTTGTAGCATGAGCTCTCGGAGGAAAATGCGTTCACTGTGGGAGTTCAATGTCTCGAGCTACAGCGGTCCTTGAGTCCATCCTAAAATAACCTTGGGATCAACTTTTCTGCCACAGACCACGGGGTTTTACCATCTTCTTTTTCATGTGTAGCCTTCACAGTGTAAAGGGTACCAGTCACACGCCCAGGGCTGGAGGAACTCTGCCTGTGGAGACGCCCGTGAAACTGCCCACTTGGTTATGACTGCAGACCCAGAAATGTGCTCTGCGCGCGCCTGTCACTGCACTGCCCACAGGGCAGCTGTGACCTGACCTTTGACACTATTGGTAGTTCTGTCGGTTCTTCAAGGTTTGTCTTACCTTTTAATAGGTGATTTTATTAATTTACTACCTATATAAGCAATGAGAAACTATTGCTATGTGGGGGGAAATGATACATTCTTTTTAATATGTTATATGTGTACATATGTAATATATATGTATATTGTATATGTAATACATATGTATATGTGTGTGTGTGTATAGAGAGAGACAGACAGAGAAAGTGAGAGAGAGTGAGAGAGACAGACAGACAGAGACAACACCTAGAGATTGTTAATTTGTACCTGTTATATAGACCAGGCCTAAAACACAAAAACAGAAGTTAAAAACGTCCAACTCGCTAAGTGAGAGAAAACATCATGTTTTCCAGAAACCTGAGAGAACGGCCAAGACCCTAGCCAGTTACAGATAGAGGACAGTCCAAAGCTCATCCCGCCGCAGCTCTCCGAGTGACCCCAGCCACTGCGGGGCAGTCTCGTGCTGAAGAGGAAACCCTTTTGAAAACGAGAGCTCGAGTCCCAAAGCAAGTTACCACGGAAGGCAAGCCGCCGGTCCCGCACGTACCGTGGCACAAGGGCAGGACACGGTTCCAGGCGGGTTTTCCGTCCGCTCCGATCACACACGTGATGGATGAGGGCTCAACAATCTTGTAACCGGAGTCACACTGGTACGTAACGGTGGAGCCAAGCTTGAAATCTGTCCCAATTCTTGTCCCATTCATAATATTTCCAGGGTCAAAACATGCTTCTCGCGGTTTCTCTGCAGAAGAAATGAGTGCAAACTCCGTGAGGGCAGGGATCTTAATTTGTTTGTTGTTTTGTTTGCTTATTATTTGAATGCCAAGAACAGGACCACACATGAGAAATGCTCAAAATATATTTATTGATTGGCTAGTGACCAAGTTGCTAATTATCAAGTCAACAATTACATATACTAGAAATGATTATCATGTTGATAATTATAAAATAATTAAATATAGAGAAATAGGAACAACTTTTTTAATAAAGTTATATTTCTTAGTTTTCAAACCACATTTTACTACAGAATTCCTATTGAATTACTTTCATCTTGGTAACAAAATTGCAGCATTATATTTTTATACATCTATATATTGTTTTGGCTTTGGATTTTAGCACTGAACCAAAGAAAGTGATTATGGGAGCCCTGAGGTTCATTTTGACTTTTGTACTTAAATCACAGTCATGAGGACTCAGGCGCTGGGGGGAGGCCTGGAAGAATCTGATTTCCGAAGAGGAGGCTGGTTTCACCCGCTTCACTCAAGTCAGATAAGCACTTTCTTACGTAGTAGTAACAGATGGACTGACACAGCACCATGGGAGGTCTGCCTTCCGCTCCCCTCCCCTCCCCGAGGCCAAGTGAACACGAAACTCAGCAGAAAATGAGCACTCACTGGTCAGTGAAGGTCAAACACCACATCTGAAATGTTCTAATTACCCAGCAATTCTGTCTTCATTGTAACAGCTCCTCAGTGAATTGCGGGCCTACTGCGTGTCAGGCACACTGTGCGCTTCGTTGTAATCACTGTGCCTCAGCCAGGCAAGCACTGCACCTGGTCCATGTGAGATCTGAGACGCTGAAGCTCCAGAGAAGTTCATAACGCAGAGGAAACACACTGCACAGACCCGTCCTACTGTGTGGTTACTAACTGAGGCGTCCACTACAACGTCTGCTTCCCCAAATACAAACACAGTAATACCTTGGTTTGCGAGCATAATTCATTCTGGAAACAAACTACTCGTATTGCAAGATATTGCTCGTTTACCACGTTAAAATGTATTAGAAATGTTTGCTCGTCTTGCGAACATTCGCAAACCACGCTACTCGCAATCCAAGGCTTTACTGTATGGCGTTATCTTTTCTTCCTTACAGTCCTGTTGCTAGGTAGTTAAATCCAGTTCTCTTTACTATTCTAAATGTCCTGTATCAACAGCCCTCCGCTGAACGATGCGCACAGATTTATTTGGCATTTGCAGCTTCCTCGCTGGGTTGCCTTTTCCTTACGCTTGGCCACGCCCCTCGCTCCATCACCGTCCAGCATCACGTCAGAAGTCTCGGGAGCCGAACCTTACCGATCTGCACATGGTCAATGCAGACGTTGTCGGAAACATCGTCTTCACTTCTGAGCTTAAAATTCTGAAAATACTACTTGGCGTGTGCGCTTGTGTAAGTTGTGTTATTAATGCGAACCTGAGCGGATAAATGAAATACATTTCGGCTCCTTTTTTTCGGGTCCGACACTCTTACCCTGTAGAAAGTTCACTCACGTCAATAACTCCATTGGTTGCAGAGAACCCAGTGTTACTGGTACACATAAATATCTCTGGAAAGTGCGAGTGGAAGGCTGAATTTCATTTTATTTTTGGTTGTGGTCACTGTTGAGACTTTCCTTACTGACTGTCCAGTGTGGGAGGGGCCGGCCAGGGCGGGCCAGGAGCAGACGCACTCTGAACACCTCTCCCCACACGCCGTCCTCCGAGAAATGGGGATACAGGTAGGACAGCACAAAGCACAAGCTCTGGGGGACCCGCAGGAAGGAAAAGGGGCCTATTTCACACTATTTATTCTGTATTTTCCATTGTGTTTTTAGTGATCCATGTACCAGCATCAACCAGAGAGCTCTGGCAACTGTTGACCAAATCTATTACAATAACTTCCTATACTATGTTATTTACATACTTTGGTTAAAATGCAACAGATGTAAGTAAATATCACATTGTATATGGATATATGTTCCATTTTAACCAATTTATAGAAATGTATGCAAATGTGTACACATATTTATGTATAGTACCTATTTGCATATTATATAATTATACAGAATTATAACATAGAATATTATGTACAGTAATATTTTTATATAAAACACTACGAAGCCCCGTCTCAGGCTCCCCATCTGACCACGGTGAGTCTCTCGGCAGGACCTGTGTGTTGCGCTGGGACCAGAGCCCACTAACAGTGTCACCAAATACCCTTAGTATTTCAAAGGGTAGGTGACCTGCTGACAGTTCTTTGTAGCCGCCTTCAAGCCCACCCAGGGCACGGGACATGCGCTTTAGGCGAATCAGGAGCAAACACACGCCACTGCCGGCCCCAGGGCTGCCCCATGCTGTGCCCTCCTCCGTGACCGGCGGAATGCACTGAGCAGCTAGTGGCAGAAGCGCCAGTCTGAGGCACCTTTTTTCTCTTATAAAATATGAGAAACTTGCCAGGCTACATCTGTAATACACGCCTGTTGCCTTGTCGGCCTTTGGGATCACTTTTTGTTATAAATCTTTCGCTTTGTTTACTGTTGGGCTGAATGCCACCTACTTGGCCTTCTGTCGGTCGCTAATCTAGGTTTCTGATGGCGAGATTGTTAAATCCCTCCCAATGAACTGCATCTCATCTTCTGGTTCCACTGGCCAGCTGTCAGTTCAGGATGTGAGGTCATAAATCGCGAGTACGTTTCTGCTTGTAATTTGTCACAGGTGCTAATGAGATGACGTCCTAACACGGTGTGTTTTGCTTGTGCCCATTCCTCTTGAGGACACCTCGGTATCTGTGCTGGAACCCGGGGCTTGACTCTGCCAGGCCCTGAGGGCCTCACTCAGGAGGACTGCCGGCCGCCCCTTCCGCTCCGGGCTGGACCGGGGCTGGCTCTGTGCGGCCTCCTTGGCCGTCTGGGGCCTGGGCTTGAGGGTGCAAGGCGCCGTGACTGTGGTCTCTCCCTGTCTCAGCTGGTTTTACTTGCTCACAGGCCCCACCGGAGAGCTTTTCAAACATTAAGACCTTTAGCCCCATTGACACGACTTTCTGGTCCCCCAAAACCCGAACTAAAGAGGCAGCTCTCTCTTCCTGTCACTGGTCAGGCACGTTGTGCTGTGTTTACTCACTCGTCCAGTGATTCACTTTCTCTAGAAGGTTCTGGAGAAGGCGAGGGGCCAGCAGGCACTGACCAGTGCCCATTCCTGCATTTCTAAGGTGCCTTCTGTCTTTTGGGGGGTTTCTGGCTCATCACGGAGAGGGCCTCGTCATGGAGAAGGGCGCCTCGGGGAGGACTTGCTGAGACAGAAGCTGTGTGATGGGTGGGACGCGCCCGAGGGCTTCCGTTAGTGATTCCTGCACAGGTAGAGCCCAGCCAGGACGCACAGGGGCACCGCTGAGTGCGGAGCTGTCTCGCTTTGTACTGTGGATCTTAATAACATCAGTCTGTTTGTGGATTTAGCTGTTTTGGGGGAAATAGATTAATTTTCTTCTTAAAACCATATAAAGAGGTACGGGTCTATTGAAGAGTTAGCAGAGATAAAACATGTATTTTATTTTATATTTCTAATAATAACTAACTCAAAAGTTTAAATAAATATTTATACATATTCTCATTATTTTTTAGAAAGCAGTCACTGCTGTGCATTGGTTTTTTTTTGTGTGCAACCCTTTCTCTGACTCTTTAAAATTACTTTATGTTTTTTTTGTTCATATGAAAAATGAATTTGAAAAATAAATATTTGTTTCCACAGACCCACCAGCAAAATGCTCCTTGTCCAGCCGACGCCTGGGGTGGTGGGGCAGCAGAGGACAGCGACAGGTGGTTTACACTTAAAACCGTTGAGGTAGAAACTAAGCTGTCTGGACATGCTTACATTTAGTTATCCTAAAGAAATCATTGTAAAAAAGCTTTTACATATATTACATTTGTCACTGCACAAATCCTAATTTATTTTTAATGGCCATGTTTTGTTTTGTTTTTTCCGCTAGGGTAGAAGTTGTCTGGATTCCTTGTCCATTGGACAGATGGGCTCCCTTCCCCAGACAGACGAGGCCACGGCAGCTCTGTGTGTTACACAGACAGGCAGGACTTCATGAAGACACACTTACCGGTCAGATAACGTGTGTACCAACCCATCTCCCCACGGACTAAGCTGAGCGCAGTACCTTTAAACTCGATGGCAAAGCCGGACAAGCCCACGGAGGCATCGCTCCGAAACGCCAGGAAAAGGCTGTTTCCACTGCTCTCAATTCTCTCTGGGGCCTGGGAGCCCTGGAAACTGCCGATCAGAGGGCTGTTGGAGCCGTCGCCCTCGTAGATGTGCAGGAAGTCGTAGCTGGGCTCCATGTTGAAGCTGAGAGCAAAGGATACGGGGGGTTAGCACCTCATGTACAGTCCCCTTACCTCCTCGACTGAGAAGTCTCGGAGCACACGGCGATTTCCTTGCTTTTGTATAATTTTTAAAGGCTAGGACCATTCAAATGTTAAACATAACATAATCAGAACGTCACCATGGCAGTCCTTGTAATGGATGCTGTTACTATTTTGCTATCACCTCTCTGTAGTTGGCAGCATGTTTGGGTAACAGGGTGGACAGTCAGAAGCTTTTATCAGCATGAGCATGTGCTGTTATTTAAGTGGTTCCTGTGTATCTGAAAACTGGAGAGATGAAATGCAAACAGGTCGCTCCCTAAATTGCCCGCGGCGTTCTAAAGGAGTCAGCACGCAGAGACCCCTGAGGACCCCCATCAGTGCTCCGCTGGCACTGCACCACGGCACCCCATGCTGTGTCAAGGCCACACTCGCTCCCATGAGGTCCCTGAACACAGCCGTCCCCCCGGATCCACGGGGGACACTTTCCACGGCCTCCAGTGGATTCCTAAAACAGCAAATAGTACCGAGCCCTATATAGACTGTTATTCCTATAGCTACACATACCTAGGAGAACGCTTAAGGGAATAACAATAACCACGAATAATAAAATAGGACAACTTTAACACTACACTGTAATCAGTCATGAGAACGGGGTCTCTCTCGGTGCAATAACCAATCTGACCACCGGGGAGGCTGCTGAGTGGCTCACGGACGGGGTGTCTACAGCGTGTGACACTGGACAAAGGGACGAGTCACGTCCTGGGTGGGCGGAACGGGACAGGGCGAGGGATTTCACCACGCTACTCAGAGAGATGAGCAATTTAAACCTTATGTATTGTTTATTTCTGGCATTTTCCACTTAATCTTTTCACACCTCAGTTCACTGAAACCGCAGAAAGCCAAACCTGGGGGAGGGACTACTGTATATTCTCTGAAAGGTTTCTTAGTCTGTTGATCTGACAAGCTCCCTGAAGTTAGAAATGAAGGAGTCACATACGGAAGTGGCTAAGTCTGAAGCGCCAACAGGAACTGTATAAGAAAACAGAATTTGATTGGAACAGTAATTTTATCTGGAATACTTTGCAAGGATCTTATGACGTCTGGTCATGCTGCACCCCCAATAACTGGCAGAGCGAATTACGTGTTATTATAGATTATTATTGAACACTGGGAATACACTGAGGCACAGAGAAAAAATCGTATTCTGACGGTCCCAGGGCAGCCGCCTCCCCGACCCAGAATGTTCAAGCTGTTTGTACCTTAGACGAAGTCACAGGTGTGTGATTTTTCTGTGACATTGTATCAGCTAATGATTCATAAAATCTAAGAGTGAAATGAAAACTTAGAGGTTTTCTAGTTCAACCTTTTTCCAGAAACACTTATAAAATAAAGCGGAAACTACTTGTACACACAGGGTTCTCTACAACAGAATGTACTTTGAGAACCTTGATGACGAGTCCCTGAGACGCAGTGGAGGGCAGGCAACCCCAACCACAAGGCGCCATGTTCTCTAGAAGGCTGCTTGCTGTCCATTCACCTTTAATCTCCTGGGACCAGAGGTGCTCCTGGTTTTAAGGAAAACACTGCTGAAACTGAGTGTTAACAAACCCACAAAGATATCCAAAACCACGGCCAGCAGTGGTTTTCTGTAATAGCTGAGGCTGTGATAAAGTGCTCATCACTTGGTAAATTTATAGCAGTTTGAGTAAATTCAGGAAATGATGGCTGATAAGACTGCTTAAAATTCAGAATCGTAGACGATGAAAATGGTACTGACTCAGATCTCATCAGGAGGAGTGAAAGGAGGACATCGCAACCAGGCCTGGGACACTGATGTAAGCATTTCAAGGGAAGGAAACTCATTCAACTGGCAGATAAATAAATGTAACAGGGCCATTCTGTCGCGGGCCGTCACAGACCCATTTCTCTGTCACTCCATGTGGTGCAAACATCACAATGTCAAGTGGGAAAATACCTTGGGGTATTAAAAAACAATTGTCACATACCAGATTTTAATAATATGATAGTTCTGTAGAATTTATTTTTATAAAATGATAATATTTGAGCTTTTCTCATCTACGTAGTTTGGCAAAAAGGAGATAGCAATTTTTTTAAAGACAAATGTCTAGTAATTCAGACTTTACAGCAACGCAAAGTGGGGAGCTTTCGTTTTCAAAGTTCTGACAAGTTGTGCCTGTGTTAATAAGTTCCGCCTTTGGGAAGGTCGGAGGAGATGTCCTGAGGACATGAAACACTATCACACATTTAGAGACATATGACACACTGATGAGAAACCACAGTGAGGGAATCTGTCACTTTTGATTACTGTTTGAATATTCTGTGAATTAAGCTTTCTCATGTGGGACACGGTGAGTACAAAATCGTATTTAGAGGAAATCCTGCCCCATCATGTGCACCCTCACACAGGGAGAACGTTCCCAGCAAAAGATTGTCTTTCTATTCTGTCGTTTTCAGCCTCATGCAGCATCTATCAGACACAGAGCGTGGCTTCGTGAGACATAAAACTGGAGACTCTACGAAGGGATTACGAGTAATTGTTAGGGTGACATGTACATCCCACTAAAAGAGGTGCTCGACCAGAGACGGTACCTTTTGAACATCAAGGCGATGACGAAGTCGGGGTTCACTTTTATTCTCCAGTCGCATTCCTTCCCGGGAGGATATGGCTGCGGGTAGTTAGGCGATAAAATAACCCCGGCTGGGCCTGTCAGATTCCCACCACAGGCAGCTGTCACAGGGGAGGGACGTTTAGGAGAGACAAGGACGCTGGTCAGTGTGGAATGAGACATCCCAGAATCCATCACAGGGGCTGTGTGTTGGATTATGCAACAACAACCCAGGTGATGTTTTAAGACCCTGTACATTTTTCACGTAACTGGTAACACATTTTCTATAGTGCTCCACTCCCTTTGTAGGGGTTTCAGCAAGTTTTCAAATGGCTGGCAAATGAAATTTTCTTCCTATAATTTTAACCTTTGCCCCATTAAAGGGAGAGGTTGCCTTAACCCCCACCCCTATAATGCACACTATGCATATCCAAATACAGACAAACCCCCGTGGGCATGATCTCACGGCCTCTTTATGCTTTTGTCATTTCTTATGGTTCACAGGGTCATTGCTTGCTAATTCCTAAAAACATGCGTCGTGCTTCCAGTGGTCACCCCCAGGCGGCTCACTGTCACGTGTCTAGTGGCCAGTTTTGGTCATAGTAAGTGTTAAGGGTTTGCTGAAAATCAATCCATGTTATTGCATGCAGTCCTCACCGCCCCTGACATATGTAGGGCTGGGAATATATTCCCCCCGTTTCCCTACAAAATGCCGAAACTGGCACCATGTCTGAGTGACAGCTCAGCTACACAGCCCACGACAGGCCAAGCTGGAAAACTGACCTCTGAAACCATGCTCTGGTCACAAGGCTTAGTATACCAGTATCAGGAAGCAGCTTTGGGAGACTAATAATAGAGTTTGTTTTTGCAGGCATCACACTTTAATGAAATGTGTTTACATTTAAGTTAGTGAGGCAACGATGAGGTACTTCAATGTCATTAACAGGCAAGCCATGTGTGTTCTTGAACCTGAAAATGTTTAGGGCTGTTTCATTTATTAGGTAAGATTTCTGTTAAAGCTTCCATCACGTGGGAACTGTTACGGCCCTGCGAGGTTCCTAAGTATGCGCCTTTTGGATACACACGTTGGTAAGCTAGGCTGGGTGCACATCCAATACTGTGGCTTGTCACCAACCTGTTTTTAAACATCACCCCAATTAGATTATACTAGTTCCTCAAACTATGTACCTTCTTTCATACGATCGATCACATATGCATTTAGGAATAAAAAAAAAATGTGAGCAGAAAAGGAAATACGCTAATGGGTGATCTATTTCCACACACACACAAAATGACTTTTTGGTAAATGCTTCACAATTTTCTGTGATGGACATATATTTAAATACTCACTTAACCTTCCTGAAAAGTTAATTTTCATAAGAAGAACTATAACAAATTCCAGCACTTTTTGTCATAATCACTCTCATCAAAGGCAAGCTCTGAATAATACCACAGGAAATCTTTATAATAAGTTCTCCAGGTATACGCTCAAGAGTAAAATAATGCGATTTTCACAAAAAATGACTAAACCCCATGTCCCCTAGGATGCAGTTTCATTTTCATAAGTAGGCGGAAAGGGCTGTCTAATGGGCCCTCACAGGAAGCCCCCGACAGGGGACACAAGGGACAAGGACAAATGAGGGGGGTGGTGCCCAGGTGGGGAAAGGTCGCCAAGCCTCTGAGGAGCTCTACTCCGTCAGGTCTGGGAAGAGGGGAAATGACAGATTTGGGGCACGGGCTGCAGGGTGCTGCCAGCAGGAAGAGTTCAAGGATGAGACTCAAACACTGATTTAAAAGAAACAAAGAGGAGGCGGGTCTCTGCACCAGACCCCGGAGGCGTTTCCAAAGGAGGCTGTTGAAAAGCTTCCCGCTGAATTCCGGGCCTGTCTTGCAGGGCTTGTTCTCGCTGTTGGTCGCCTAGTCTTCATTTTAACTTCATTAGATTTTAATTGCAGAGCTTGCAACATATTTTGGATAGGATTAGAATTTAGTACAGAGTTCAAGTCAGACACTCTGGGAAATTCTCCAGAGGGAATGGACATGGAGATAAAATTCATATCAACCCACCATCCCTTATTCGAAACGCTTGGGGTCCTTCCCTGGTATGTATACAAGACTTTCATCCATCAAGGTTGGGGGTGCTACTCTTTAATGACGCACATCAATGTTTCTGCATCAAGACCTTTCAAATTTCACACCATTAAATGAGACAAATAGTTTGGAATTAGCCACCCTGTAGATCAGGGCGGGATGCTGCCACCAAATTAAGTTCTGCAAACTTGGGATAATTTTGCTTTTCAGAGCTTTTTAGAGCCTGGACTAGGAGAAGGGGGGTTGCAGGTTCTATGAGAAAATGAAAACTATGGAGATTTTTGAGGGACACTTTACTCAGAATTAGAAGACAGCGAGTGTCCTCTGCTTTGGAGAATCGTTTTTCTCAGACTCAGCTGAAAATGCCCAAAGGAGGTGCCTCCATCCTCAGAGTCCTTTGGGAAGTGAAGAAAAGTAAACAAAAGTGAGGTGTCCATGCAAACCAGAAGAAAAATGAGCAAATGACAAGTTGCTGAAAATGTGAGTGACATACAAACAAGTGAGAGGTTAAGTGATTTTATAAAAGGGTGAGGGGAAGAGAGAACAGCAAATAGGGGGGAAAATACATCAATAATACAAGGGTAAAAGGAAGTTAGCAGGCCACCAATCAGGAAAGAACAAATTCAAATGGCCAAAAAGAATATGAAATAAGTAAGAGCTGAACTTCACTATTAATTTAAAAAGCCAGTTAAAACACCAAGGAATCATGAATTTCTGCCCATATTAAATGACGAGATTAAGAAATGTCATCTATATGTGTTTTCTCTTGGTTGGGGGGAATAAACAGACATGCTGATGAAAACGTCAGTGGGTACAACCTTCCCCAAAGACTTTGGAACATGTTTTTAAGGTCCTAGAAATACATCAGTTTGCAGAACTAGGCCATTCACAACAGCGTTCACTGCAGCAATCTCCTAAAGGGAAGCGGTGACAACGTCATTGCACGGCAACAAGGGGTCAGTGGACAGGATGTGTGTCCATCCAAACAGAGAGACACCGTGCAGGCAGCAAACCATTGGTAGAAATGACAGGAAAACACAAGAAGATACTCATCCTGCACTGGGAAGGAAACAGTGTTGTTGACAAAATAAGCAGAATGCTATCATCTAAAAACATTTAAAAGATAGAGTACAAAGACATAAAGTAATTATGAAGTTTACTCATGCATGTTTATGTTAATAATAATTGCCTCCAGGTAAAAAGATGTCAGTGTTTATTTCTTTTTTAACTAAGCTTATGAAAGCTCTGCAGTGAACATGTATTTTTTTAAATAAGGAAAAAGCTAAAAAACATTACATTAAAGTGTCTCTAGTCAGCAGAATAGAGTTTATGTGAGTGCTAAATCATGGTCAGCTGATGCTCTGACGGACATGTTTCTTACAGAGGACATGAGACTCATTCCGGGAGGGAGAAAAAAAAAGAAAAAAAATGTTTTACAATGTAATGAAAAGATAACATTCACTTGTTCCCAAATATCCTACTTTTCTCTTACATAATGCTTCTGTGTGTAGCCCAGTCTGGTTGCCAACATAACTGATACCCAATTCCCTGCCAGTGATGTTAGCTTGTTCTTGCTGCTAATATTCAAGACGGTGGAAGTTTTACCTTCTTTGCTGAGGAGTGGATAACCTAGTCACTGGTCAAAATTAGGTGACTAAGAGATGAACCAGCAAAAGACTACAGATTAATTGAAAAGATGGTCCAATTTTACCCATTAAGTATTTAAATTAATGTCAACTGAGAAATTATTTTGAAGAGATTAACTGCTAGTTGCATTGCTTTTGAATGCACTCCCCCATGAGCTTAAAATCATGACAAACAGAGAAAAAATAGTGCCTTTCCTAGTTTAAAAACAGGCCAGTGGTTTAAAATGATTGGTGCATTTAAAGGCAATTACTCCACTTTAAAAGAGAAACACGTAGAAATCTGTGCAGTCACCGGATGACTCAGCCTGAAATAAAATGCATGACTTGCTCACACCAGTTAGAAAATGCAAACGCAGCAGAAAGCACCCAGGAACCCGGGCAGCTCTCTCTGGGGCACACCCAGCATGCTAAGGCCAGAGCTCACCCACCCATCTGCTCTGAGAGGAGGCGGGGCTGCACATCACAGCCGGAAGGGCCAGGCACGTCCTCCAGGGTGCACATGACAGAGGCACTCACTTCAAGTCACACAGCCCCCTCAAGGTCACCCTATGCAAAATGGCCCATTAGCTCTGTGCACAGCATTTCCTTACCACTGTCTCTCTTCACAGATAAATTACATTTTTCAAACAGATTATAAAGAAGTACAAATTGAACTGTGACAGTTCATTAAAATAATAAAGTTCAGTAGTTTCTTTTAAAAATTAAGATGAAATACTCTAAATAGGTATTTATGGTAAAATATTTAATTGAATGCACAGTCTGTGCGTGTAATTACTCTTTTATATAAAAACATGCATTCCCCTAATCATATTTGTGATACAGAATCTTGAATGGTTATTCAAACTAAAGTCTGCAAAACCAATTGTCATCCTCTTAATAAGGTCAAACTATACAACTTCTAGTGAATTTCAGGAATAACTTTCTCCTTTTATCTTCATTTTGACAAAAGCAATATAATTTCTAGTTTTCAGAATTCTATTAAAATGTAGTGGTATTACAGAAAAACCACCTAAAAAGAGAAAGTACTTTTTATTGAGTAGGTTACGCCTAAGGGCAAGTTTCTATATTAAAAATGAGAATAGCACTGGTAATATTATGCATTTTCAGCCACCTAGAATTTTAAATTACAGTAAATTGATTGATCCATATTTTTACAAGATTGGTGAAGGATAAGAAGTGTTAGATAAAAGTCAATTACTGTATAATAAGTAACCTATTTATTTCATTTTATCTAATAAAATAAAGTGTGAAGGTTTATGATAAAATTTCGATATAGCCTCAGAGAACCAGGGGGCATATAAGAAACCCTTAAGAACTATTTCTGAAGAAATAATGCATTTACAGAGCAATTTTAATGACATGCATTCGCCCCTAAATGTGGAATTTCTGTTTTCTGCTGCATGTTACCTATGCACGTAGGAGGGTCTGGTTGCCAGAAGAATCGGTTGTTGAGCTGCACACACGTGATTTTGGCTTGTCCTTGGAGCTGATATCCAGGGTCACACTGGAAGGTGACAGTATCTCCAGGCTCTCGACTGTCCCCGTAGCGCGTGCCATTCTGAGGCATGCCTGGGTCATTGCAGGTGGATGCCACTGAGGCTGCGAAGACAAGAGAACAGCAGATCACATGATGGGAACCTTGGTAGGACACTCCCTGGCTGCAGGAATCGTCTGTCCACATGTGAACCATGACGAGGCTTTGTTTTCCAGAGGATACACCCGATAGCAGGCACCTTGATGATGTTCACATGGAACAGATCCCAGCAAAGTGTTGGTGCAAATGCAGCTGATCATGGAATCTATTAACAAGTTGCATCACGCTCAAGTTAGCACGTACACACACACACACACACACACTTTCCCATCCGATTTTTTTTTGTTAACAATACTTTAATGAAAACGCACACCACAATTTAAATGATTTAACTGCAGTGCATCGATCTCAAGGAGCCTTGAGTAAAACAAAGCAGGACGGATTCCCTTAAGGGCCGTGCCTTCCAAGGTGCCGACCAGCTGAGGTGACCAGATGTGATGGGAGCCAGACGGAGGAGACAGGAGATGGCAGGTCAGCTTTAACCAGGAAGCCAAAGGCCCCCCTGGGTGCTGCTGCCTTTGCAAAACTGTTAATAACTCCTGTCATTCTCAAAAGAGGTCTCACTTGGAAATAACTTATATGGCACCCTATTTTAACAACAGCTCTGGAAATGGTGACGTTGTTGTCAATAAAAGTATTAGGAATTTGAAGTCAGGTTAATAGAGGCCAGCGTCCCCAGATGAGCTGGTTAGAGGGCTTCTGGGGCACAGCGGGACGCTGGACCGAGGCTGCGGCCATCCTGTGGAAAGCAGGGAGCACCTAAAATCAAGCCTCACAGGCAGGGGTGTGCCCCACCAGTGAAGATGCTGTCGCCAGATTCTGTACCAGAATTCCAGGTCCCACCGTCACACGGAAACGTCATGGCCTGACGCGTAGTGGTCTTGCCCCCAACTTCTGTAACTGCAACTCATATCACACTGCGCTATGCTACAACTTAGGAAGATACACAGGCGTTTCCAAAGCTGAGACATCAGCTTCGTGCTTTTCCATTTCCCTTTCAACTAGAAGAGTGAACGCGCTCTCTTCCTCCTCACGCGGAAGGGACTGTGAAGGAAAGTTCGCTTTCTCTCTGTGGAGTGCTCAGGGCACGAAATGCCCTGATGCATGAGAGAGAGGAAAAGGCTTGGCGCCTTGCCCCCAGGAACTGTCAGGCCGTCTATCCTAACATCGGCAGACTTACAGTGACGTGCAGGCTTTGCTTTTTGTGTTTTGAGTTTCCTGTTTCGTTTTGCTTGGGAAATTCGGGGGCAATGCTATGTATTTTCTAGATAGAAGACATTTGTTTAAATGAAAAGTTAGGAGGTACAGAAAAGCACAAGACCTGCTCTGGACTCTGAAGGGATTTTTAAGTAATAGGGGAGGCGGAGGACAAACTATGCTAGACAAAAGAGTGTGTGAACCCTGCAGATTAGCGGATCAGTGTCCTAAGAGACAGTGTCTCACGGTGCCAACATCACAGATCCTGGGGACTGGTGCAACCT
This sequence comes from Hipposideros armiger, assembly GCF_001890085.2. Lineage (NCBI taxonomy): Eukaryota > Metazoa > Chordata > Mammalia > Chiroptera > Hipposideridae > Hipposideros > Hipposideros armiger. The sequence continues at coordinate 239,237 of NW_017731535.1, forward strand.
GCTTCACCCCAGCTCAGCCCAACTGGCCTCAGGTCATTGTCTCCCTGACCCTCAGCCCACCCATCAGGACAAATGGAAACATTACCTGGTTTGTTACGTCCATTGTGAAAATGCTGCCTGAGAACTTGCCAGCCTCTCTCCCTGCGAGTCTCTAAGCTGACTGAAGGCAGGGGCTGCCTTCACTACGCCCTCTTTTCCTCTAATTGGTTATTATATATATTGAAATATATACCGATAACACAGTAAAAGCAATAAGACACATATCTGTGACATTGCTCAGACTGGAAAACAGGATACTGTAACTACAGCAACATTAGCAATGCGTGTCAGTGCTCTCCTCGCCCCACTCGGGAGGAGCTCACTGTTGTGAATTTCATTTTTGCTATTCCCCTGTATTTCTCAATGGTTACCGTAAACGTATGCATTCCTCCAGCAGCCATATCTCCTCCTTTTTGAATTTATATAAACAGAATCATACAACACAGATTCCTCTGTGGCTTCTTTTTTCTCAGTATTATGTTTCTGAGCCATCCACGTTTAGGTGTGATGTCTGGTCCGTTCATTTTCAGTGCTGTATAGTTTTTCGTTGCATGGATGAACTGCAGTTCACCCTTTCTCCTCTCGGTGGGAACTTGGGTCCTTTTTACTCTTTGCTCTTACGGAGAATGCTGCCATGGAAACCCCTGTACATTTTGCTGGCATGCATGTGCACTGTCTGTGCTCAGACACTTCAGGGATATCACCACTAAACAGCATGAAGTTGGGTTTTTTTCTTAATTCAATCAAAGAATCTTTTAATTGGATGATTTAGTCTCCTTATATGTTTCTATCTCCTTTATATTTTTCTCCTTATATTTATTGTGTTTTTTTGCTGCGTTTAGATTTATCTCGCCACCTTACCTTGTGCTTCCTATGAGTCTCCTTTTCCCTCCCTTTGTGCCTGCGCTTGTACGGATTCATCTAATTTTCTCATTTTCTTAGTGTGTATTTAGTATGTTCCTACATTACTCTCCAAACCTTAAAGACTTTAATTTTTATCATTCTTTCCCTACTTATGTGCTATTGCTGGCAAGTATCTCAGTTGATTTGTAAAAATCTTAAATTAGACATTGCCATCATTACTTTGTTTTTAAACCCTATAAATTACATATTATTATAGCTTTGCATATATATTTACCCATGTGTTTGCTTACTATTCTTTTTTTTTTTTAAGATTTTATTGGGGAATCAGGGAAGGGGAACAGTGTTGGGGAATTGGGGAAGGGGAACAGCCAAGTTGTTGTCCTTCAGTCGTAGTTGTGGAGGGCACAGCTAGCCCAGCTCCAAGCTCAGTCACCATTTGGCTGCCTGCAGGCAGCTCAGGGCAGCTCAGCTCGAGGAGCCGTGTTCAATGTCAGTTGTTGTTGGTGGAGTGTGCGGGGGGGGCGCAGACCACCATCCCATGTGAACGAGAGTCGAACTGGCAACCTTGTTGTTAGGAGCATGTGCTCTCACCAACTGAGCCATCCTGCTACCTGTTGGCAGCTCAGCGGCAGCTCAGCTCGGGTGCTGCTCACTGGCCCATGTGGGAATCAAACCAGAAGCGCTGTTGCTCAGAGTTTGTGTTCTTAACCAACTGAGCCACTCGGGCGACCAGCTTACTATTGTTTTTTCATTTCAGGCCTTTCATCTGGTCTAATTCTCCTATTTCCTAAACACACATACTTTTGCAAATTGCCTTCAGTGGGGAAGTGGGATGGTTCGGATTACTGTTTAGCAAATACTCATTCACGCCTCCTCTTCCTGTGGATGGACTGGGCCTCTGGTTTCTGTGGGCCCAGTCACGTGAATTCCTTTGCTCAGGGATATCCCAGAAGTTGTGACGGGGCACAAGTGGGTGTTCCCGCGATGACCCACTTCCCTTTCTGCCCTAACTGCGGGAAGACACTGCTGTCCTGGAACTATGAGAGGAGCACGTGCCCGTCAGCCTGCACGCCTGAACCCTGAGCGGGGCCACTCCAGAATTTAAACCCAGGTCAGGTGCAGACGTGCAGCCTGAAGTCGAGTCGTGGCCACGGACACACAGGTGTTGAAGTGTTGGGTTTGTTATTCAGCGGCAGCTGACTGATATGAGGCCCCGGGGTGGTAAACTGTCCCAGCTGCTTGCTTTGTCCAAAAATACCTTTAATTCTTTAAAAATATTTAAATTCTCCCTTAATCATACAGAATATTTTTACTGAGTTCACAGTTCAGGGTCAATAGCCGTTGTTGTTTTCCTGTCCACACTGGTAAGAAATTCTACCCATTCCGCTGGCTCCCAGTTTTCTTCCATCATCTCACAGTTGGAAACTGCTGTAAGATACTCGTTCTGTCTTTGACTTTAAAGTTTCACAACATACTGTCAATGTATGCATTCCCCTTCATTCCTAAAGGAGATGGAAGTTCACAATAGCGTGTCTATGTGCGCATTTTGTTTTATTGACCCTGCTTGAGACTCACTGGACTTTGGAACTGAGGATATGCCGTTACCTTAGTGAATGTCTCTCCCTCCTATTAATTATGCTCTCTCTTCTGGAGTTAAACTTTGATAAACGTCTGTCCTCCATGTCTCTTAACCTTGTGTTCATGTCTTAATGTCTTGTTTTTAATCTTTGTTCTGGCTCCTGGGTACATTTCTAGACTATATTTCTTTCTTAATCTGTCTTCATTTGCGTCCAATTATTGTTTTAACATGTCATTGAGTTTTAAACGTCCCTTCACTGTGCTTTTCTGTTTGGTATCATTTGACTCACATTATAGTCAGCCATTGGTACAGTGTATTATTATCTACTCATATTTTTATTCTTTTTTATTTCTTAAATTCTTACAGTGTGATCTGATAACAGATGCACTATTTCATAGAAACGAAGTACTTCGAGTCTTGAACCTGCACTTCTGCTGTTGGAACTTCACCTGTAGAAATTCTCTGCGGTCGGCTTTGAAGGTGTATTCATCCAGCGGGGTCAAATCTGACTTCACCATGTGCCTGGGACACTAGAACCTTCTACCTCCTTAAAAGGAATTCTCAGCTTGAGGTGTTTTGGACCACACAGATGGCGTGTGGTTATAAGTTCCATTTACCTATGTTTATATCTATGTCTATATCTATATCATATTTACATCTACATCTGTGTCTATATCTATATCATATCTCATTTTCTATCTCTATCTAAGTTATCTAGCTCTAGCTCTGTATCATCTATGTCTATATATCTGCCTATCCCTATCTTCGTTTATCTATCTGTCTACTCATCCTTATGTGGAGTGGAGATCCCCCTTGGAGTTCTGGCTGTGAACGAGGGTGTCCAATTATATCTCCAATACCGGAAAGGCCTTAGACTTTACTTCTTATCCCTTGGCCCATGGGACTCTCAAAAGGGAAGCTCAGTGTCACCAGGGACAACCGCCAGATGCCATCAGGACAAAGACAACTTCTGAGCTTCACAACATGTTCACATTCTTTGGGGATTCTGAGGAGTCCTCATTTTCTTGCGGACTCAGTGATACATTTTAAAAGGCGGGAACCAATTTTATCCAGCATTTTTAACATACTTTCAGCGGCTACATTTTCCAAGTACTTACCTTACAGGAACACTGCACACTGAAGCCCCTCGATGACCATGGACTGTAACAGCCAGGGGTCTGGAAGGTCACACCTGCCATCATCATGCTGTATGGTTGTCATTAGTGCTTTGAGGAGGGGCTTTTGCTTGGAATCAGAGCTCTCAGTCCACATCAAGAAGGAAGGCGGAGTGTGGGCTTCCGAGTAGGTTTTCAATGGGAAGAGGGCAGGACGGCATGTCAGTCACCGAAGGCGCTCTTTCTAGTATCCTATTTCCCTCCTACCAGTGGCACAAACTAGAAGATGAGGGAGAAAGCGAGCACATCGCCCCAAAAGAAGATGGGTAGCGCAGTGGGATGACGGGCAGACTTGAGGACACAAAGCTGACAGTCAGGGTTGTCACAGTTTAGAAAGACGCGCCTTGTTGCAACATAGAACAGCAGGTACAGAACTCAGGCACCAGCCTCACAACCACAGCGGCCATCATCCAGGCACCACAAGGGCACGCGCCCTGAAGTCGTGTCTTACAAGCGACCCTAAGTTTACTTTTTGAGTAATGTCCCTAAAAATTTAACATCCACCTGTGCTCTACCTTCGCTGAGATTTCTCTGGGCTTCAGACAAAAATCATATGCAAATCTTATCATACATTTGTCCATTGGACTGAATTTCACATCCTCAAAAGAAACTCCATCCTTCCTTCCAATAAGTGCACACACATGAGATTCCGTACTCATTTCCAAGTGGTCCTCTCTGTCACAGTTTAAATAGCATTAAAATAATTTTAAAATAAATATATAGTATTAAAACAGTGATTGGTTTAATTATTGAATGATTATATAGTAATATTCATAGCAATATTCATACAATAAAAGTAGCACAGTGTTCATTTAACAATGAAAATGTGGGAGAAAAGCCAAGGAGATCGGGGTGAGAGTCTCACTGTAAATTTTAAAACAAGATACATTTTTATTACTTCTTGTTCCAAATTTTTATTCAACATTCATTAGAAGCACACACATTAACCCATTAAGAAGCAGTACACTGAGGTACACTGATTTTGTGCACAGTCTTTCAACAGACATACCAGCCTTGCAAAAGCAGGTGTTTTATAGAGGATTCCTAAGAGCTATTAGTCGGTATCTGGCCAAACAAAATTCTGTCTACTCCAGCTCTCACTCAGAGGTCCCCACTGCACATTAGGGATTAAAGGCTCAGAGAAGTCCTACCGTAAAGAACAATACTCCCCTTTAAAATAAATAGTTGAATCTAGTGTATCCTAAATTCACATAATCATGGAGCACATTTTTCCCAACAAATCTTTCAAAATCTTTCCAAACACAGACGCTGGTCTACTCTGTGGTGACATGTCCTTCATTGTACGTGATTTTGTGTGTGTGTGTGTGTGTGTGTGTGTGTGTGTGTGTGTGGTCTGATTTTTGAACGTGCATTTTTACTTCGAGATCAAATTTTCATTTGGAATATCTACAATCATAATAGAGCACTGCATTCAAACGTCGCATACACATGAACTCCATGTTGTCTGATGGAGATACTGCATCGACATAGTTAGTGAAGCTGCTGACAATTATACGAAAACGTGGCCCTGTACACGTGCTCAGAGGGGATGCATGTATTTGCTTGGGCCTGACAAAGGTTACTGGAATTACGAGTAAATCAACCAGGAAGGCTTAGTCGAATTGAAATGATTCCAAACTCTTACTCTTTCCTTTTAGAATCATGAAAGAAAAATCTAAAGTACCTAGGGTTATCCAGATTAGATTTAAAAGGCCTTAAGAAGACTTGCGGAGAAAAAAAAACAATTTTAAACAATGCAGTGGGAAATATGTCAGTTGGGTCTTTGACATAAATGTCATTTTATTTTCCTCTAGTTCTGACTTGTAGAGACACGTTTCCTGGGAAAGGCAGTAAAGCTAATATCAAATCTTTGAGACTAATATCAAAGCCCCCAACCAAAGACATCACGTTGGGGGCGGAAATTGCTTTTGCACCTTCAGGGCCATCTGGAGTTGTTAGCGGAGTGTGTGCTCCTGCCTTTTTTATGACCGTATTCTTTTATGTGCCACGAGGTACCCGTATTCATTTGTCTCGTAAATATTTTCTTTCCAAATAGCATTTTAGTGACTCTGAGCCTTTCTAGTTTCTTGCCATAAAGAAAACAAAACACAAAAACAGTATTTTGGGTAGCAGCAGTCTTATCCCTCTACATGTCAGACAATTAAGTTCACGAACTCATCCTGAAAAAAGTGCTACATGCCTCACTGCTGAATATCACTATGGTCACCTTTGAAGTACTCCCCTTGGGAAGCTATGCACCGACGCCAGTGCCTATTCCATCCTTCAAAGCAATTTTGGAACTCTTTTTCTGGAATGGCCATCAGAGCTGTCATCGTATTACCCTTGATATCCTGAATGTCATCAAAATGTCTTCCTTTCAATATTTCCTTTATCTTCAGGTAAAGAAAGAAGTCATTGGGGGCCAGATCAGGTGAGTAGGGAGGGTGTTCCAATACAGTTATTTGTTTACTGGTAAAAACTCCCTCACAGACAGTGCCGTGTGAGCTGGTGCATTGTCGTGATGCAAGACCCATGAATTGTTGGCGAAAAATTCAAGTTGTCTTAACTTTTTCATGCCTTGTTAGCACTTCCAAATAGTAAACTTGGTTAACTGTTTGTCCAGTTGGTACAAATTTATAATGAATAATCCCTCTCAAATCAAGAAAAGCGTAATAATATCGTTTTAACAAGTTCACAGACTTAATTGTCACACCCCATATTACCTTAGAAAAAGAAGGGGCTGGTCCCCAGGTGATGAATTGTGTGCTTTCCAATTTCCCACAGGGGTTCCCTGGATATTTCAAGTCATAAAGACACTTTTTTGAGGCCCAGGGGGACCTAAACCTGTCTTTAGTCCTTGTACATCTGAGCCTAGAACCAGTCCAGTCAGATGGAACCTTCGAGAACACATGCTCCACTGAATGGACGAGCAATGGACCTGGCTTTTGTGTGTTACAGGGGCCATGACTGAATAAAAGGACTATGCGAGGAGGACCTGCAATGGACAGATTTCTTTCTAATTAGATTAAATCATTTTTGACACTGTGGACCCTATGGAAAATATATATTTAAATTACATATCAAGTTGTGTTCCTTTTACATTCTACAAAAAGAAAAGTTGTGAATTTGGGCCATGTCTTATTAAGTACATAAAGTCCTCCTTACTTTTTTTGAAGCATCATTTAAGAATATATTTCTTGACTGAGTTATTGTTTCACAGAAGTAAAGCTTTGCTTAGTGTCCATTTATTGGAAAACGTCCCGTGTAGCATGCCTCAGTAGATGAGATGCTTCCTATGAATACAGAAAACACACGCGGCAACACCAATACAGGCCACAGAGAGGAGCAGGCCTTCCTAACGCTCAGATCGTAACCTACACGTGAGGTAGACCCGGCATCGCCCACACCTTACGGAAAGCTCTGACGTGTGAAATGACCTCTAGAACGGAGAATGGGCTACTTGTTAGGCGGGCCTGTGTGGGGTGCCTGGTGAGACTTTTTTTTTTGCCAGCCTGTTTGCTTTTCCTTTCAGTTTGCTGGTGCCAGCTCGGACAACCTTAGAATCTAGGAAAGTCCCTTGAGTTGCCCTCTCTGCTGTGCACATGTGTGGTGAGCCTTCCCATACTGCTCTGGGGCAGGCCAGTGTGGCTGTGACAGACACAAGCCTTCCCAGGGGCCTGCAGCTCTGCCCAGGGGAGGGGGGTGGGTTTGCGTGAGCACCCTTTGTGGGGGGTGGGGGACAGGGAGCAAAGTTCCAGCCCGTGCAGGTCAGGCGATCCTACATTTGGGGGACATGCTGAGTCCCTTCTGACCTGGGAGGCCCTTTGGGGGCGGAGATGGGGGGGGTGCTGTGGAAGCAGAGAGAGGGTCTTACTCTGACGTGTGTTAGTGGAGGATCCCACCAGGTTTGGGATGGACCACATGTAGGACATAAGACAGAAAGAGGAGTTGAGGTAAAATCCAGGGTTTCCTCCATCAAGTCTCACAATCTGGCTCAAAAATGGAATTAAATCAGTAAAGTTAACTGACGCCTTTCATAGACTAAGGAAAGGCCAGAGGCAAAAACAATGCCAAACCACACTGACAGGCGTTGCTGATGGAGGCACAGGCGTGTGATGGACGCAGTGCAGGTTCTGGTCAGGGGCGTGAGGGGCCTCAGCCAGCCTCCCCCCCCCCCCCCGACGAGCTCGGACAGCTCAGGAATCCAGCGGGACCCGCACTCACACAGGGAGCGCATGCGCTCATTACGCTTTTGTGACAAGGTGAGCTCTCGTTCTGGGGGCGAGCCACACGCAGTGACAAGACGCAGATGGGCGCAAACTCTGACACTGCAGGTATTAACTGGAGCACCTAAATGGTGCGAGTCATGATTCAGTTTTAATCACTGCGCTGCAGCCTGGAGACCACGGTGCATTTGCGAGTACTTTGGCGAGCTCACAGGTTTTTAGCTGGAATGTGAGCTCCGTAAAGCAAGGTTTTCGTGTCGTGGACTCGATCATGCCAAACGCATGGAACGCTGTCTGGCAAATGACAGACACTCAGCAATGCTGGCCGGGTGACTGACTGAACCCATCAACAGCACGGACATGGTTTGCGCATGTTTAGAAGGACTGCACCTCTCAGTATGACGCTGGATCTGCTTTGCCCGTGAGAGATGGTTATTTAGTTTACGATGCGTTTACACATCAATTACGGCAATCGCTTAAATGCAGTTTTTCCTCATTGGTCATCATAAAAGCCTGTTTAAAACTCACCTATGTACCCAGGTGAGATGCTGGAGTTACTATTCCATCCTGGAATTTACTGAACTGATGAGTCCAACGCAAACATGAAGCATGACTGACCGATTTCGCTTTTAATGGTCTGAAACACGAGTTGATCAACTATGGCCTGTGGTCGTGGGGCTCACCAGCTAAGAATAGTCTTATCTTTGCAAACGGTTGAAAACTATCAGGAAAAGAGCGTTATTTCATGGCACACGGGGCTGAAACTCCAGGGTTCATGGATAACTGTTATCAGAACGCAGCCACGGCCACTCAGTCACACGCTGCCTGGGGCTTCTGCGCGTGCACGCAGGCTCAGTGACAGCCACGTGGGGACAGGTGGCCCGCAGGGCCCAGCACACTTTCTGTCTGCCTCTTTTCAGACAACGTTTTCTGGCCTTGGCTACAGACAACGACGACGTAATCGCCGCGTTTCTGTAGCATTTGCATCACGCTGGCCATTAAGCGTGTAAAAGGCATGGTCTCCTTAATCCTCGCTTTCCCGAGGGAAGAAATCTGAATCACGGTTGCTCTTTACGCACCCAGTCACGTGATCGTTTTTCTGAGGCAAGAAGTTGCTCTTTGGGGGTTGGAGCCCAGCACCGAATCGAATCTGGAAGCCTCTTCCCGAGGGCAGTGACTGTGTTTTACAGGATAAAACGAGCCAGCACTCAGGGGGCTGCTCTGTGTGCTGCAGTGGCTGAAAATGCTTCAGAAAACACAGAAAGAGAAGCCTTAACTTGTGTGTCAGGTGCATCCACTCAAGTCTGGGCCCTAAATTGAAGAAAGTGGATCTGAATTCCACAGGGTTCACCTAATCTAGTCTCCGCATTCCTCCTTTCATTTCTGAAAATGTCAGTGTTTCAGCAACAGAGACGTCGCGTACACTGGGGCCGACCCCTTCCAAGTTCCAGCTGCAGGTGGCTGGAGCGCACGGGGAGAGGTGTGCTTCCCACAGAGCTCAGAGGTGACACACGAGGTGACACACGAGGTGACACACGAGGTGACACACGACTGGACAGCAGACGAGAAGAGGAAAAACGGAGCCTCCACCTAGGTCTCACGTCTTACACAGAAATCAATTCACAGCCGATCGGCGCTCTAAATATGAATGGGAAAAGTGTAAAACTTCCAGAAAAACATACAGAAGAAAGTCCTTGGTATTTAGGGCAAGGCTAGCAGTTCTTGGGCATGGCACCTAAAGCACACTCCATAAAAGCAAACGTTGAGTAATTAGACTTCATCAAAATGTACAATTTTGGTCCATGAAAGACTTTGTTAAGAGGATGAATAGATAAGATATAGATGGGGAGAAAATGTTTGAAAGCCCCATATCTGACAAAGGACTAGTATGTAAAATACATAAGGAGGCTCAAGGTGCCAAAAAAAAAAAATCACCTAACTAGAAAATGGTCAACGGCATGAGGAAACATTTTACTGAAGAGGATATTCAGATAGCAAATAAGCACATGAAAATATGTACAAAGTCATTAGCTATCAGGAAAACGAGAAGAGATATCACTCCATGTCTATAAGCACAGCTAATCTTATTACAAATACTGACATCAAATTATGGTGAGGATGGAGGGAAAGTAAATCGCTTACACACAATTGGTGGAAATGAGAAGTGAGACAGTCACTCTGAACATCTTTGGGCCGTTAAAATGTAAACATTCAATTGCCATTCGACCCAGAAATTACACTTCTGGGCATTTATCCCAGAAAAACGAAAACTTATGTTCACACGTGACTGTCTACAGCAGCTTTGGTCGTCATGGTCCCCAGCCAGACATAACCTCGATGTCCTCCGAGGGGTGAATGAGTGACCAGCTGGTCCGTCCACTCTATGATTACTGACTATTCAGCAATAGAAGGGCATGCACTGTGGGTGCAGGCGGCACCCCTGAGTCTCCCCGAAACTGTGCGAGGGAACGTCAGTCCCAGGAGGCTGCACAATGCCCAATAATAAATGTTCAATTAGATAATATCTACAGGTCAAAATATTTTTTTTTAATTTCTTGAAAATAAATGTTTTAATATTTATTAGCTATGAAACAATATTTTTGAGATGCGGGTCCCGCATAGTTGTAAAACTTGGACTGTGTAAAGGACGCACTTCGAAATGCTGAAAAAGACATAAGATCACAGAGGAGCAGTGTTCGCACCGCGCTGGAGTCACTCACTGACCTTGACGGAGTCCCGGAGGCAGCTCTGGGGACCGAACCAGCTTCCTTTTTTGTAAAGGGATCAGGATGCCCAAGACAAAGCCCGAACGAGGAGTTTTACTTTCATGAAATAGAGCTATCCGTGGGAAACCACTATATCCGTTGTCGGGGGTTTAAAATACTATACGTTTTGGATTTATTTTAAAAGCACTGTACTAGGAGCACAAGTCCTTCAACTTTGCACGCGCCCTAGCATTCTGACTCTCTGTATCCTCATGACACTGAAGGATGATGCTTCTTCACTTATTCAAAGAGATTTTAGTTTCTTTATATCTAAAGGCAAAATCAAATTAAAAACTTCAACCGTCACCCTCCAAAGATCCTTTTCTAAGCATCTATGCACATGAGTAATCATGATTAAATTGGTTCTCAGCTTCCAATAGGGTCTGAACAATAAAAATCTGTGTGTTGGCACAAGACAGATGTGAGTAGATCAAGTAATTACTCTCCGAGTTTTCATTAAATGTTCCACAAATTCACCTCTTCTTACTGGTAATAAGTGCACAGTCACAATTTCAGTGTCATGGAAACCGCAGGTGCTGCAGTGATGCGAGAGCTGGCGCCACAGTGTAGGCGGGCCCCAGGGCTGTTTGCCTGTTTACTGCCTTTCCCCGTTTCTGAGCCCAAAGGACACTATCCGTAGGCCTCCCTGCCAAGCACGTGTTGGGAGACGCTTCCTGGTGTCGGTTTGAATTGAGTGGAGGGGAGCAGTAGGCCATGGAGGGGGATCTAATTTGAGGGCTGAGTTGTTTATCACATAATCCTTCCCCTGAGTCAGTATATCTCTAGGACTGAGAATAAATACTGCCAGTCCCTTACATTTGGGGAAACTTGATGCTTCTGTGTTCCTTACCTTTGAGGGCCGCCCTCAGCTAAACTGCGTGGTGGTAAAAAGAGTGCTCTACCCTATTTACGCTGAAGCACAGGGAAATGCTGCTGATGGAGTTGGATGTGCCTGCGTCCGTTCACAGACCTGGGACAGACGGTGCTGGCCCAGGCCACGCGCTCTCATGCGCACAGAGAACCAGTGGCTCTGTGATGCCGACTAAAACTACATGATATGACATAGACAGGTGTGTGTGCTTTGGGGACTTTTGTTACAGGATCATACAGTTTGTCATAGTTGAAATGAGTCTTATGATGAAGACTGTGTGTGTGCGTGTGTGTGTGTGAGTGTGTGTGCGTGCGCGTATGTGTGTCAGTGTGTGATTGTGTGTGCATATGTGTGTGTGTTTGTGTGTGTGAGTGTGCGTGTGCGTGGGTCTGTGAGGTGTGTGTGTGTCCTTGCACTCAGTGATATGACTGCTCATGTCTAAATAGCTGATAGTCTCCTTAACAACCCTAAATGCTGCCCAGTGTGTCACTCAGGTCTGCACCTCAATGAAAATGTGTCTTAGTGGGAGATGACAAATTTAAGTCCCTTTAAAGTGCAATTTGACATGCATCTATGAGGTAATTGCTCCTGTGGTTGGAACCATTCTTAGCACAGTGAATATTAGAGCAGAAATATAAAAAAATAATCAATTCATTTAGGAAATTCACAGTGTCATCAGAACCAATATTTAGAAAAGAAAAAAGAAATAATCAGAAAATACAGACAAAACAGAAGAAGCAAACAAACATAAACAAAGACAAAATACTTTTAGGTGTCAGATGTCAGACAGAGCAAAGACAGTAATTAAAGTAAAATATGACTTCGGAAAACCAGGCCACTCAGAAACAGCCAGAAAGTCATCAAAGTAGCTGGTGCTGGTATTAGGAAGGGGGTGTGAAAGTCCTATAAAGAAAGCAGGGCTGTTTAACTGCCACTTGTAAAATGAGTCGAAGTAGCCAGATGATCCGAACAGCGGGGAGGGCGTTCTAGGCTGTGGGGAGACTGCAGGTGAAGGCCCGGGAACAACAGAAACAGAGAGTGGACGACGCACGTGAGGACAGAGGGCCAGACCAGAGCCAGAGGTTGGTCTGTCTGAGGACAGTGAGCAGAGCTGGCGTGTTTCTCTAATGTGAGTGAGGTCCGAGAGAGGGGCTCTCAGTGGGGGCTTCACAGGACTAGATTTGCTCCCTGCCAAGGTAGCTCCTCCCAGACATGAGTCTAAGCCCCACAGACGGAGCCAGTGGGTGAGGACGTGGCTGACATGGTGACTTGGTGACGAGGGGAGACGCTGGGTAAGATCAGCCTCCCTCCCTGTTGGAGGCCACACCCAGGTAATCTGGGGACTGGATGTGCCGATGGGACCTGTTTGCCACATGCTGTTTTTGAGACATCTGCAAGATGTCCAGTGAACTGGTCTCACCGTCCTCTGAGGGGTTTGCAAACAGGTGTGAGCTAGAAAGAGAAGCCGCTGGAGTCATCACACATGGATCACGTCCCAAGCCTGGGGACAGAGAAGATTGCTCGGGGGGAGAATGTGCAGAGAAGCCTGCATATCTGAGGACCAGGCCCAAGGATGCCTGCCTGCGACGCCGCAGTCAGAGGAAGACGAGGTTGCAGGAGACACTGGACCGGCGTGGCCGGCCAGGCAGCACAGACCCGAGCGACGGTCGTGACAACCTGGGGGAAAGTGTGTGTCCCCAAGGTGGAAGTGTCACCAGCGCTGCGTTTGTGTGAGGCCATGCCAAGAACCATGGGAAGGCGTGTGAGGGCTGTGACACAGGGGTTACTCTTCACAGTGACAAGGGCAGGGACGGGGAGCTGATGAGAAGGAACCAGAGCGAGGTGACAGAGCAGAGGGCCGAGGGTGACGCGGCGGTGAGGAGAGGCTCACGGTGAGCACCGAGCGCCCCGTGAAGCTGCTGGGGGGCGGGGAAGCGGATGAGAATCAAAGGGAAAATGGTGGTCTGTGCGTTCACTTTAAGCTGTGACTTGAGTGTTTAAATACGAGGAGGGGGAGCCAGAGAGGGAAAGGTGGCGGCGAGCAAGGGAGAGGCCACACACAGCGAAGGCCCCGGGCAGCTGCGGGGACGTCCGTGTCAGGCCGAGCCTTCCTGGGGGCAAAGGATCCACGGTCACTGGTGTGAAGACACAAAACTGACGGCTGGGCAGTGTCTATTGGGAAAATGGCGGGAATTCCTTCCAAGAGGAAGTGAATGCAAACCACCATTTTCCCCTTTTCAGTCCCATCCGCTCCCCCTCACTCTCCACCCCCAACAACTTCACGGGCCCATCGGCAGGTGGGTGGGTGAGACGGCGTGGTATGTATGCCACACAGCAAGACCCCGCCACAAGAAGGAAAGCCAGCCTCTCGTGACAACACGGATGGACCTTGAGGGCATTGTGCTGAGTGGGCATAAGCCAGTGACAGAAGGACAAATACTGACTGATCTCACTTACACGCAGCCTCTAAAACAGCCGTGGAACCACAGACACAGAGAGGAGAACGGTGGTTGTCAGGGGCTGGGGGCAGGGGACATGGGGGGATGTCGGTCAAAGGGTACTCACTTTCAGGTAAAAGATAAATTCTGGGGATCTAATGTATATCATGGTGATTACAGTCAAGAATACTTTTTATATACTTGGAAGTTGTTAAGAAAGTAGGTCTTAAATGTTTTTCCAACAGAAAAGAAATGGTAGTTACGTGACAGGATGGAGGTGTTAGCTAGCTATGTTTTGCCACATATAAATATATCAGATCAACACATGTACACCTTAAATTTACACATTGTTTTATAGCACTATGTCTCAATAAAGCTGGGGAAAAAGAACATACATCCCCAGCAATAGAGAAAGTACCATTTACATGTCCTGTTTCCTTTTCTTTTGTTCCCAATCTTATTAGTATTAGATGCGGCCAATTATAGCCCAGATCGGAACATTTCCACGAATACTGGACTTAGGGCGTCAACTAGGCCAGCGTCTCTGTGTCCAACAGTTTCACACACATCTTTGTATCGCTGCCGTGGGCTGGGTGCTGGTCATCAGAGCTGAATAAAGACCCCTCTGGCCTTGAGTTCACGTCTATGTGTGTAAGCGGCCAACGATAAAGTGGACGGTCAGTTCCCTCTGGTCCCCTGAGGAAATCTCTGGGAGAGCAGAGGGGGCCGTGGTGCTATCAGCTGCTGCCTAGAAACTTGGCGTCTAAGGCCGGGGTTGATGGCTGGGGCTGGCCCCTAAGACAACCCTATTCAGTTCAGCAACTGACAGCCCCGTGGGCCTGTCTCCTTGTAAACAAGAAATGATTTTTTTAAAATGAAAATGTCCCTATTAAATTATCTTTCCATAAAGTAAATTAGGGAGAGATGTCATGTGGCTGCTAAGTTATGACTGTTATTTATGGGGAAATCAATCTCACAAAATCTGAGAAGGCAAAACCACTGAAGCCATGTCCCCTGCATTTGGGGAGGTGACAGTGCAGCCAGCTGGGGGCTCAGGTGAGGTTTATTTAACCCCCAGAGCCAAGGTCCCCTCTGCAGGCTGAACCCCATTTTCTAGCATTTCGCACATGATGAAATTGCACTTAAGCTGTAATGAACGTGTTAGGCTGATCACCATCAGTGTAATGGTGCCAGCCGCACTGCCAGGTGTTACGCGCTGAGTGGAGCCGGCGGGGCAGTGGGCCTTCACTGGGTTTGAACATCCCGGAGCATCAGCGGTTCCTTTTCTAGGGCAGAAAACATCGTCTCAGCGCGAAGTGAAGGTGGACGCACACAAGGACATGTGTGACGCACGCCCGGCTCCGTCCGTTGACACGAAACACAGACGCAGAGAGCGGGGTCACACCTCCACACACCCAGTGCAGCTGCTCCTGTCCCAAGGTCACATGAACACAGGAAAAGGATCCTTTCATGGTGAAATGGGAGATTTCCCACGTGACAGATGAACCTATGTTCATTTTAAAAGTGGGTATTCAACTGTATACAATAAAATTAAAAAAAAACAAAAACCATTTTGCTCGGTCTTCAACTGGTGTCAAAATAATAAGTTATCAAGATAAACAAATGTATAAAGAATTATAAAACTTAAACAGTCAACAGAGATGCATTAATGCCATTCAATCTGTATGAGTTCTCTGCTAGTCAAACGCAGTCTGTACTAGCCACTACTTCGACAACAAACATATAAAGGCCACTTATCTTACTACCAACACTGGACAGAAACTAACCCAGAAGTGAAAGAATCTGTATTATTAAAATTAGCATTTAAATATTGATTGCTAGAGGTTATTTTATTAACAATTTTCCAATGATGCTAAAATCAGTAACCAAACAAGTTTTGGTAGATGGTGTCTGTCACACAATCAAAATCATACTAATATTTTCAAGATTCACATGACTGGAAAGTGTTCAAGCACATTCAGCTAGATAAAACCTTTCCGCTGCTGATTCCATGCCACGCTACAGAAACACAGTCATTCTGCCTCCGGGAACTTGGTCTAGCAGGTTGCAAATAAACGCTCACACACAATGGGGTAAGCATACACCTACCACGAGCCCTGGATTTGGGGACTGTGACAGCGTGACTGGTTCTGCTGAAGGGGTCTCAGAAGGTAGCATGGCTGCACGGGGGTCCACATGCAGGCAAAAAGGGAAGGCTGTGAGCAGTGGGTGAAGGGAACATACACCAAACGTGTGTGTGTGAGTGTGTGTGTGTGTGTGAGTGTGTGTATGTTGGGGGGGTCCTGTGGGTGTGTAAGTTACATGGGCTTTGATGGGCTGGGGGCAATGACTGGGCTGATGTGAAAACCTAGATTAGGGCAAATTTGCAAAGAGGCTCCGATAGCCTATATTTTTGACAATGGGGCAAATCAGAAATGTCCCTGGCTGAGGCGAGAAGATGGTGCAGGGTTCTGAGCGGAATGAGGCACCGTCCGGGTGGCCTGCTTAAGTCACTGTGGTTCCTCTCTCAGCTCAGGTGACAGCAAATGGGCAGCGTCAGCAGATGGACCCACGGTGGCTGCTGCCACCCTGAAATGACTGACAGCGTGGTGGGGGGCTTCAGGAGAGGGACCGGTTGGATTTTGGATCTGTTTTGAACATGGACCCTGCGAACTTGTTGCTGAAATTCACGTGGGGTGTGAGAAAAACAGATTCGTAAAAAGCACATTCAAAGGCTTTCTCCTGGGCAGCTGGCAGAATGCAGCCGACATTTACCAAGATGGGAAAGACGAAGAAAACCAGGATTGTAAAGCGTGAATGGACGTGCGGCGG
Organism: Hipposideros armiger; assembly: GCF_001890085.2. Taxonomy (NCBI): domain Eukaryota; kingdom Metazoa; phylum Chordata; class Mammalia; order Chiroptera; family Hipposideridae; genus Hipposideros; species Hipposideros armiger. The sequence goes on from NW_017731535.1 coordinate 256,026, forward strand.
AGTTCCGTGTGTTAAGTCGCCAGGCGTGTTTGTCCACCTCCAAACAGAGCGTTTTCGAACAGGCCGCTGGGCGCTCAGGGGAGAGGTCTCGGGAGGCTGACGGTAAAGCTCAGGGCTCCTGACAGAGAGGAGGGGCGGCCCCAGTGGCCTCCCGCCTCCGCCGTCAGGGGGAAAGATGGGCTGCAGCAAAAGGGACGGAAACAGAGGGGCCATCGGGATCACAAGGCCCAAGACGGAAAGCAGGCGAAGAATTTGTCTGAAGGCCAGGGAAACAGTCAATAAAATGAAGTAGTCACGAGCTAATACGGGGGTTATGTGGGTGAGACTGGAGTGACACTGATGTTAAATTCTCAGACTTTCCACTGATTGAGAAAAATCTGAACATTCAAACGTCTGTAAGAAAACAAATGTTCAAATAAGAATTTCTCCTCCAATAATTGCTTGGCTCCCGCACTATTGGCATGCTACCCTGTTAAAATGGCTCACCAAGAAAACGCTCATTAGATACTATTGAATAAGTGTCATTTCTGCTCTGCAGCACTGGTCTGTCTTACTTGAAGTATCAGTTGTGTGAGGAAAATGTTTCCTTTCAGTTCCATTATTTTAAATTTTATTCTGAAACCACAGAATGGTGCTAATACCTCAAATTCTAACGTGACCTTGGTTTATGAAAAGCAGGCAGCACGATCTAATTTATACACCAAGTGCCTCTTTTTGTGTCCCGGGATCATAAAGACCCAGAAGTGGCCGCCCCTCCTCACGCCCACAGAAGAGCAGCGAGGCTTCCCGACCTGGAGGGACAGGCATTTGCCCTTTTAGAGGCGATGCGGGCCTTTGTTTGGAAGGACTCGAGCTTGATTTACACGCAGAGCCGGGGTCCCCCCGAGGGCAGGATGGCTCCCGAAACCGCAGGCGTGGAGAGTGGCCTGCTGGTCGCGTGTGCAGGTGGGCGGGCTGGCCAGACCTCCCAGTTTCCTGGTGCTGAAGGGGGTTCCCGGACATACATGCGTCTGTTATATAACCAGGACTGAGGGGTTTCAGGAAACGTCTTTACTAAAATCAGAAACGTCCTGGGCTACCTGTGACAGGTCAGTTACCTGGATGGAAGGGTCACATTTGTATCCGGGTCCCTGCCTGAGAGTGTCCCCGGAGTGGCCGACCTCACTGTGTCGCTCCTACAGGGTCTTGGCCTTGGACATGGCAGGGAAGGCCTAGCGTCCAGGCCTGTGGTCCTTTGAGACGACCAGGGCCCGGAGCCATGGCAGCCAGCTGGGGAGAAGCATGCGGGGGGCCAGGGGTGCAGGCTGTGAGCAGCCAAAGGAGGGGCAGGGTCCCCCGGTGCTCCCCACACAGGACCCGCCCTGGGTCCCCCCAGAGCCGAAACGGGGCGGGGCTTCCCGGGTACACTGCCCCGGCCTCGTCTGCATGACGCGTGGGAGCTGCAAAGGGGCCTGATTTCACGTAGGAAAAGGAGGTGCGGTTTGTTTTAAATACCTGAGAGCGGAGGCCATTCTTGGCCATGGCGCGTGTGTGTGCGCGCGCGTGTGTGTGTGTGTGTGTGTGTGTGTGTGTGTGTGTGTGTGTGTGTAACTGTGGTATTTAGAATCCAACATGAAACTGATGGCACAGCTCCAGTAGGATTATTTGAGAGGGTGTTTTCATAAAGCTGGGGTGTAGAGAGTCCCGTGGTTACGGAGTTGGTTACAGGAAGCTGGCAAGGGACATGTAGGGACATCCCCTCTTGAGAAAAACAGTGGGTTTTGCTGGAGGGACACAGCCCACCCAGGGAAGCCGACATCAGTGCCCTGACCCCACTGTCCACCCTGAACCCCTCTTCTCCTGTCGAGCTCCCCACTGGATGAAGCCCCCTAGAGGGTCGAGGACATAGTCCATACAGGTTCCCCAATGGGGCCACAGGGAAGATTAAGGGGAGGAGAAGGGGAGACCTAAAAATGCAACGGGAAAACAGGAGACAGAGTGTAGAGTTTTGCAAATGGAAAGGTCCTTAGAAATTGGGGCAAATAAAGCAATGAGGACAGAGAGAGAAGGTCAGTCTCAAATCCTTAGAGCTCAAGAGAGAAAGCCAATTTCCTGATCACTGTCCAGGCCAAGTTTTTCTAAATTATGACAAGCAGAATTTTATATCTTTTTCTTTAAGAGTTTTAAAGAAACCTTGCAGAAACTCATTCATAAAAACAAACAAACAAACAAACAAACAAACAAACAAACAAACAAATCACCTGGAGTCGCCATTCCATTTTCACCCCTAACGCTCTGCTCCCCACCGTCTACACCAGGCTGGAGGGGTTATGCATCAGTTACGGGGAGGGGAGGGTCGTATTCAAGTGTTACAGAGAACCACGTGAAATTGCCAACAGTCGATTGTTTTTATCTACACAAAGGACAATTTCATATGGTTCAATCTAAAACACTTGAAAAAAAAAAACCAGTGAAAAGATTAAGCAAGTTTGTGTAGAGAAATTAAGGGTGTGTTCACGTTTATTACTTTCTAAATATTGATAGAATAATTATATGAGGTGGGTAAAATGTCTGTGGTCTCAAATACTCAAATAACTATAATAAAGTCTTTTTAAAAAATTCAAACTAGGAAGATGTCTTTTTAAAAGAGAATCATGACGGAATATAGAAAAATAAGTGGTTGCTGGGTCCCACAAGAAGTTGAAAACGGGAAGAGTTTTAAAAAGGCAGGAGCAAAAGTGAACATCCTCTTAATATGTGACCCAGCAGTCAGGGTCCTTGTAATTCACCCAAAGGGGCTGAAAACGACGTCCACACACAGACCTGCCCACGGTGTTACAGCAGCTTTAGTCGTCATGGAGGGTCACCAAGGTGTCCTTCAACGGGGGACAGATAATGAACTGTGGTCCATCCAGACATGGAGTGTTATTCAGTTAAAAGAAAATGAGCTATCAGGCCATGAAAAGACAAGGAAGAACCTTAAATGCATATGACTAAGTGACAGAAGCCAATCCGAAAAGGCTGCACACTATGTGATCCCAACTCTGACATTCTGGGAAAGGCACAACTATGGGGACAATGACAGATCAGTGGTTGTAATGAGTGCGGGAGGGGTGAACACGGGGCGCACAGGGACGTTTAGGGCAGTCAGACTCCTCCGTGTGACACTGTGATGATGGTACAGGTCATTACACATCTGTCCAAACCCACTGAAGGAGCAACACTGTGACCTGAGGTGAACTGTGGCCTCTGGGTGATGACGTGTCAGGGCAGGCTCATCAGTTGTCACAAATGTCCCATCTGGGAGGCTGTTGACAGCAGGGCGGCCGTGTGTGTGTGTTGGGGGGGGTCAGGATGTGTGTGGGAAATCTCTGTGCCTTCCTCTCAGTTTTGCTCTGAACCCAAAACTGCTCTAAGAAAATAAAGTTTAATTTAACAAAAAGGCCAGGCGCGTATAGAGCAGGAAGGAGAGGAACGTGAACACACCCTCACCTCACTTGTCACCCACTTTCTGTTTTGCCAAATGAGGGCAGCACATCACACGCCTGCCATCGGCCCTCACCGCCGTTTCCGGAGACAGAGGACATTTTTATCTCACAAAACATAGCAAAAATGATATAGTTGTGGAATAAAAGACATTTTCCCCACGGCAGGTGAGCTGTGGCAAACACCTTGCTAATTTTGCTGTAGACCAGAGAACATTTTACCACTCACAGGATACGATCCCACGAGCACATGTTTGCAAACTGCTGCTCTGAGTGCAGTGAAAGCAGAGGTGAGAAACTGGGCAGACCATAACCTCAGTTTTATTAGCAACCTTTTAAAGCATAAAATTGACCTAAGCTCATTTTCTTATGTAAATCCTAAATATGGCTCACCGGGGACCTACCGGGACATAAACGGGGTTGGAACGTGTTTATGTGCAAATTCCACTTGTTATACACGGACGGCTGACCCCGTGCTCCCGAGTTATGTGAGGCGTCTAGATGGTGGAAACGGAAGTGCAGTCCATGTGCGGACTCCCCGAAACATCTCCACCCCCTCCTTCCCGGGAACCGTTCATTACAAACGGGCTGCACAGCCACCATGGGAACGACCCCCAGGACATGACAGGCGACACGTGCCAGTGTGGTGTCGCACCGGCGATCCCGCAGAAACCATTATGTCACACTGAGTCCCCGAAACCCTGGCCCCGAGGAGGGTAGACTGCAGACACTTCTAAGCAGGAGGCGCCCGTGGAGGGAGGCCCTGGGATGAGCAGCTGGTAGCACCCCGACTCCATCCATGGTCAAGCCAGGAGACTGGGCAGCCGGGTGGGTGCCAGGTGTGGGGCAGCCCCCGAGAGAAACTGCTGCTCGGGTAGAGACCCGCATCTGACCGGGGCTGAAGGTCAGCGGATTAAGCCTTTGCAGGGATCTCTTTCCATGTAACTAAGGGGATCTGTGGCCCATCGCGGAGCAGTAAAGCAACTGCCCGAGAAAACGCATTCCGTCCACGCGCTCCTGGGAGCTGAGGTCCTGCTGACACAGGCGACAGCCCTGCGGGGGGGCCGGAGCGCGCGTCCCCCCCGGGCACACGGGCGCCACTTACTTGAGAACTGGATGGAAAAGCCCGACTTGCTGATGAAGAAGTCGCTGTCGAACTGCAGCGTGAGCGAGCTGAAGGTGCTGTGGATGTCGCCGGGCAGCGCGGAGCCGCTCCACTCCTTCAGCAGCACGTCGCTGTCCACGGGGCCGTCCCACACCTTCAGGATGTCGTGAGCCAGCTCCGTGTCGAACACGATGAAGTGGAGGCTGCCGAGAGAGAGCACGGCCTGTGGGATCGCGCGGCCGCAGCGCGTTCCCGAGGTCGCCCCGCGCCCCCACCCGTGACCCAGCGGCGCGGCCTGATGGCACCGAGCCCACGTGTGCACCCGGGACGTGAGCGCAGGCCTGGCGCGCGCGTGGGGTGGGCCCGCGTGGGGTGGGCCCGCGGACCACTGGGCTGCACACAGAGCTGCTTCCTAAGACGGGCAGTTCCGAGAGAGGGGGCAGCTCTCCTCGCCCACAGCTGCCCTGGCACACGCATCACGGCAGGTTTGACAGCTTGTGTCAAGCGAGTGGAAGTCAGATCTTTCAAGCATCAGGTGTCAGTGTTGTCCCTGCAATGCCCACGAGGTGGCAGCACCCACGCCAGGAGGAAACCGCGCACAAGGACGGGGACCCTTTACCTCAGAGGGATGCTGGCTACCGTATGTCAGTGAGCTGACCTTATGCTGTATTTGTTTCCACAAATTTTATTTGCAGAAAAAGGCATTATTTGAAACACCCACCCAAAGTCAGAAAGGCATACTATAAAACCCTTTCTTTATAAAATTTAAAATGCTTCCACTAGGTAATTTCCAGGACAACTTAGAAGTCTCCACATCTGAGAAATGCACTGTCAGAGGCAGCAGGTGAATTCTGGTCGCATTGACCGCAATTCAAACAGATTACAGAGGAGCTGAAATACCGACCAAAACCTGCCTTTCCTGAACGCGAGGGAGGTAAAAATCAATAGATTCCATAAGAAAAACTGGACACAAGCCCTAAGTATTTATCTTGTGCACATTATACATGCAAACATATCAATCTCACCCTGCACACGGTATGAAATATATAGTATGTTTTTCAATGTTCAACGAAAACATGTTTATGTGGAGAAAAGTGCAGAGTACGGTGGACACCTGTACACCCACCAATGTTAACACTTGGCCCTACTTGCTGTAGACTTTTTAGAAAATATTGTACAGACAGAGCCACACTACCACGCCCTCCCCCTTATTTATTTTTCTTGCTCTCATCCCACGTTCTGAAATTACAGTGCACTGTTCACCCGTCTGTACTTCCACAATTTTCATGTGCGTGGGTGTGCAGGTCTCTCCGGACAATATACAGTGGTATTTTGTGTGTTTAATCGAAGCGTCACATCATCGATGTCATTTTGCCCTGTATATGCTTGTATCATGTTCAAGTTGCTTTTTACATCTGGCATCACGTGGGTCTCCTCGTACTGAGAGACATGGGTTTTGTTAATTCACTTGAGAAACACGTGCCAGCACTTCTCTAACAGATAGTCCCTAGGTTTTACGATGACACGCCGTGCTGCAGCACACATCTCGGGGGGCCCACCCTAGGGACCCCAGGCTCCAAAAGGGAAACGGCCTAGTTGGTCTCCCAAGTGACTGTGACGACTCGCTGTGTCTCAGCAGCACACGAAAATGCCTCTGTCTTGTCGGATACCTACCAGTACCTGATATTACCACACTTCAACGGTCGTGAGGAGGGAGAACTGGTTGTGTGGGATGGTGCCTTGTTTAAACTGCATTTCCCTGACTCTGTGAGGTGGGACATCTTTTTGTGTCTCTAAGGCAACCCCCTTCAATAGTTCAACAATTCAACAACTATTTATTGAGCACCGACTGTGTACCCGGCACTATGGGGGGACTTTGGGTACCTCAGTGGACTAAACAAAGAACCTGTGTTCCCGGAGCCCACATGGCAAGGGGAGGAAACGGCATCAGCCTCCGGCATAACACACAGCTAAAGGCGACAGCGTGCTAGGAGGAGGGACGTGCAGCTGGAGAAAGACAGCAGCAGCACGGAGCGAAGGCGCAGGCTGTGCCGAGGCTGGGGTCGGGGAGACTGAAGTATTAGATGGGCAGGGAGGCTAACTGACAACCCACGTGGGTGAGGGGAGGTCTGAGCAGACTTGACGGAGACGGGCAGTTTGTTCTGTTCCATCAGGACCCAGTGTCCCTGAGGCAGAGAGGGTGGGATGGGGACGTAAGAGCTGTGATCCGGGAAATAATGGGTCTGGGGAGGAGGAAAAACACACAGGGCTTTGAAGGTTATTTTAAAGATAGCTTTAGGCTGGGTGATATACGAATGTGTCATTTTTAATGAAGCACTTATCTCACCTACGATTTAAAAAAACAAAACCAAAAAACCCCGACTCTGCTTGTTGTGTTGACAACGGACTGCAGAGGGGAACGTGGAATCAGGAATTGCCTCTCGAGGGACGCAGGCAGGAGGGGCCTGCTGCTCGGGGAGCTGGGCGGCGGGCGCCCAGAGGCGCCACAGGCTGGGCAGGCTCTGACGGCAGAGGAGGCCGGGCTGGCGAGGGCCTGCGAGATAGAGGGCGCACGGCACTTCCCAGCTGTTGCCTAAGAAACTAGAGGCTGTGGCTGTTGTCAGCTGAGTGACAAAGGGTGCCAGTGAGCCTGTCTGTGACACGGGGAAGGCCGAAGCTTCTGTGTGGGACCCACGGTGTCAAGACGTCCACATCGGCCATCACGCAGAGGGTTCTGCAGAGGAGTCCGGGTGGAAATAACCAAGGGCGGTGTCCCCGGCACATCAGCGTTTTTCGAAGCCCTGGACAGGATGTCATTAAAGGTTATACAGGAGGAAAGAGAAGAGGGCCATGGACTCCGAATTACCTGAGCACACGTTTGCCCACTTTGCCAGGAGCTGGTCATCTTTTACTATTGTTTCTAGTTTATATTTTATTCTTGCCGGAAGATCTTGTTACATAGTCATTATCATTTTCAGAAAAACCTGCTACTTACTATGTATGCTAGGAGGGTTTCTGTTTTACTATAGTGTTGATCGGGAAATGTATTAAATTCTACTAAGTTGGTTTTTCTATGTCTATTTAGATGACCATATTGTTATTTTATTCTTAATATAGAAATGGGATGAATCACAGAGTTCAGCTCTTAATTTTTATTTCTTTTCTTTAAAATTTTATTTTATTTTTAATTAGTTTCAGGTGTACAATGCAGTGCAATAGTTATACTTTTTACCTCACAAAGTGACAACCCTCCTCCCCCATAATTTTGATTTCTTAAACTTTACTTATCTTTTGACAAGTAATTTTAGCCTTATTTAATGTTTTGGACCATTCTTTTAGTTTTTTCTTTGGACTTGAAGATTTTTCCAATATATTGGTATAATGTAATGTTTTATTTTCTTCAATTTTCTAATAAAAATAAAATCTATTATATGGATATATCTCTAGTTCCATTTCTAATATCAATTATTTGAGCCATCCACATTTTATCTTAATAAATCATGTCAGTTATCTGTCAATTCAATGACATTTCTTTCAAAAATCAGTTTGTGGATTGGTTAGTTCTCTATGTTGTTTCTTTAATTTTTTTACTATACGGGCTGTTTTCCCACGTCCACTTCCTCGAATTTACTCTGATATTATTTTCTAAATTCTATCAGCTGGAAGCTCAACTTCTTGATTTTCAAGTTATCTTCTTTTTCCAATACATGTGTTTAGGGTTATAAATTTCCTATTAAGCTATGAATCCTGTCTTTTGAATTCTCAAACTGGAGGGGGTCTTTGTTACTTTCTTGCTGTAGGTTTATATTTCTATTCCACTAGGTCAGGACACGGAGTATAAAAGACAGCGATTGTCTGAATTCACTGACAGCTGGTCTAGCATGTTCTTGTTTACATATTTTCATATTTACTTGACCAGAATGTGCAGATTCTAACTGGAGGCTGCTTAATGATTGCATGTTTCAAATCATACTAACTTATGTGTTTAAACTATGTATCATAAAAAGTTATGAGAAGTATGCTGTGCAATTTCCAATGTCTCTGTATAATTCAGTGAGTTTTGTTTGTTTGTATTAAATATGTTGTTAGGTGGATACAAGTTACTATCTGTTGCATATTCCTGGTGACTACATACTCCTAAATGATATGTGGTCCTAGTTTGTGTATCAGTAATAATTGCCTAATAGGTACCTTTACTAGGGCATGATGGGTAGTTTGACTAGAACACTCCAGGTTGACAGTTACACTCCTCTAGCACTTCCAAGGCTCTGTCGTTTTAGCCTGTATTGTTAAGAAGTTTTCTATCAGGCTGAGTGTCATAGGCTGTATCTTAATATGGGGGTTTCCTTTTGGGGGGCGGTTTATCCGACATTCCCTCTGCCTTTAGTGGCCTTTAGTCTTATAGAACATGTCAAAGAATGCACTGACTTTTAATAATGCTACTTGAGACACATAAAGCCTATTAAATGGAAAATCCACATTGTTTATCGATTCTACACATTACGGTGAGGAAGGGGAATACTACTTGTAACCATTACTATACAACTACTTCATTTTTATATTGTGTGCACGGAGTGCTTTGTAAAGTAATGAATAAAGGAAGAAAAAGTGGAATTAAGAGATTATCATGTGTAAATCAGTGACGATATATTTTAAACAATATATAAAATGGTTTTCTAGAAAATATAAATTACCAAAATTGACAAGGAGATCAATATTGACAAATACACAGAAATATACATCTTATATTTATGAAAATATTTCAAAATTGGTGAAAAATTGAAAACAAAATAAATGTTCAACATCAGAGAAATGAAAAGTTCGGTAAATACTGATGTGAAGAGATGTCTATAAATACTACTAAGTAAAAAAAACAATTAGAAAACACTATGCTTTTTATTTACCTCACATAAATATTTCAGTTTATTAATTCCAATAATTTTCGTATATTTTTTTGAATTTTATAACTTAAAATGGTAAAATTTAATATTATTTTTTTTATTATGGAGATTTTTTTCTATAATTAAAATATATCTATTGAAATAAAAATATTTACAAGTTTAGTTTATCAAATTGGGAACAAGACAATGAGGCCTGTGATCACCATTTCTAATCATTATTATCCTGGAGGTTGTAGCCACTGTAATAATGCAAGAAAAAGCCATAAGATTTGGGAAATAAGAAAATAAATCTCTTACTGTAGATAACATTATTGTGTACATAGAAAAAATTTGAAAACCTACAAACTCTTATAATTAATAGCTATTTATTTATACAAGATAAATATAAAATATAATTGATTGTCAGAGTTAAAATAGAAGATAAAATAAAAAAACTATCTACATTATCATCAAAATGCATGTTATAGGTAGAAATAATTCTAAGATATGAAAGCCTTCTTCACAGAAAACTATAACTTAGTACTGAGACACATTATATAAGATCGAAATAAATGCAACAATATGCCATGATAGGGACCAGAAAATGCAGCACTGTAAATGATGTCAGTTTTCTCAAATTGATCTATTGATATAATGTGATTTCCATAGAAATCCCAGCAATTCGTTTTGTAGAAAGTAACAAGTGTTTGTAAAATTCATGTGGAAATACAAAAGGTCAAGAATAGTCACGGCAATCTAAATTAAAAAAGAACAAAGCTAGATAATTATTATACCAGATATCAAGACTTATAAAGTAATTAAGGTAGAAAGGTATTGCACTGAATATACAAACAGATCAACGGAATTAAGTTCAGAAACAGACTGACATATGCAATTATAGGGTTTATGACAGAGGTCGCACTGTAGAACAATGAAAAAAGGATGCCTTTTTAAGAAATGGCCAATTGAATTTCACTCTGGCCAGAAAATTACCTGAATCTTCCTCATATCATACACAAAAATTAATTCCAGATGGACTGGAGATGTGAATGTGGAAGGTAAAAATGAACCTTCTATAAGAAAACCTAAGATAATAGTTTCAAAATGTTGGGGAGACAGGGTTACCTAATCTGGATACAGAAACACTAAGAACAATCCCAACACAACATTTGATAAAACAGAATTTAAATGCAGATAAGAAACCCAATAACCATAAAAGGAAAATGAGTCAAAATGAATTCAACTCATTGAAATTAAGGATCTGTGCTTATCAAAAGACATCATTATGAAACTAAAGACTGACCATAAAGTATAAGAATATAATCAACAAAATATTGCACTCAGGATATATAAATCAATAAATGAAAGACATTCTAGAACAGACAAAAAAAATGGTCAAAAGTCTTCAACTGTCAAATCATGAAAGCGTATAGTCCCAAGGCCAATAAACATATACAAAAGTGATGGCCTTGACCAGTCATCAGGAAAATTAAAATTAAAATTACTACATTCCCACTAGAATGGCTGAAATGGAAAAGAGAGTCAGTGCCAAGTGTGATTGGAAGGGCGAGTACCTGGAAATCAACTACCTGTGACAGTAATGGAGCAGGTATTGGCACTTTGGAAAACCGTTTCACCGTATCTAACACAGTTCAATGGAAGATTCGCCATTACCCAGCAATTCTAGTCCTAGGCATATAACCAAAGGAAAACCACACCTACATTCGCCAAATAACACATGAAAGCATATCCAACACAACGCCATTTGCAACAACCCAAACTGGATTTAAAAAGTCCACGTGTCCATCAATACTCTGAAATGGAAAGATAGTCCATGTTCATGAATTGGAAGAATCAACACAGTTAAAATGGCCTTATTACCCAAAGCAATATACAGATTCAATGTAATCCCTTCAAAATCCCAATGGCATTTTTTAAAGAAATAGAACAAAAAACCATCAGATTTGTAGGGAATGACAAAAGACTCCGAACAGCCAAAGCAATCCTGAGGAAAAAACAATGCTGGAGGTATCACGCTCCCTGGCTTCAATTTATACCACAAAGTGACACTAATCAAAACAGCATGGGATTGGCCGAAAAACAGACACACGAACCAATGGAATAGAATTAAGAACTTACAAATAAACCCACATATATATGGGCAAATGATTTTTGATGAAGGCGCCAAAAACATACAATGGAGAAAAGAAAGCCTCTTCAGTAAATGGTGCTGAGAAAATTGGAAAGCCATGTGCAAAAGGATGAAACTAGGCTGCTACCTGTCACCATGTACCAAAATGAACTCAAAATGGATCAAAGACCTAAATGTAAGACCTGAAACAGTAAATTACATAGAAGAAAGCATAGTACTAAACTTATGGACCTTGGATTCAAAGAGGATTTTATGAATTTGACCTCAAAAGTAAGGGAAGTAAAAACAAAAATAAATGAAGGGGACTATATCAAACTAAAAAGCTTCTGCACAGAAAAACAAACCATTGACAAAACAAAGAAGCAACCAAACGATTGGGAGAAGATATTCACAAGCAACGCCTCCAATAAGGGGCTAATATCCAAAACATATAAGGAACTTATACAACAATGAAAAAACAAACAGTGCAATTAAAAATGGGCAGAGGACCAGGACAGACACTTCTCTCAAGAAAACATTCAAACGGTCAACTGATATATGAAAAGATGCTCAACTTCACTAGCTATTAGGGAAATGCAAATCAAAATCACAATGAGATACCACCTCACACCATTTAGAATGACTATCATCAACAAGACAAATAATTACAAGTGTTGGAGAGGCTGTGGAGAAAAAGGAACCCTCATACACTGTTGATGGGAATGCAGATTGGTGCAGCTGCTATAGAAAACAGTATTGAGGTTCCTCAAAAAATTAAGAATAGGATATGATGCAGCAATTCCTCTCTTGGGTATCTACCCAAAAAATCTGAAAACATTTATCAGTAAAAAAATATGTATCCCTATGTTCATTGAAGCATTATTCACGGTGGCCAAGACAAGGAAACCAAAGTGTCCTTCGATAGATGACTGGAAAAAGAAGATGTGGTTCATATATACAATGGAATTATTTCTCAGCCATAAGAAAAGATGAAATACTGCCATTTGCAACAACATGGATGGATTTTGAGATTATTATGCTAAGTGAAGTAAGTTAGACAGAAAAAGTCAAGAACCATATGACTTCACTGATATGTGGAATATAAAACTCAAAGCAACAAAGGAACAGGATAAACAAATAAAGAAACAAAAACTCATAGACACAGACAATAGTTGAGTGGTGGTGACCAGAGGGCAAGGGGGGAGGGGGTGGTAGATGAAGGTAAAGGGGGTCAAATATATGGTGATGGAAGGAGAACTGACTCTGGGTGGTGACACAGAATGTGATATATAGATGATGGATTACAGAATTGTATACCTGAAACCTACGTAATTTTACTAACCTATGTCACCTCAATACATTTAATATAAATAAATAAATGAGAACCCCAAATTTTAAGCTCTCATACTATCTTATTCAATAGACAGTAAATAAACAAAATCACTCCTGTTCAAAAAAACACCTTTTCAAAATGTCTACATAAGCCTTCATTTTACAGCCATATAAACTTAGCATTTTCAATAAAGACAACTGAGCCTGCTCCCTGGAGTGTGGGCCGGTCAGCTGGCAGGCCCAGCGAATTCTGAGCGTGTGGACCACAGGGATGGGTGGGCAGGCGGGGTCATCTGGAGCCTCAGGGGCTCCGGTCACTGGACCTGGTCCCACGAGTGTGGGAGGGACAGCAGCTGAGGACGCTAAGAGGTTTGCCCGGGTCTCCTGACATGGTCCTGACATCACACAGACAATCAGTGCAGAAGGCAGGCAGGTGTAGGATGGAAATGTCCAGTCCAGACAAGAAAACAGGTAATTTTTAGGTGGACAATAAGAATGACGTTTTTGTTAAGGGGCTGACATTTTAACTGAGTCCTAGTGGATGTGAGGCCACTCAGAGAAATGGGCGAGCACAGGTTGAGGGAGAGCTGGGATGGCAGGTGGGGACCGCATGACTAGTGCCTCATTTGTGCTGATAGAAAAGCCCATGCGAGTGGCTGGGGACAGCTGTGCCAGGGGCACCGTGGGCCAGGTCACGAGGGGCTGCTGTTCGCCACGTCACAATGGGGGTCTGGCGAAACTGCGGAAGGCCAAGGACGGACCTGGGACGGTCTGTTGGAGAAGATTAGAGACAGAGGAGCGAGACTGAAGTGAGACAGGGAACGGCAGAGAAGGAAGGAGAGAGAAAGACGCGCGTGGCGGAGGCCTGGGCTTTGCACACAGCTGACGTTCTCAGTGCCCGTTACAAGGACATCGAATGTGACCAGCCACAAGAATGCTGTGGGACATGTCATCACGCCTTGACTGTTTTTTTAAATTAGAGAACTATTGGATATTGGGGAAAGAGAAATAGGAAGAGATGATGCCGGAAGATCAAACCTCCAGCCACTTAGAGAAAACGGACATCGGCAGAAACAGGGAGGAAGGGAGGGGTAAGAACAGGACAGGGGGTGACAACGGTGACACTGACGAAGCTGAGCTGTCTGGAGTATTTGTGAGGAGTTTGCACGAGTGGGACACGCATGATGCCAGCATCCCCACCCTCAGCTGTGTCCCCTGTAACTTCATGTACGCGCCATTCAAGTGTTATCACTTTTTGTTTTTACGCTGCACGTCCATCTTTGCAGCCAATTCCCGTTTTGATTTTCTGCTTTTGTAAAATGCCGACTGGGCTGATCACCAGGGGACCAGGAGGCCAACGGCCTCACTTTGCAGGCCGTGCAGGGGCCTGAGCCCGAAGGCTGTGGATGCGACACGGGAGCAGCCACTGAGCAGTGTGCGCCTGTGACTGGTGCAGACTCGGGGTCTGAGGAGCAGGAGGAGAAGTCGGCCCTCCTGTGGCCCCTCAGCTGCCCTGGGCGCCGAGGCCTGAGACACGTGGTGCGGGGACTGGTGCTAGTAACTAAACCGCAGAGAGTGACACGCACAGGTCAGGGTCTCCCAAAGTGGGGGCCCCGCAGCCTCTGTCCCTTCCCCCTCCTCCTCGGGGGCTGGTCGGGACACGAAAGCCAGTGGCGGCACCCAGCGGCCTGCAGTGCAGCCGAGCACACGGGACACACCGCCTGTGCTGCTGCCCCTCGTCTCCTGATAGCTGACGTGCTCTTGACCTGTAACCTCCTGATCTCATCTACTAGAAGACAGGAGGTATCCTGTCTGGTGTTTACAGGAAAGGACGAAGGTGAGCTGCTCGGATACCTGGCCCACGCTCACCTGCGATACCAGCCACGGGCTCCCACCCCTGCTCCCGCCATGGCACGCCCACCAGGGCTCAACACAGGACAGGAGGCCAGTGTCCCCTGAAGAAAGGCCGCTGCCTCTCATTTTCCTCCTGAAGTTGGGCCAAGGAGAAATTAAAGTGTTCCTAGATCTCCAAGCCAGACCTCACCTTCGTCTCTCTACGGCCCAGTGCAGCCAGAAAACAAATTCAGGACGCCCTGGGGAGCTGAGCACCAGCAGCCCACGTGTCACTAGAAGTCTGCGAGGGGCAGTTTTGAGCATCTTGATAATTTTTACATGCCTCTCATATTTTTAATACTGCATGGGCTCTAAAAGAATTCCCCTCAACCACACCTGCAAATGCAATTTCCTGATAACAAGTAGAACAGAAATACTTTCAAAGTGAGTTTTCCAGACAACCGCACTTGCAGAAAAGCAATTAAAACTAAGGAACAACACACACGTGCGATTATGTAAAACACGCCCTGATGCTGCTGGCTGAAGGTGTTTGCATGCGGTCACCTTTGTTACATAAATGGCAGCTGGGCTCAGCAGTGGGCTGCACTGCGTCTCGGAGAGAAATGTTTACGTGAGACTCTTAGGGTGGCTACATTTATTGCATTAGACGTTTGATTAAGTTCTGCTCAGGTAACTGCTTTCTAGTCTATATGTGAAAATCACAAACCTCTCCCAGACCCACGTGCTCTCCAACAATAACGGCTTGGGGCCTTCTGCTGCCCCGAAGGAAAAGTCACAGTGGGACGCAAGGAGAAACTGCTCTGGACCCAGTGAAACTCGTCGCCCGTTACCGTGACCGTAAGTGCTGAAAGTAGCCCCTTCGCAGTTTCCGAGGTCCTGCGCGTGTTCATTTTTCCCGAGTAAAAAACATTTACATTAAAAAAGCATAGTATGAATGGATGATAATGAATTCCGTCTATGTTAAGGGTTTTAAACACTCAAATTAATCCCTGGGCTCACGATCACGTGACTGACATTCTGCATTTTCAAGTAAACAGTGTAGATACCGCATTAGTTCTGTTTCCAGTGAAATCACCGAGGCTCCGGCAACTAGCCGACTCAGCAAAGCTAACAGCAGACTTCATTTTTCTGAGGATTAGTACCATGTTAAGCCTAAAATTACATATTTTGTATTTTTAAGTATGTTATTTTCCCCCCCAAATAGTATGTTTTCTTACTGAGGAGAAATCCCCAGCAACGTTTGGGGGTGAAGATGAATAACAATTGAGTAAATTAATTATCACACTGATGCTTCCTTCTTAACTTCCTTACCAGAAAAGACTTCAGGTCTTAAATTAAAAAGACCTGTTTACCAAAGGGAAACCCTCACATCTGAAAGCTCAGCAAGTTCAATATGAGCACCGATCAGAAGAGACAGACCCGAAGGCTGCGACAAGAACAGCAGACACGCCCCGTCTGCAGAGCTCTGAACCCGAAAAAAACCAGTACCTGATGGTCTTTCCTGGGTCGGCCTCGATGACCCAGGTGCAGTGCAGGTTGTTGTCATAGGGAGCTGGGTAGCCAGGGG
Source organism: Hipposideros armiger (assembly GCF_001890085.2). NCBI lineage: Eukaryota > Metazoa > Chordata > Mammalia > Chiroptera > Hipposideridae > Hipposideros > Hipposideros armiger. The sequence goes on from NW_017731535.1 coordinate 272,359, forward strand.
ACAAGAGGCGCCCTGAGGTGGCCGCGTGGATCTGACCCCCGCACTCCGCTGTAAGAGACACAGAAACATGGGGTCACTGGAGGTGTCACAGGCTGTCATCTGGCTACACTTAAACACGGACCCTGTCACTCCTGCGTTCTATGCACGGGAGAAATGCCACACTCACCCCTTGGTCTCGACTCTTTTCTCTCCTTTATATTCCCAAGTATTACCTGACGGCAAGACAGTGCCCTCGATGTAATGAGGGTTCAGAGTACACAGCAGGGAAACACTTGTGTTGTAATTCTGATAACTCTCTGTGAAGGGTCTCAACACATCGGCACTGGGAAATCCGCCCTCACGCCTGAGACGACCCACACGGAGGCGGGCAGGCCAGCCGACCCGCGCTGGGAGGGCAGGGACGGAGCCCTCAGGGGCCCACGCGGCCAGGCGGTGACCCCGGGGACACGGCCCCCACTCTCCCAGGCGGCCAGGCGGTGACCCCGGGGATGCGGCCCCCACTCTCCCAGGCGGCCAGGCGGTGACCCCAAGGACGCGGCCCCCACTCACCCACGCAGGATGGCACGGGCTTGTCCCAGACTCTGCGGTCCCCACTGAGGCAGGTCAGGGTGCTGCTGCCGTGCATGCTGTAGCCTGGGTTGCAGCTGTACAGGACGGTCGTGTCGGTGAAGTGGCCCCCATCGCGGACCCTGTAGCCATAGCTGGGGATTCCCGGGTCCTCGCATTTTACGAGGTCGAAACCTGTGAGAAAGAGGGACAGGGGGAGTACAGGTGTAAGCAGAATGGGTTCCGGGGAGAAAATAATAGCCCAAGTGTCTGGGCTGTCGTGTGCCCCCTGCAGCGGGGAAGTCAGAAGACCACTGTGGGTGTAAAAACGGGAAGCAACGCGGGTCTCCATCGTCAGGGTTTGTTAACCATTTGGTGTGTCCTGAGGTTTGGTCACTCCACCTGCTCCTCTCTATACTTACCTACTTATCAGGACCATTTTTTCCAGATGGCCAGGGTGCCATCTGCTCCCCTGTGCCTCCAGCCGGCATGCTGGGCTCTCCAGAAAGCCTCAGAGCCTTCTCTGAGTGGGGCTGCCAGCCTTGGTGGCCTCTGGTTTGCCTCTGTTATGTCTGGAACCTTCCACAAGGGGGTCACCCATCACTGTCACCAGAGTGCCTTCCAGGGTTATCACTGCCAGCGTTCACTGCAGGCCACGGTCAAGAGCCACCTGCCTTCATGCCAACTTCCCCCAAAACGCCAAGATCTTAAGCTTTGTGGGGAATCAGAAAGTCATCGCAGCTCGCAGGGGACAGGCTGGGGCCTCAGAGCTGTCATGGCCCACGGTCCACGGCCAGGAGCAGGCGGGGGCTCCACATGGCACCACCGCCAGAACGTGGCATCACAGCGACTTCATCAAACCCAGCGTTTAAACACAAAGAAATAATGACGGAAATGAAGTCTCTGGTCTGCAGTGCCGCGAGCCGTCTGCTGCTTCCATGGCCCAGGGCCGTCTGCAGAGACAGTCCCGCGGTGACATGTTCCACCCTTCATCACGATGCGAACTGTGACCACTTTACCAGCAGAGATGGAACTGAGGCACCGCAGGGGCTGTCTGCATTTATTTCCACCTAACTTAGCTTCTTCCTTTTCTCAATATAAAATTAAATTAAAACAAGGATGTGTGATTTTTGCTAAGTCTGTCTGTCAAACGTGCATTTTGAGATGCCTTTCATCGAGGGAAATATATCCTTAAATTCTGAATAGCATTTTACCCTGATGACTCCCACCTCATCAAGACTGAGCTTTACAACGTCGCACAGGACAGAGAAAATTTTTTTCTATAAAGCGCCTGTGTTTACCGAATGTGCCTTTACACAACTGATCTATTTAAGAAACGCAAAGCATTTTAATTCAGGCAGAGCAGACGAGTACTCATGTGACAATTCTAGGGCAAACCAAAAGCATAGTTACAGTCCCCATGGAGGGGAGTTAAGGGGAAGGGTCCCGGCCACAGAGGGTCTCGGGCTCATGCAGATACTGGCCCCTCTAGTCTGCCCGCACCGGGGAGAGGAAGACACAGACCTGCTGAATTCATGGTGACCAGCAGCCGTTGAACGTGTCACGAAAGGCCTTACCGACCACCGAGCCCGAGCTCGTCCTTTTACAGAAGTTGAAGAAGAGCCAAATCCTTGTAGTTATGGCTTTACTTCCTCGGGCATCTGGAAGTGACGGATGTGAGCAGTGGGGCGGCAGCAGCGCTGCCCAGGGTGACAGCAAGTGGGACGACCAGACCTGCCTGGCAGAGACCTGCCAGGAGGCCGAGGGCTCCACTGGGCACCCTCAGACTGGGGTCTGCTCAGAATAACAAGCAGTGTTTCCAAGTGTGTCACTATTTCAATCAAATTAGGTGTCTGAGTATCCAATGCCAGTGGGGCCTAAAATTGGAAACATACAGTAGACACACAAAATCAAGGCAGACAAACTATAAACAGGAGTCAAGCATGTATCCATATCATCCACACCACTGACCACGGTCCTGGGTCACCTGTCAGAGCTCTGTGAGAGGTGACACCTCAAATGCTAATGAGGCCACACGTGCCCCTCAGTGACGAGCCGGCCGCTGCGTGACGGAGCTCCAGGGACACACTGGCTGGCACCGTGGGGCAATCGCAGCCGCCGTCCTGCTGAAACTCACACCCTGCATGACCCAAGCTTCTGATTTTTCAAGAAGCATCAGAAATCCGGATGTTTCGAGTTCACAAAAATGCTTGTTGAATGAATAAAGATTCTGAAAGGGGAGATGTTGATGACCCGACGTTAGATCATTAGTTATGTATAAATCACACGGAAAGAACTACGCGTAGGTGATGGACCAGCTTATGATGAAGCCGTTACTGAGGCTCAGAATGGGGAAAGATTGGCACATTTCATCCAATGCTTTAAAGGCAGCCGTGAAAAGCACACACCGGCTGGGGCTGATGGGCCAGGACACAGCTCGTCACGCTGACTGGTCCCAGACCTTGCATCTGACGACAAACTCTTGCCCGGGTCTACAGAAGGGTTTTGTTATAAAAGCTTTCCCTCGATGGACACTAACGCCTGTGCCAATAAATCATGGCTGATTTTCCTGCGTGACTTCTGCACAGTCTCATTACCCTCAGTCCCGAGCCCCAAAAACGGCTGGCAGACATGAACGCCTTTATGTTTTTCTGCAGATCCCTCTGTGGCTTTAAAGATGTCAGTCAAATTCAGTTACCAAGGTTCTGACAAACCCAAGTTTACTTCTATTAAAGTTACCCAAAGAAACGTTTTCCTCCGCCCCCAAACTTGCATTGAAACCTTTTTGAAGCAAGGTAGGCAGGAGCAAACACAGATGTACCCATAAAAATGTCTACTGAACTTCATTTGAGTTGAATTTGTTAGAGAAAAATCTGCTTTATTGTTTTTTCTATTACTTAATCCTGAAAGTTGTTTTTTTATACCACATCTTGCCCTGCAGAGAAGTTAAGACGAGTTATTTACAACAAGTAGCTACCCTTTCCACCACGGTGCTCCGCTGTTTCTCACGATGACTTCTATTATTTTTTCAAAAGGTCACTTAAGTCCTTGATGGCATCATGAAATGTACTATTTTGTAAACCGTCCCGCACTTCACTCCCAAGTGCCTGAAACCTCTAGGCCACCAATGTCATTACATGAAATACATTCTTCTTCCTTGTTGGAAAGTTGAAAAGTATTTGGCTTTTGCAGAATTTTGTTTTCCAATTTTCAGTCCACTGAAGAAAGCTTTGTTTGTACAAAGCTTCTCCCATGATTTAATAATCCGTACACCGTTTATTGTGGTGGAATTACAGACATTTCTTCCTGGAGGAAGCACTGGAAATAGCAAAGGTCACTGTCATGAGAGGACGAGAGAAAGCTGTCCAGCAGCTCTCCCTTTGTCCCCGTTGGCTCTGGGGCTCGCAGCCCGTCCACACGCGCAGGAGAAGCCCAGCTCCGTGGTGTCTCTCACCACAGACCGGGGGAGACGCATTTCAGCCGGGCGCTGGTTGCTATGTCGTTAAGGAGTAATATGAGCACTGTCTCCCCCAAATCTCAGCACTGCTTTTAAACGTGGGTAAAATAAGTTGCACTGCTGTCTAATAGCAGAGTTTTGACATGGCAATATGGAATTCTGTGATGCTGATTCAATATCCATTTCAGGAAAGGGTTCTCCAGTGATTCACTAACAATATTTTCTTGAGATTTACATTTAGATCTACAAAGGTATTCCTCTAAAGAAGAGGTATTTCCATTTTAATATGAAGCTAAAAGACTTCAGAGTGATCAGTCTTAAGATTGCTAAAGGGTAATGACTTTAAAAATATAGAGAAAATATCTTGTTTTGTCCCGAAGCCACTAGCCTGCAGGAAATCAGCGTACAAATACTGATTCTGTATTTTCTTCATGCCCTAGGACCTTTAAAAAGATTAAGTCGAGTTATTTTGGGTCAAAACATTATTAAGAGTTGCAATGGTTGCTTGGCTGTGTTTAGTAATTCTATTTCTTTCTGTTCTCCAGTGATTTCTTACGTCCTGTCAGCAGCACAGATGCTTTGAACAGTATGTTCTAGTCAAAACAAGCTGTGAACACCGGGCAGATGAAAGCCACTGCTCCCTATTGTCAGCAGTGAGTGCCCATTGTGATAGTTTTAAGAATTAAATCCTGGACCTCTTCAAAGTTGAACAAAATATTAGTGTTATAAGAGACTTCCACTCACTCGCCCACATTTGGACGTGTTCTTATCTTCCAAATAATGCACTTGTGTGTAAAGAGAAGCTGCTCGGGACTGAACCCGTTCTGCACACCCAGCCCCCGTGGGGGACAGTCACGGGTGTCCTCCTCCATCTGCGTGAATCACCACTTTCTTGCTCAGGCGAGCTTTGAGGACTTAATGGCAAAAGGCTGCTTGTCATTTATGAATCTCTGATCTCTTCTATGAACAGAATAAACTCAAATGTTTATACAAACCTATTATCTCATAGCTTTACCTAAGACTTATTTCAATTTGGACAATGTACTTTTTTGGTAAACATCTCTTTAGGATATAAGAAAGGTGGTTGTGTGCATAATAAAATATAAAATAACAGGCAGTGCTTTCACATTTGCATTCAGCCAACAGGAGAACTACATGACCACTTACATATTCTTTGTTAACTGCCTTCATCTGCCATCATTTGGAGAGAAACGCAGTATAAGAGGAGATGGCTGCTTAAACTTATTGTGATTCACACGAGAATAAAGTTCTTTAACAGTGAATCCCCTGACATGTTTGACTGATTCATGTTTTTGAACACAACTCTCATTATTCAAGTATGAAATTCTAGGCAAAGTGTGGGTGCATGTTTGATTTTTAATTATCTATTAAATTATATATTTCCATTGCTTTCTACCTATAGCTATTACTAGTTTCAAATTAATTTTTTGCAGCTACCTTTCTTCATTTAATCCACATATTTTTCTCATATGTTGCTTTATTATTGCTGCTACTATTTTACAATTATGTGAGCAGCCCCTATGGAAATACGAGGTCTCGCAATTAAGTTCAAGAACTCATCCTAGAAAAAGTGCTCCATACCTCATTGCTGAATATCACTACGGTCACCTTCAAAGTGCTCCCCTTGGGAAGCTATGCACCAACGCCAGCACCTAGTCTACCCTTCAAAGCAATTTTGGAACTCTTTTTCTGGAATGGCCATCAGAGCTGTTGTAATATTACCCTTGATGTCCTGAATGTCATCCAAATGTCTTCCTTTAAATATTTCCTTTATCTTTGGGTAAAGAAGGAAGTCATTGGGGGCCAGATCAGGTGAGTACGGAGGGTGTTCCAATACAGTTATTCGTTTCCTGGCTAAAAACTCCCTCACAGATGGTGCCATGTGAGCTGGTGCATTGTCGTGATGCAAGAGCCATGAATTGTTGGCGAAAGTTCAAGACATCTAACTTTTTCAAGCAGCCTTTTCAGCACTTCCAAACAGTAAACTTGGTTAACTGTTTGTCCAGTTGGTACAAATTCATAATGAATATCCCTCTGATATCAAAAAAGGTTACCAACATTGTTACAACAAGTTCGCAAACTTAATTGTCAGATCTCATACTCAATTTCCCAGAAATAGCATTATCAACAGGACGATAACAACGTTTAAACAGAAAAATGAGTTTCTGAGTTCCAGGGTGGAACATCAAAAAGCCTGCAAAAGTCCAGAATGAAGGTCAGATAACCAAGAAGCCTAGTCAGGTTTCTACCAAAGCCTAGTTAGTTCCACGAATAAGAGGACACGTGTTTTTAAAAGAATATGACAAATGCCACAGGACAGGTTCCTGTGCACATTGAGAGAGGTGGAAACAGAAACAAGCCTTGTGGAGGGGCACACTTGCAGCTCATCTAGGGGTACAGCAGGCATTGGGGAGTCATGAAATCAGAGGGTGAACACCCCAGATACAGTTGTCACCAATGGGCGGGAGTCTGGAAGTTGTGGCACCTCCTGGAGTGTATCTCCAGGAGCGCCGTGTTTGCTGGAGCTTGGCTCCAGCATGTGGACACTGCTGTGGAAGGGGACGGGCAGGGATGGGAGGGCCAGCCTGCAGCCCCAGGGGGTCGAGACCCACAGGAAGTAAAGGTGTCTGACACACAAGGCAGTGACACAACGTACTTGTATTTCAGAGAGCTAACCAGTAAGTAGCGATATGGAGTACGCATGGAGTGAGGGAGAAAAGTAGGAAACGTTACCTGCAAAGATATTGACTTAGTGCCAAAAGGGGTGGAAGCCATGGGATACGGGCTAGTGGGTGAGGAAGGACCATGTGTATGCAGCACAGACGCTTCCTCACACAAACGGGCCCTGGGATGCGTGGAGGCAGCAGGAAGATGGCGGGATGAGGAGAGAAGGAATGGAGCTGGACTTCGAGAGGCACGAGGGAGAAAGGAGAGAGTCAGCATCACCAGCTCATAACAGCAGTGTCATCTCACTACAGACGCAGGAGATGAACCCAGGACAAGGAGGCAATCCTTCATCGGCACCTTCTACTCTGAAGTAATTAAAGATAAACACGCTTTGAGCCTTTGGGAGGCGTGGGACAAGCAGGTATCAGGCCTCACGGGGCTTCCTGTCCAACAGAGAAATCAGACATGATAACAGACGACAACAGATTGTAATGATGCCCAGGCGACAGAAATAAGTAAAACAGGCATCAACAGCCACACGGTCATAACTAGCGCACATTTCTTTTCTCTGTTTCTCTTGGTTCATTTTGTATTAGCTTTTGCATTTTTTGTCAATTGTTTCCGTGTTTTGTTGAGTGCATTTCTTTTTATTTTGGCGGTAACTAGCAGGAGGGTACAGGGTATTTTTAATGGGAACTTCTATACATTTTTATGAGTACGGCTCCTTCTATATGTAGAATGAGCCTACGATTATCTGGTTAATATTAACGTTTCTCTAGCAATAGTACTCCATATGTTTAGGTTAGCGTCTAAGCATAGATGCTAAGGTGTACCTGTGTCTTTTATGCATTTTAGTTTTAAGCAAAAATATTGATGTAAAAAACTGTACTCTCATTTTGAAGGTAAGCTATTAATATTATTTTCCTAAAAAGGATTTTAAATTATGATTTGTACCTGATGTCAAAGCTAGTAATTTGTATACACTAGTTTCATTTTTCATAATTAAAATATATTGAGAGTATAATTTCCTAACATAAGGTTTTTGCTTTTTTGACTCAGCATATCGATAAGACATTAAAGTAAAAAAAAAATATATTTTAGATACTCTAGTTGAGAACACATCTCTGGAATATCTCTCCTCCTACCTACAACAATTTAATGCATTAATTAAACCACTTAGTATTTATGAAGAGCCTGGTCAGCTTCAGGTATTCTGCTGATGCTCAAAACATGAAGTCAAGGAACCTGAGTCCTGGCCCACCAGGAGCGCCCAGTCTGCGTCGAAGAAAGACACCATACAGCTGTCACCGTGTCACACGTGCAGGGCCATCTGCCCAGTGGCTCCACGCACACCGACTCCCCAAGTGATGCACGGTACATTTCACATGGCTCTGCCTCTCAGGCTCAGAGTCTGCCCGGGAGCGTCACGTCAGAAAAGCTCAAGGACAAAGAACGAACAGACAGCGAGGTGGCGACCCGGAGAGTTCACAGAGCGGGCCCTTGCGGCTCTGTGGAAGCGGGGTGCTAGGACAGGAACGCCCATTTATACATAGGCAGCCACGCAAGGGGCAAGGTGGCTGCTTCTCAGTGAGCCCCCTTTCCTTCCCAGGGCGCGGGGGGCGCCAACCACACGCCGGGCTTGACTGTGGACGCTTCTCTCAGCTTCACACACAGAACCGGGCACGCCGGCATGCACACACTTACACCAAGACACATCCAGACGAGCGATGAGATGAGCCCTGTGAGCCACCTACCACATTAAATACAGAAAATGCAATTTCGTTATTTCACAACATGGTGCAGGACACAGCAAGCCTTCAGATTTTTGTCATTTCAGCATAATTTAAGACGTAACTTCCTTTCTGCAGAGGTCTGATCTTTTGTTTTGTTTGTCTAGGAACAATGTGTCTAAAAAATAAAACTCAACATTTTTTATTTTAAACTCTGAAGCTCATGAATTATTTAAAATTCCTTGATTATTCTAAGAATCTTACTAACTATTGTTGATTTCTTTTTTTTTTCTTTTTTTTTTTTTACTTAGCCATAGGAGTTTGTGGTCCCAAAAATTCTTCAACCAAATACTAGGTTGGGAAGAAAGTCCTTTACAATACAGACTTAAATAACTTTATATAACATACTTACATAACTTAATATAATTTGATGTAAAAACAGTATGGAAATGAAAGCTGGATCAATACAGATACAGCCGATATTTAGAACAAGGTGGCAAGTGAAAAATTTCTACCAACTTCTCACAGATACAATAACTGAAGTGTACTTCAATTATATAATATAACTTCATATTTATAACACATGTTCAACAATGATCTTTTAAAAGAAACTTGAACATTCCTATAAAAGTGAATTATATAATTATTTTTAATTGTAAAAAAAAATCAGAGTTTTCTCCATATTGCTTAAGAAAAACTAGATCCTTTAGGTGCAAATGGTGAGGAAAATGGCAGGAAGGAAATTAGAAACACATAAATGGCTTATGTGTTAATAAAATAATCATTTATTAGTAGAATAGATTTCTCAATATGTAATTTTAATTTCCATTGTTTAAAACTCAATGATTTTAATATTAACATTTATTTGTTTTTATATGGGACTAAACAAATTGACATCGAATTTTTAAATTTTCTTAATTCTAAGAGCGAAATACATGCTGTGGTCGATTTCTTATTTTCACCCATGACTCTCAGTATCTCCTATTTGCTTAGGAACCAAATGAATGGACTGGGCTCTGACTTCACCTCTACTTCCAAGACAGTGATCATGAACGTGAAGGGGGCAGCATTACAGCTTAGCAACACACTCTGTACCATGCAACACGCTAGGCAGCTTTCTCTATCCCCTCTCTCTCCATCCAGAAAATGATCTTAGAAAAGAGCTAATTTCAGGATCCCAAGCAAGACAGACTGGAGGGTTTTGTCGCAGCCCAGAGAAAGCCCAGAAGCTTTCCCAGAGAAGTTTCTTAGGAGCATGGCAGCCAAGCAATTTAATACACACAGAACTGAAGAGACGATTCCAGGCACCAGCTACGTAGGAGATGGCCCTGCCTCTCTTCTCAAGCGCAAAGAAAGATTCACTTGATTTTGCGGAAAAAAAAAACTAATAAATAAATAATGAATGAAAGTCATTTTGAACAGTCGCATTGGGGGCTTCATTCTTCTGCATGCCTAAAATAACTGTTAGATTTTGTTTTCCCCAGAAAGGTTTTTCATCACTGGATCAAGGCACGTATTAAGCAGATCCATGTAAAGGTACCCATAACCAAATGAACCTCATGCTACTCCTTGCGAGATTATCCTGGAGGCAACTAGTGACAAGAGTCCCGATACCCTGAACATGGCTATTTCTTCTCTTTAGTTTATGTTTTTACTCCTTGTAGCTAGTAGGTAGGTAGATAGGTAGATAGACAAGCAGACAGACAGATGATAGATAAGACAGACGACAGGTAGGTAGATAGATGATAACAGATAGATGATAGGTAGATAGATAGATGACAGATGATAGAAAGAGAGATGATAGATAGATAGATGTTATAGATAGATGGATGGATGGATGGATGGATGGATAGATATTATAGATAGATATGTAGCTACATAGATGGTAGACAGATAGACAGACAAATATAGATAGGTAGATGATAGATTATAGATATAAATAGGTGACTGATTGATAGTGATGATAGAGGATAGATGGATATAGATAGATATATAAATGATAGGTAGGTAGGTAGATAGATAGATAGATAGATAGATAGATAGATAGACAGATAGATAGATGTCATAGATCAATGGATGGATGGATAGATATGAGGTCTGACAATTACATTCATGAACTCATCCTAGAAAAAGTGCTACACACCTCACTGCTGAATATCACTGCGGTCACGTTTGAAGCGCTCCCCTTGGGAAGCTATGCACTGACGCCAGCGCCTAGTCCACCCTTCAAAGCAATTTTGGAACTCTTTTTCTGGAATGGCCATCAGAGCTGTTGTCCTGTTACCCTTGATGTCCTGAATGTCATCAAAATGTCTTCCTTTCAATATTTCCTTCCTCTTCAGGTACAGAAAGAAGTCATTGGGGACCAGATCAGGGGAGTAGGGAGGGTGTTCCAACACAGTTATTTGTTTCCTGGCTAAAAACTCCCTCACAGACGTGCTGTGTGAGCTGGTGCTTGTTGTGATGCAAGAGCCATGAATTGTTGGCGAAAAGTTCAGGTCGTCTAACTTTTTCACGCAGCCTTTTCAGCACTTCCAAATAGTAAACTTGGTTAACTGTTTGTCCAGTTGGTACAAATTCATAATGAAGAATCCCTCTGATATCAAAAAAGGTTAGCAACATTGTTGCAACTAGTTCATGAACATAACTGTCAAACCTCGTAGATGCTACATAGATAGAAAGATAGAGAGAGAGAGAGACATAACACAGATGAGAGGAGTGGAGGGAGGGATGGAGGGAGGAAAGGAGGGAGGGAGACAGAAAGTCTGGGAGAAAGGCAAAGGCACCCACATTGGACAATGCCAAAAGACCCCCAGTAGAAGTAGAATGATTGACAAATGAAGTGTCCCCCACTGGGAGAGGGGCCAAAAACATCCTAACCAGATGGCCAGGGGCCCAAGGGCAGGAGGACGAGTTGGAGAGGGATGGGGATACGGAGAAGCGGGGGGACCGCTAATACTTCTGAGATAAGGTGCTGGACCTAGTCCATCCTCAAATTCACTTCCCTTTGCCTTCATGTTCCAAGTGCTAACTATGGAGGAGAATGCATCTTTCTACCCACCCCAGACTGTAGAGATTTTTATTAAAAAAAGCAAGATTTATGAAAACACTGAGCTCCTCCTAAGCACACTCTGTATAAATATAAGGGATCACCAATAGTACTAGGATTTATTGCTGCTGTTATTGTTCACACGTTGCTACTTTTATTATTCTACAACAAATAAATACCAAGGAGTTGTGAGCCCAAGCCAGGATGCACCACCCCAACGAGGCGGTGAGGACATCCAACCTAAGAAGTGACACTGCTGGTGAATCCCAGCGCCAGGAAGGGAGAGTGCTGTTTCTCGCTTTCCATATCTCATTCTTTCTAAGGCTTCCTGTGTGAGTGACTGCTGTCCATCAGCCTAACGGTGACGTGACAGTGCCAGCCAGTCATCACTCGGCTTGCTTTGGAGACACGAGTGACACAGAGTTGTGACACTAGGACCTGCAGAGTGGTCTCAGGCTGCCGCGCTCAGGTACAGGGCTGCTACTTTGACACCCCTGAGGTGGACTTTCACAAACACGCCACACCACGAAGCTTTCCTCAGCAAAACCCAAACGCAAAACAAAGCAAAACACATCCCCCCAATTGTGTGAGCAAAACCAAGCCCATGCATTCAGCCCTTCTCCAGGTGGCAACACGTGTGCATCTCCCAGGGTGGGTCAGCGGCGCCTGCAGCTCCCGCCGCCTTGAGATGACCTCTGAGTCCCTGGACAGTGGCTCTCAGGGTCACCGGCGCCTGGCAAAGCCTGCACTGCACGCTCTGCACACGTGCCCACGCTTCCCCTTCCGGCTTTCACTTGCCGAGTTCACGCCTTCTGCGCTCATGCAGAGGTGGCTGCCCTGCCTACTAAGGTTTCTTTGCAAGATGACCTATAGACCTGTGAATGCTCATTCTCGTCACAATCTTGTCACCAGCCTGTCACCCGCTATCACCTCCCGCAGCCAGGCTAGCGGCCTAACTGCGCCTCAGCATTGCTCCAATCCGCACACCACGCCCGCCCTCCGGGATCAAGCCGCCCATGCCTGCCGAGCCCCCAGCACTGCTCCTGGGAGCCCTCCGTGCTCCGGAGACGCTAATGAACCCTCCACAGAATGTCGGGAGTCCTTCGTGCTTCATTCTTACCCGTTTTCCAGGCACGTGGTTTATTACCCAAATGAACCTCGCCTCCCTGAAAACGGGAGCACACTGACTACCTTGCCTACCGCGTCATCTAAGGAGTCTGGCAGTTACGGTAGAAGCCGGGGAATGCATTCATGGTACGGTGCTTCATCCGTGCTTATTTTACTTCTATCTGTTCATAGGTGCCTTTCATTCAAACAAACTTCTAATGATTTTCAAGTGTCATTAAACACAAAATTCACTGCTTGTGTACACATTTTAAAAAATCTGTAACCTGGCTTTCAAAATCATGAAAATGAAGGCATACCCTTCAAATTTCAATACTTTCTGATTTTCAAAAATATTGGAGTAATTTAAAAATACCATTTGATCCGAATATGCAGTGGGTGAAATTTCAGAATGGAGTAAAATATTATTTAACAAACCTAGAATGAAAGCTACACACTTTCATACTTCTCCATACACTGGTTTTCCAAAGTAGGACTCTGAACAGCTTTCATTACATATCAATGTGGAAACGTGAAGTGACATGTTCACATAATAAGATGGACGTCCATGAAATTATTATTATTATTCTGAAATTCAATATCAAAATCTTCAGGAACACAAAACGGTGTTATTTCAGTCACAGTGAATTTAGTTTGAGGGTAAATTAAACGACAACAAACACTCCCAGCCGTTTTGGGAGCCAAAAGCATGCGTGGCCAATTAGATCCCAATTAGAATCAAAACAGTGCCCTTCACACCGTGATCATCGGCCTCTCTGTATTTCCTGCCTCCTCCACTGCGCCAGGTCGCTGGATAATAGTCCCCGAGCCCAGGAAAGCCCGTGTCACCCTCAGCCCCTCTTTCTCACACCGCACTACCCCATTTTTGACAGGGAGAGAAAATGTAAACGTTCTTGAAATCAGTGTAAGAAAATTTTAGTATCGTTTTTAACAGTGAAACTATCCTCTGTTTCAATTTCATAGGATTTCAGAACTCAGTGTCAAAAACCAACTACTTATTTACAGGAACGATATGTGCTCTGTGACATGAGAGGTCAAACAGCTGGCTGGTGACAGTGAGGCCGCGTCCTGCTTGCCAGCGGAGACCCAGGAGGGTGCTCGCCTCCCCCACACGCCACTATGAAGCGAAGTACTTGATAGTGTGTTCATTCCTGGCATTTGCTGGTGAGTGATGGTAAGTGCATCTCTCCCGAGTCTGCAAATTTCAAGCTGAGTGTTTCTGATTGCCGTAATATTTTTCACATCCCTCAGTCTAATTGTTTCGTGCTGGAATTTAATAGACGGGATTCTTTCCATATCAGTGTTTTCTGAAATGGTTACTTAATGGAGAACAAACAAACAAAACCTCATTTGATGATGTTGTGGAGATTCGAATAGTCTTTAAACATCCTTATGTCAAAATTTGTGCAGTGGAGAACAACAATAACTGTGAATCTGCATAGATTTCATGCCTTTTTTCTTTGACACGCAAAAAAAATCAAAATCAGAAATTAAATGACCTGTGAGGCATACCCAGCGTTTCCTTTTGACAGGCTATCAGTCTCGGAGATTCTTATCTTCCTGCGACTGACCCTTTGTAAAAACAATGTATCTATGACTTCTACTAACACAATAATTGTTGCTTTTTATTTCCTCTACAGAAGAATGGAATAAAATTGTCATCACTCTTCCCATAAATATCAGAGTTTTATAGCATTTGGTGATATCATCTGTCAGCCTTCATTATATTTTGCACTCCAGTCATATGCTTTTAGTTTAATCCTTATAATTAAATTATTTATGTCACCCTTTTCCAGGCCCTTTGTCTTTTTCCAAGCACTGGTGGCCCACAATATATTCATCAATTCTGAAAGACGAAAACAAATAACTGTGTGTATCAACTAGCAAACTGTCACAAAATGTAGAGAATGATTAATTACAAAATAAAAGAATAATTCACAGAACTAAACCTCTCGGAAAATTATGCAGAGCGATGCAGAAGCTATTTCTAGATTGACATGTGCACGACAATTTCTGTAGCATTTGGGGGCTGTGGTGTAGGTCACCTGGGTGACCTAAGAGCCTACGTGGGCAGCTGTCACATCGTGCCTGGAAACAAAGCCTGTCACAGTTTCCCTGGGGCTATTTAGAACACTGTACACTCATGATGCCATATGCGTACGTGACAGCGAGGCAGCGAGGTGACAAAATTCCAATTAGAAGGCGAGAGACTTGGCTTATATGCCCGTCTCGCCCTCTTGTGTGGTTTGGCAGTAAGCAAATCAGTTCAGCATCACCTCCTGTCCTTTGCCTTTCTGAGAATGGTCATGACAATACTTTGCCCTCTTCCTCTGAGAAACAGGCGGGGATTTACGTCCTGTCATTATGGCAGCCTCATCTTGAGGTGGGAGGGGATTCTGTCTCAGAGCACAGCAGTTCCCCAAAGACTTATCCCCACGCCACCCTCTGGAATATTCTATCATTTGGCCTCAGATATTTCTTAAAGATGTTTCACAATAATGAAGCATTTATTCTGATGTTTATTTAAAAGTGTACACATACAAGTATAATTTTGTAACGCAAACAATGGATTGTGTGCTTGGAAGGGGGACGGGGGCTGTTTACGTGGCTTTCCCAGAGATGGGAGGGCCTTTCTCTTTCTAAAACATCCATCTCGTTTTACAGTAAAAGCAGTTCTTTGTAGGGACATTCTGCCACCTGCCTTTCTATTGCATCTGAATTACCTTGACTGCCTCTTCCATTCTGGTATTTCCACTGAAAGTCATTCTATGGTGAAGAATGCTTTATACACAACAGGATTCTACAGGCTTTATTTTCTTGCAGAAGCAGAGTAAAAACACAATTCTGAGAATTCGTACAAGAAGGTGGAAGCTTATAAACAATGTACGGGTGTGTCTTGGGGTAGCGATAGGGGGTTTCCCATTGTCCCGCAATGCAACCCCACAGCCCACCATCACACACTGGTTACCTCACTGACAGCACACTTTTCTCTCCTTATGATGCTATCGCTTTCACAGCACAAAATATTCTGAGTACACGGTTTAATTTTTCACTTAATATACACATCGTTTTTAGGTATCAGTTTGAAGCCTATTAGAAATCAGCTTTATTTTCTGTCCTCACAGCTGAGGTTCACTATGTTGTACTTGGTAAGAATTCGTAAGAGAATCGTTTCAGCTGTAAACCCAAACTGAATTGACTCTAACTTAGAAAAATAAAGTTACTCGTTTCTCTGGGAATAGACCTAATTAATATATGAGCACAAAGAGGTAATTTTTAGATAAGAACAAAAAGTAACTATGTCAGAGTTAAATGTATGGAGACGTTTTAAGTGGTTTTCTTTGAGCCAGGTTGTGAACAGGTGCGTTCTGTGGCTCTGCCCCGCTCCTGCTGGCCCTTCTCTGCACCTGAGCCTCGGTCCCTTCCACACGCCAGCCATCCTTCCCGTGGTCTTCTACGGAAATTCACCTGGACCCAGACCTTCAACTCGTCACCTCAACGCGTGAGAGTCCTAATCTTCACTATTTCTAGCCCCTGGGACATCTTCTCTCTGTAACTGAGGACTCCACAGTGTCAGCAGCCAAATCAGAACCCAGTTCCCAGAAACTCCCTGGTCTTGTTTACCAGGTGAACCTGTTGCTTTCCGAGACTCACAGCATGGCCGTCCTTGCTGCTGGCGAGGGCCCACCACTGCGACTCAAAGCCAAAAGTCGCGTCACGTAACTTCCCTAAGCCTGGGTCCCCTCCCCGGACCCTGCTGAATCTGATTTCCTTTCTCTGTGCCTGAGCCTCTGATTCAATCATCTGCCTCTGTCTCCGGTCCCTACAAGCACAGGCTCTGGTTCATCAACACTTTTTTCCACGACCTCCCCGAACGCCCCACTCCAGGGACCTTCATCACTGGACCTTGCCTGCCTTCCTGTTGACATATGTCGTGGACACACTTCTGCTTCAGCTTGTGAACATCCCCTCAAATGAACCCCTTTCATGAGTAACCAACCTGCTAGAGTTTTTGTGAACTCACGTGGGACACCCAGGGCCAAATACGGACCCCAGACACCTTGCAAAACCCTCTTTCCCTTCAGTACAGGTGCGGACGGCCATGGGTCCCGCCTCCGCACACCTCTGGGGAAACCCTTATCTTTCCGGTCAGTTTTGATCCAAGGGTCTCCGTCTGACACACGCTAGCACGGCGTGCTGTGTGTCTGGGCCCTGAAAACATACGGCTATCAGAGTCACCATCACATCAGAGCTGAGTGCTAATAAGTGCAAAGGCATTTATGGAGGAGGAAGCTCGTGTGACGTCCATGAGATGGCCATGACATCTAAAGATAAAACTTCGGTATTTCTAATCCTGGTAACCAACACAAATTGTGAAAAAACAAACCCAACGAATTAAACGGTGATTTTACATGTGTATGAGATCTTCTGAATAAGAGACATTAAACTCTTTAGTAATATCCGTAGAGTCTTAAAGTCGTTACATGACTCCTTCAAAATAAAATAGCTCATGTCTCGTGATTACAGCTTGCTTGGGCTCAGCTCAGATGTGCCAGCATTTCACCTGGACCAGAGGGAGAATGACTTTATCAGGCACAACCTGGGGCTGAGAAAACCCACCCCAATAGGGGCACCTCTGCTGGCACGGAGGGGAGATTATGGAGCTGAGGGACGGATAAAGAGGCACAGTGCTTGAGGGGGCACTGAAAATGGCTTTTTCCTCAGGAATCATCTATAACAGAGGTTTGGCCAAGCAGGTGGTGCTTGATAGAAAATGGGAACTCTACCAGAGGTATTTCCAGCAAGCAAGGTGAGTGAGGATGGACAACGAGGCCACAATGCTGTCACTTGTCACTGGCAGTGTGACCTCACCCAGCCCTGCTGGAGAGGAAATGATGAACTAGACCAGGTCCAGGGCAGCCCTGTCGGCTGAGGCTGATGAAGGACTCCACTGCAAGTGGGAAACGGTGCACATGGAAACCGAGGCGAGGCACCGCCATGCCGACTGTGGGAGGCTTTGGAGGTGCGCCTGGGTGAGCAGCCACCTAAGGGGGTGGGGGAAAGGCCGGGTGAGTCTCTCAGGCCCACTGGATGGTGGGCACACGGGAGGAGAGTGATTCAAGAACTCTGCCAAAACAAGACTTTTCCTCAGAAGGTCCTTTCTAATTCTACACGGACGATAGGCTCCTTCAGTCCCCACTGGTCAGGAGCGGGGAGGTGACAGTCTGAGCACCACCTGGGCGCATCCTTTACCTTCAAGGCAACTCGGACACTGTCTCCACGGGGGCCTCGATTCAGGTGGACGGAGCAGAGAGGACCCTGGGGGGCAGACCAAAGCCACAGGCACTTGCTTTGGGAAGTTTCAGGTCCCCAAAACTGTATCTGTGACAATACAGATGGTGACGTGGTAAGCTGCTTTATCTGCACACAACACATTCATAACTATGACCTGAAACATTTCCTGAAAGCCGGAAAAAAGGTGTGAAATCAAATTGTATGTATGTTTCCTTTTTTATTATTTATTTATTTATTAGCTGAGCCATCCTGCCACCTGTTGGCAGCTCAGCTCGGGCCGGGCATCGAACTGCTGTTGCTCAGAGCTCACACACTTCAGTGAGCTCTTAACCAACTGAGCCACTCGGCCAGTCCCTATGTTTCCTCTTTTTAAAAAAGTCTACTTTCTATCTATAAGAGTGTGTGCATGTACACACACACACACACACACACACACACACACACACTAACTTCATTTTTAAAAAAATGTTATCATCTGAGCAAGAATTAAGATGCCAGTATTCCTAAATAGGAAATGTTAGGGACAGACTCTGAAGTGACCCATGACCCCCCTCCTGGGGTGACACCCTAACCCTGTCCCCTCCCTGGTGTGACCTGCTTCAGGCCCATCGAATACGGCGAAGGGGAGAGGGTGCTGCATTGATTATGAGTTGGCTTAAGTGGAGAGGTCCAGGTGGCCTGGTGCTGTCAGATGAGAGCCTTTACGAGAAGGACGGTCCCTTCGTGAGGGAGGGGCTGTTCTGCTGGCCATGAAGAAGGAATCTGCCGGGATGTGAGCAGCCCAGGACCCCCAGGAGCTGTGGGCCAGTCCTGGCACCTCAAGGAGCCGTGTTCTCACAGCCCCGTGAGCCTGAGGGAGGCCGCGGCCCTGCTGGCCTCCTGCGACCCCGAGGGGACCCAGCTGAGCCACAGAAACTGTGGGAGGGAAATGAGTGTGTGCTGTCTAGGCTCTTCCGTGTGCAGCAACGTGTTACACAGCCACAGAAAAACAATGCACAAAATACAGGTGTCCCTCGCTTCCTGTACTTCCCGGATAGTGCGCTTTTTACAAAGTGAAGACAAGACGCTTCACCAGCAAGCAGACTCACTCACTGAGGGTGCAGGGGACGGTGAGCATGTCATAGCAATCGCGTATTCTTCAACGAAGGCACGTCCATCGTCTGCTCAAACAACGCCACTGCACACGCGCAGTGGAGGGCGAACGTGGCTTTTCTACGCGCTGGGAGCCAGCAATTCCTGTGACGCCCTCCACCGAGCTGTCCGCGTTATCGTGGTGGTCTGGATGGAACCAGCACAACGTCCCAGGTCTGCCTGTGACTGCCTGTTGTTATTATGATAAAACCCTTTTATAAAACTACCCTCTAGCTAACTGTGGACAAAACAAATAATACTAATCACACATTTTCCAGCAGTTTTACCCGCTGAATTCATGGCTATTTAAGAACACATTGTGGCCCCATGAACCTTTATTTACAAATTGCTTGTTGATACTTCCCTACCATGAGGAGACACCGCAGGGGCAAGTCACGTGTGAGCAATTTTAATCTTCACCGAATGAAACGCGCATCTGTGGTGTGGCCTCACGTGCAAGTGGTTTATTTTCCTTACGCCATTCCATGCTTCCCCTAGTTTGCAGCACAATTGTGAATAATTCTGAAAACTCCTCATTGAGGAAAACATTGTTTGACACGATTTTCTAGGATATAATACACTACAAAGACTGAGAATGTGATAAACGCTGCCCTCTGAATAAGATGGCCAATTTTACTTTAAAATCGCCACGCCTACCCACGTTACAACAAAGATGTTTGGGAAATGTGTGAATGCATTATTTATAAAATTAGATTCTAGAACTTGCATTTGAAGAATTGAGACTTATTTTGCATAGAATTTCCTAAATCCAGTTATCGAAAAAAAAAAGAATCAGCTACGAAGTGAATACATCACTGGGCACTTCAGTCTCATCCGTGGCCAGGGCGGTGGCAGCGCCAGGCCTCGGTCACACACACACACTAGCTGATGGAGGTGTTCACTAGCTTGACACTTCACAACACCTACGTGAGTCACACCAGCACCTTTCACACCTGAAACTCACATGATGTCACATGTCGAGTCCCTCAGTAAAAAGCTGGGAAACAAGCAGGCAGTGACTCCTGACAGGCTGGGGCAGGGCTGGGGAGGGGACAGCCACAGAAAATGACGTCCACCAGCTCCGTAAAGGCTGAGCCGTCCTTGTCACTCCACGACCGGAAGCAGCTCACACTTCGGCTTCCGACTTCTCTTCCTCATCTTTGGGCCTCTTTTCAGCAGTGGATTGCTCCCGCACCTGCATGCCGCACGCTTCACGCCTGCAATGTCCCTGACTCCTCTGGAAGCACGAGGTAAGGATGCTCAGCCTTTCCTTCCTGGCCTTGAGAATATTTCATACCCCGAGCTGTCCTCTCATTTACCACGGTGGCTTTAACGTTGGTGTCATTGTAACTCTGTCACCACATAAATAAAATCAAGGTGGCACCGCCTGAACCCCTAGCTCTGGGTTCTCATTTTCCCTCCCACAGGATACTTCGGAGTTTGTTCAGAATCAGTTGTCAATCACTCCAAATCTCCCATCTCGGCCCCACAGGGACTTCGGCCAACAAAGGAGCAACGGCTGCGATCAGAGAGAGGGAGAGGGACGGGCCACGCTGTGGGGTGATGACAGTTGCAGGGTGACCTGGAGGCGTCTCTTGGGTTCTTAGACAGCTAATGCCAGGTGCAGATAAGGGGTGCGATTCTGGAAACACGAAGAGCGGACACTAGGCAGCCGTGAGACGTGGCCGTGGGGTAGGACAGGGCAGACCCCAGACAGGCCGTTTCCCCACGTCCACACTAATCCCTGCCGCCTGCGATGGGGCAGACTCAGGCCCACGGTCCCGGGGTGCTCGGCCGGGCGGCTCGTCATTCTCGGGGTTGTCTCGGGCAGGGCGTGGCCCGAAGGCACCGAGTCTCCACCAGGAGGGCTGTTTTCCTTCTTTTTTCAAGTAGTTGGTTCAGAGGGCCCTGGGGACTCATGGCAGCTGTGTCCTGCAGATCCTGGCGTCCGCCCCCTCGCCCGGGACTCGCCTCGAAATGGCTTCCGACCCGTCCGTTCCTCCTCCTCTGTTCCCATGCGCCTTCCCCTCCGGCTTCTGGCTCCTGGACACCGGGAGCTGCCCTCACCCTGGGTCACCCGCACGTCTACACTGTAAACTCTGGAACACACACAGCGTCACCAGCCGCCTCTCAAGGCGGCGGCTTCGCCGCTGAACTGGTGGCCGGGGACCCAGAACAGACACGTGTCAGCTGAGGCCGCAGGCTTAATCGAACGCCAGAGGCCAAGTTCCTGGTGAAATGAGACTGGAGCAGGTCCATGTTCACTCTTCCCACTGGGGGTGCCCCCCAGACGCCCCACTCTAAGGAGGAGCTGCCTGGTGATGTGGAGTGAGAACCAGCAAAGTTAATGAAACAGCTGGTGCTCGCAGAGGGACGCCGGCCTCGGGAATGCGCCCAGCACAGCGCTGGTTCCCAGGGGGCTGGACGGTCGCTCTGCTCCTCGAGCTTCTCTGCCAGCACCTCGTGGTGTCACCGCGCACCCCACTGTCAGGGACCCATCTCTGTTCTCCCGTGACCACGACCATCCCACCAAGGCTCCAGGGTGTTCCTTGTTAATGTTTTTAAGGAAGTACACGCCCAGTGAGTAATAATGACTGAGTGTTTCCAGTGTCCCGACACGGGTTATTGTAAAGTGGCAGCCGTCTTTCTCGTCCTCTCTCAGGTCCCTCAGGGGACGGCCTCTGGGGGCCGAGCACTCCTCCAAGACCTGGCGTTGACACCCTTGTCGCTTACCATTCTCGCCATCTCAGGCTTCCTTGTAGTTTCATTCCTCAAACACTGAATGCCCCTGCCTGGCTTTTCCAGGTTTCCATCCTCAGGACTGACGGCTAAGCTAGTATTTCTTGGTCTCCTCGCCGTCTCCCATTCCAGCCAGACCTTCAGGCTGATTAGCTCACGAGCCCACAGGTCAGGCCGGGCTCCCCGCTTCCTGTCTCGGGTCTGCCGCCTGCGACGGGAAGCGAGGTCAGCTCAGTTACTATCATTATTAAGTCGCTATGTTGGTGACGCCAAGTTGGTCAAGTGAAGATTCCTCTTCTTGAGAGCTTCCCGTTTTCTTATGACAACAAAAGATGTGGAGACAAAATGTAAGAGGGTTTGGGGACGGAGAAGGAGCAGAGGTTCCGCTTAGGAAAACGGGCAGCCTTTACATAGGAAATGTTGAGTTGTCGGAGAAGTCATGACGTATTTTTTCTATGTTTTTTGTTGCAAAAATGCATCATGACTTTTCCGAGAACCCAATAGCACTACCCTTATCGTGAACAATGAGGCAAACACCATTAGCCGTAAGGAAAGAAAGTTCTGGAGGCTTTCAGGGTTAATTCCAACTTTCACTGACTTCTCATCCTCTGGAAAATGCACAAATAATGATATATATCATATATATGTAATCTCTACGTAATATGATACATTGGATATGTATATACATATACGTGTATTTCTAAATCTTAAGTTACAAGAATCGCACATGATCAAGAAGCTCCAGCTACTTAGTTCGGGAAAAGGAACAAACTCACATAGAGACGAGGATGAAAGGACAAGCACATCACTATATTAAGGGTCAAAGTCACCGAAAGATGGACTGGACATAGCGGGCCCTGTGAGCCAGGCCGAGAGTTGACCCCACAGACCCACCCCGAGGGGAGACTCTAATCACAGTCCCATTTCTGCTGAGCAGGGCTCACAGGGGCTCCTGTGACAATCCTCAGCCTCTTATCTGTCACCAGGACGGCCCAGGGAGGCTGGTCTGGGCTGCTGTCCTAACAGGGTGCCCTGGGTCGTTTGTTGAATGGCAGCAGAGAGGTTGCTTGTCTCTATTTAAACAGCTGAAGTATGCAGCCCAGAAAGCCTGTGTCACGTCCAGTGCCCCCCACACACCTGTGCCAAACTGCTTCTGAAGGGTGACTACTCTGGAGTACTCCTGTGGAACTCTAAGGAAGTCAACATATTCCTTCAAGGATTCTGAATTGAACACAGAATGCTTTTCGTTTTATTTTTAGAACTCCTCTTTTGTAAAAATTTTTGCTGAACTATTTAGAAAATATACGAATCACTGCCAATATGGGTTTTCCTGATTTGAAGAGCTTTGCAATCGCTGGGGAAAGTGAAACAGAAACGCTCATGTGAACAGCGGCGAATCCCTGGTTCCCGGCCCTGAGCCGGCTCTGGGGACTCTCAGCCTGAACGCCAGTGATCGGACGTAAGCTTTCACATCGCAGACCGGACATCTGTGCACGGTGCGGGGGATAAAAAATGAACACCGCTGCCCCACCTCAAGGAGTGTATGGGTTACACTTCCATCACACACCATTACCGAACGAGAAGGCCCTCGTCTGTGATGGGAAGAAACAGCCCTGTGATAAGAAGCGTTCCTGTAACGAAGAAGCTTCTCAGTTGCACGTCAACCTGACCCTACTCCTCAGAAGCCGGGACTTGCTAGTAAACGCCTCTTATTCCATCTACTCCACCGACTGTTCTCCAAAGACGCTGGCGGCTCTTCCTGGCCCTTGCCCCTGGGCATACAGATATCAGGCAGCACGTGTGGTGCCCATCCAGGAGGGGTCACCTGAATCCCTGAAATAAGGTAATCAGCAGTTCAGTCAGGAGACCTGGCTTTGGGCCTCAGCGCTGCCACTCCTGAGTGTGAAAGCTTCAGCAAACCTCTCACCGATGCGGACACTCGGTTTCTACCTTATGAAGCAGCAGCTGCTGACCCGGAGCCAGGACGGGAAAATCAGGACGTATGCGGGAGTCGGTGGTACATACTGAAGAACCTACGCGTATTATCTGTGCCCATTTCAAAAACGTCAGGATGTTTATTAAGCTATATATTTACTCTCTGTTGACATTTTCTAATCCACTCATGTTTGTAGATTAATTACGGATCTGAAACATTTACGAATGTTTCCTTAAGGAATTAACTAGCAAGAGGCAATCACAATGGTCTTTTCTGAAATAGTCAGCTGACAGTCTCCACACAGTCTTAAGCTTTAATAATTTGCTCAAAACATTTTGTGACCGTTATTTCCACACTGTCTGTTAGGAATGGATATTTGATGTAGGTAGTCAGTTCCACTGTGGATGTTTGGGATTTCTTACACTTAATTACTTAGTGTTTAAATCTACGGATTTACTGTGAAGCTAATAATATTTTGATTACATCGCCACCAGCACCACCAACTCCATATAATAAATATCCGCCCGCATCTGGCGGCATGTCCCAGCGCTAGGACAATCGTGTGAGCGATACCTGCACCCAGGGCGCGTCTGTGTTTTCTAGGTGGTGGCGAGGAGAGGGAACAGGCCGAGGAGGAAATTACTGCTATCAAATCAGTTAGAGCTAAATATCAATCGTCACTAATATTTCTTTCCCCTATTTTTTTAGAAAGTGTGTGCTACTATGTTAAAAAAAAAAGTCCATATAATTGGAAAGTGCCCATAAATAGATCCACAGACTCAAGCTTTCTCACATTTACTCAGAGAAACAGGAGAGGCAGCAAAAGGTCTGCTGAGGTGGGGGTGGAGGGAGGCATGGGGGTCACACAGGCACGGGGTGTCTATAGGGCTGAGGGCAGACGTGGGGGGAACGCTTCCTGACGGGGGTGGTGGGCACATGCGCAGCTGAAGCCACAGCCTCTGGTTTCCACCCAGGCGCGCGTTTCCAAGCGCAGGGACCTTCGAAACTATTTGGAAAATACAGAGGAAGTCAGAATTCGGGACACGAAGCAGCACCTCTTTCCTCTTCAGCGATAAACCCGGTTACTTGAAACTCTGGTGGGCATATATTTGCTTCTGGATATTTTTTGCAAAACCATGAGAATATAGGAATACGTGTTCATAAATCATGAATTACTCCAGTTGCAAATCGTTGGAGGAAAAGCAGTCACTAGGGTTGGGAAAGTAACGAGACGTAAGATTGAAGCTCAGCGTGAATAAATACATTTCTTGGGTTTAGTTTTCTCATTAGGAAATCGGGGCAACAAGGAGGACCATAGAGATAGGGGTGTTTTATACACATATATGCATGTGCGTATTTATATGGATATATGATCACATATTATACCTATGTAATTAACGTTCTATAATATGTGGAACCTCATGTTTGTGGTAGGTAGAAAATGGTAGGTAGATGCGTGGTAGGCACTAAAAATCCATTACTTTTAATTACACCAAACATTCACGCTAAATCATTCATATATGTATATGAATTTTTGTCAATGTGCACTACATCACAATCAATATTTTTAAGCCCAGAAACTCTTCATGTCATAAGATATTTTCTTTTCAGTTTCAGCCATGTTATTATAAAAATAGTAATACTTCTAAATAGATAAATTTCAATCTATTGCTGCTGATAATGTTTTAAGTTTACTGCCTGGGCAACAGTGCACACAGGTAAATGGCAATCCACGACGCAGTAGGGAAGCCGGAAACAAATTGATACTGCAAGTGTCTGATGTCAGCTAAGTAGCAGACGTGTCCTGAGCAAACACAGCAACGAAGCCATCGGCTACTTACTGGTGTAGGTGAGCTGGAAGCCTTGGTCGGTGTCAGACGCGTTGCTGTTGAATTCCAGCCACAGGTGATTAGAGGTGCTGTTTAGGGTCAGGCTCAGGAGCTCGCTTTTTGTGAAGGTCCCCAGGGGCCGTGACGAAGTGTCTTTTCCATCATATACCTGATGAGAGTTCACAGACGGGCCCCATTACTTCAGTGTTTTTACATGAGCAGGTTTAATAAGACATTCAAGGCCTCAAAGATGTGATTTTGTGAAAAGTGACACAGTTTACAGAAAGCTGACTGGATGACAGAGCTCCACAATGGTTTTCTTCAAACTGTGTCTTTACCGCGACATTACAGGCAAATGATCTCATTTGTGTTCTGATCGTTCTGCATTCATCACGTTGTGAGCTCTGCCAGTGCTCATGTAAAGCGAAGCATTTCTTTGCATCCCCAGCCTTCCGCACCTACCTTCCCCCTCCCAGAATGCACTGGAAAAGCTTGAATGGCTGTCTAACGCTGCAGCGGGGACTGCTGCTCGGAGCCACCGCATACATGACAGGGCAGCCCTTTCTCCTCGCTCAGTCCTATCTGAGTTATTGCCAGACAGGATGCCCTTCAGACACCTCGTCACATTCTCTCCTCTCTGAGCCTGAGCTGATTAGTCTTGGATCAGCTGTCACGGGAGAATGCCACCACATTACACTGTCAGAGATGAGTCTCCGTTCTCGGAAGCCCGCCTCTGGCCCTCTCTTCCCAGGGGGTTGTAAGGCCTGACTAGAAGGAGCGCGTGTTGGGGCGGCAGCGTGGACAGGGCCTGGTTTGAGCAGACATGAGGGCGAGTGACAGGGTGGGTCCAGCGACGAGTCCCCGCCTTCCACGCAGGTGGGCCACGCTGGGCGTGGATGGGAGCTACTCGCATTTCCGAGCGGGGACTGGGGTGACCCATGGGACACCTTTCTGCTAGGCAGGAATCAGCACCACCCCGTTCCAGTAGAGCTCGGGGTTGCAGGCCCCTCACACCCCCAGCAAACCGACGAGGGTCTATTTGGCTCTTTGAACCACTGCGATGGTTCATAGCAAGGAAACTGTGGCATGGATGGGGACTTTTTTTGGACGAAAAAATAAAAATTTTACATTGTATTAAAAATATCCAGCTTTGCTTGGTGAGAAAAATGCTAACGAAATAAAAGTTATCGGAGTCCTCATAACCTCCGCCAGTATCTGTTGACCCCCATGCTTTTTTCCTTTTCACAGATTAATTCTTATGTTGCTTCTATCACCTCTCTTTACTGAACATGTAAGCTGAATGCACTGCTCAGCAGACTTACACACAAGTACACACACTCTGAAAAGGAGGAAACGCATTTAGAAAAATTAATTTTATGGATCATTACTTAATTTCATTTCAATTAAACCAGCAAATTCTGGAATCCAATACCTGTACTTCCTCTCTGAAAGCTGGCAACAGGCTGTTGTTTGGAAAATCGTGTTTTGGCTTAATGTGTGGATTCATCAGGCGTAGTGAGGCGCAGGCCCCCAGAATGTGCAGGGTTTGAAGTGCAGAGGGCCCGGGCTGCAAGAGGCCATGTCTAAGCCCCCCCAGAAAGGGCCTGGGCCCTCTGCAGACCATGAATTCTCTGTGCTCACAGATGCCCATGGAGCCAACGGGAATTAGGGCAGGTGAGCAGAGCGAGCCCACTCAGCTCTGAGCCGCCGTCAAGCCACCTCCCCTGGCTGTGGCTCCACTGAGCGCCTCACAGAGCCTGGGCAGGTCCTCCAACAGCGGCTTGCTCAGTCCCTTCATGGCCACAACCACCGGAGGTGAACGGCTGAAATGCCGAATGACACGCTTCTCCCGAGCAGTGATTGTCTGACTTGTCTACACCACCAGCGAGTAGCATTGTGCTTGACAACAGATGCGCCCCAGTGAAGAAGTCGGCCACCCACCCCATGGGGCGTCACGTTGTCACCTCCCTCAGTGGAGTATTTGCAGGTGAACTCTGCACTCATTACAAACGTCAGTTCAGGCGGTACTGGAGTCAGAAGACTTGAAGTTCAGCTTCAATTAAAGTAGCAACAAGCTATCCCAGTTCAGCACCACCTGCTTTTCCGTTCCATCCACCAGCAGTCAGAATCAAGGGCCCCGAGTCCTCGGTCAGTCAGTGCCAGGCTGTGTGCGCTGCAAACCCGCCTCAGAGCCCTGCACGTGACCAAGGGCCACATGTCCCCAGGGACACAGAGAGCTGGCAGGATCGTGGCATGGGGCGCCTCACACGGAATCCGAGTGACGGTGATGGAGGGACTGAGGCCGTCTTCCCCAGCTTACCAGCCGCAGCCACGGTGGTTTCCACGATGGCACTCACTCCCGTGGCGTGGTCCTTTCATATTAGGGCTCATTTCTCTTACGTGACTTTCCACAGGAAGCAAGGATTCATCACCACGTGTGTGGAGTGTGTGGATGGATGTCTGGTCTTCATTGTTGGATCAAACTTCCTATGAAGGAGTGATGTGAGCAGCACGTGTGCTCCAAGATGAAGGCGATTCCGTGGGAAATACGCTAACACTGAGATACCATTAGCATATTCAACAGAACACATGCCTGCAAAACACTTAGGCATCTCGCAAGGTTGGCAGTGTCTCTGCACTGAAATGAGGTGTTTTTGGCTTTTGTTAGAATCAACAGGTTTATGCTGCACACCATCACAAACAGACGCACTTTGTTTCTTCCAATGCGATGATATGTACCAATGTAGTTCATTGTTACTCAAACGTTTGCCTTCAAGGCTTCCTGAGTTCTAAATTTGGAATTATCGAAGGATTCAGAAAGCAGTTCCTAACGACACCCTTTAAATTCTTTTAGATTAGTGACAATGTACTACTAGTCTCCTGCCTGAAAATCACTTAATTACAGTGTTTCCTGCTGCCAGCAAGACCTTTTTGAGACTAGTAAAATGCAAGAACCCACACTGAAACCCCTCTTCTAAAACATGACGCTGAGGCAGTCAAACGTGCGCTTGGGAGGGGGCGTCACTGTGGGGGCTCCCCTTGCCCTGTGCCCCTAACTTCTCACAGGTTGAGGGGAAGCTGTCGGGGACCCGCTTTGTCTGCTGTGCAAACAGAGGGCACATGGGGAGGACGCCAGGTTCCCTTCTGGCTGGGTTTTGACATATTCTCCTCATGCTGACAGCGCGGAGTGAGTGGGCCCTACTGCGTCTGAGCTGGCATGCTGAGCGTCCGTGCAGGCGTACACTCAACTGAAAAAGCCCAGGTGTTTGTAAAGGGCTGAGCAGGGAGATGGGGCCCGCTCCTGCCGCCCGTCCGCCGTGCGGCCTGCACAGATCCCTCGCGTCTCACAGGAGCGAGCAGCTGTTGGGCCCGGTGAGGTTCAGCATTGGTCTTGGAAGCTCAAAGCCTCTGTCGTCAGTGCCCTGAGGCTTGCGCCCAGCCCTGGCCCCTGGCAGGTCCCCAGGGCAGGAGGGGACAGTGTCAGGTGACTTGGGAATTCCGGGACATTTCCAGCTGGACGTGGAGTTTACGGATCAAGGCAAGCCCTGGGTGCCCGGAATCACTCCCCGCGGTCTGTCCAGGGGGTGGTGTGCTGGGTCCTGTGCCCGCCCAGGGCATGTCGCTGTGCCTGACACTCTGTGTCATTGGACGACCAGAAGCCCGGCTGGGGGCCACTCCCGCACATGCGTGCGTCTGTGAACACGTAACGCTGGTTCACAGAAGCTGACCTGTCCTGGCGGGGCTGCCCCACATGGTCCCTGCTCTGTGGCCTGGTGACAGTGGCTGAGCTGCCACGATCACATCAAAGTCCTCGGAGCTCTGAGCGCCGTGACCACAGGTCAAAACCGAGAGCGACTGTAGCCGGTGTGGGTCTAGGGGCGCCTCCTGTTATAAGGATGGGTACGTGTGCTACGCGCCGTGTTAGAGACAGTCACCTATAGCACGTCGTTTCAGCCTCAAAACAGCCCCAAATGCAGGTTTCGCTGTGCCTTTTCATGTATTCGGAAGCTAAGGTTTAAAAATGTTAAATAATTTGCCCATGATCCACAGCTAATAAAGTCAGATCCAGGATTTCAGACTAAAGTGTTTCCAAGTCCACATACACGCCACTGACACTGCATCCCATCTTCTCACACCACTTGCACAAATAAGCTGGAAAGTGTGCGTGTGTAACAACACATCACTGCATGTGTGCATGTGTATCGGCCCCCCTACGCAGATGGGTGTACGCTGCATTCCTCGAGAGGGAAAGACGGGCCCAGGTTAACGAAGACTCCGCTTACCTTTAACGTGTCTCCTTCAAACAGCCGGAAGCTGCGTGCTCTGAGGCGGATGCCCTTGCCTGCTTCCGTTTCTATTTTATAGATACACTCGTGGTTATTATCGTAATTGGATGGGAAATTTGGCGACAGTAACGTTCCTTCACTTCCTGTGACACTTGCTCCACATTCAGCTAAAATAAACAGAACATTGAAAAGGAGAGAGGGTTCACAAGTGGAATTACTGATTTCAATAGACAAAATTTTTTTTTTGACAAAAATTTTAAAAGCATGACAGCCTCGCTTTTCTCAATGCATGTCTGCTGTTAATATACAACCAATATAGACTAGTGATTTTTTTTTTTTTGCTCGTGTACCAGCTGCACGGAAAGATACCCCCACGCACGCACTGTCGGGATTTTCTTATTTTGTTCAGTAGAGTGCCTCTTGCTCCCACAGAGAATTCCAGAACAAAATCGATGAGCCCCGAGCACCTGGAGGTGTCACTGGGCAGTCACAGCCCCTCTCCATGTCTCATTCCTGCATCCTGCAACGTCCCCACCAATCTAATATGCCAAACACTGTCACCTCGATGCCATTGTCCTGCACATGTAGTGTGTGGCGCCACCTGGATGCATTTAACGGGGATTCTAACCATAGACGGCTGCCCACTATTACGTCACAGCGCTGAGCTCGCCTGTTACAGACAGAGGGACACTCAATGGCATCAGGTCCCTCTCCCCTTCTCCAGGAGAGCGGAGACAGCGATTCACTTCCACAGCCAAATTTTCATAAAACCTTTAATAAAGGTAAAACATAAAAATAAACAGAGCTCCCCATGCTCAGTCAGCTCGGAGGTCACTTAGCCTCTCAGCCCCCCGTTTCCTCGCCTGCAGGAGTGAACAGGCCAACGGCTCCTTCAGCTCTAAAACCTGCGCCTGGGGCGATCATGGAATCATCAAGTCGCTGTATGTGTGAGTGTGAGTGCACGCGTGTGTGCATGTCTATGTGTGAGTGTGTGTGTATAAGTGTGTGTCTGTGTGTGCATGTGTGTATGTGTGCATATGTAAGTGTGTATGTGTGTGTATGTGTTTGTATGAGTGTGTGTGTGTGTGTGTGTGCATGCACACGTGCACATGTTGACAAGGGAGCTCCATGGGGTTTGCAGCAAATAATGTATTGACCCCACTATGGGCCAAACACAGAGATTTTTAAAAATTCGACACAATATGAGTGGGAAGAACTGATCAAGTCAGAAGCTGAAAATCCGTGAAACGCATGGGTAAGGGGAGTGAGAAAAGCTCCCAGCGTCTGCCTCAGAGGGGGTCGCGTAAGGCGCCATGCAGCTGTGACCGACACCTCGCCCGCCTGTCCCCATCATGCCGAGGCACTCGGACATCCCTCACTCCCTGACAATCCATGAAACCAGCTCCAACACCAGCCTGCTTGCTGGAAGGAAGCAGCTGGCGATTCATCTTCTCAGAATGGTTTGTGCACCTGGGTCTCAAAACGTCTTCACAGAGCAGGGTTGGGAGAGAATCAGGGAGGAAAACAGGTGAGGACTGGGCTCACCTGTCCCTTATGTGTCCTTAAGTAAGGACGAGAGGGCAGGCTTTGCCGGGAGCAGTGGAGACGGAGCTGAGAAAGAAGCACCGGAAATCGGTGACCCAACAAAATGGTGATGGGTTTTATAAAACACTTTTAGATCACAGCTATAGTTGCTAGTCTTATATTTGCATAATTATAATCACGCTTTTTAGAAAACATTTTACGGAGAGCCGGGCCAGTGTGCATCTCGACGCTGGGCGCCTGGGCACGCACGCGCAGACCCGGGCTCGGGGCTCTTAGAACCAAGTGGCATTTCTGTCACGTTGGCAGTTGGGCGATTCTCAGGCAGCCTAAGACTGAGGGAATGTGGCTTCACTGCTTAAGTGCAGCAACAGTTTAGGTTCGTGAGCTCCTTGGGAAATGGTAACAATTCATGGGCCTGGCTGAATATTCTTTTACACATTCTTTCCTGAAGAAACAGGGTGTTTTTAACATAGCAGCCAAAATAAATGAAATGGACATTAAAACCATGAAGCGGAGTGTCCCTCTCTGTCCGCTGTGTGGACGGAACGGTGGGGCTTCCCACGTGTCACAGACATCAGCCACAAAGAGAACAGGAGAGGAAGCTATGAGTTCTGACAGCCAGGATATGGAACCTAGTCACAAATATTAGGAATTTTTATTTAAAACTGAATTTGACAGCGATCACTAAAAGAAACCATTCAAAAATCAAATTTGAATTTCATTTTATTGGTTATTTTACTCATTACTTTATAAGTTTGAAAAAAAATCTTGAAATTAAAAATGTAAATAAGAGTGACATGGTGGCAAACAGATTAGTTTTAGTCTGAGGAGACCTTTCCAGGAATTGTTTACGGGACAGTAGCTACTTGTGTGTGTTTGGGTTTACAGTGTTTGTATTGTGTCCATCGTGCACTACGCACAGTCCACGTCCACCCTGACGGTCACACAGTGCTAGGTCCGCGCCTCCGCAGATGTGGGCGGGAGGTAAAGGGGGTAACGGGGGTCCTGGCCCTCCCTCTGGTCCCCATCTGGTCATCAGGACGTGGCTAAATGAGGTTGAGAGTGGAGGGAGGCTGAACACAGAAAGGGTAGTTAGCTGAACACGGTGGAGACCCCACGGTCCTGAGCCCGAGTGTAGGATGCGGGCTTTGCCATTCTGGGGTGACGATGGATGCCTCCGAGAGTCCCAGTGTCCTCAGGGCCATTCCACGAGGAAAGCAAAGACACAGAGAAGCACCGTGATCAGCTTCATCCGTGAGCCCCCGGGAGGACGAGCGTTCTCTCCCCTGCCCGTGAGCTGTGCCGTCTCCGTCGGCTTCTGCTCCAACCACCTTCTGTTCCCTTGCTCCAGCTGTGGTTGGATTCTTTTTTATTTTCTTTTATTTATTTTTATTTTATTTGGTCTTCACACCACTGTGTTCCTTATTCTTTTCTTCTTCACACACTCGCCACATCCACATTGAGCGTCTTCCAGCTGGTAGCAGTCTAACGCTTCCAAAGGGAGACAACGTATCATCACAAGGCTGACGCGGACACTGTGCCACACACTTCCCTAAGTTCTCCACACACATGGACTCATTCAATCCTCAGCCTCCTTATCTGATGTGTTAATAAACCTCACTTTACAGATGAGGAAGCTGAAACATCCAATAGTTTAAAAATCCAGTGCTTCCCCCCAAGGTCACACGACTAGTACAGATTGATTATTGATTTGCTATAAATTCCAAGTGCTTAGGAATGGAATTGCACCCTTTTTTAATGATGCTATTTAGTGTTGAATGCACTTTATAGTTAATGATTCACAATGTTATTTATAGTTAATAATGGAACTAGGATAATATGAGTTTATTGTAGCAGAGTGTGTGCTTCTAAGGACTTTTATTCGGAATTAGTCACCAGGTAACTGGAGACTATATTTGTTTTGTCGTTACCATTTAAGACAGTAACCATGTAATTATTTCTCACAATACCACAAAAAGGTGGGACTAGAGAGAGGGCTTCAGCATTTGGATACATGGGAAGGAAAAAACGAACCTACAGATGTCATTTCACCTATCTTTTATTTATTCGGATTTGGATTCTGGGATATATGTTAAGTGGCGCTAATTCAGGGCAAGTCTGCAGTAAAGAGAAGCACTAGGTGTGGGGCTGGTCACCAGCTGTCACCGACAGCCCTCTGCAGACAAGCACCTTGTTGCCGTCGCTTGGAGGAGACAGGAGGGGCCGCTGGCTTCTATGTCTCGCACTCGCCCCTTGGAAATACAACCTCCACTTGTGTCAAAGCAACGATTTCTCCAACTGGGGCACGGATAAAGTTTCTAAGTAAATGCTCCATATCAACTCGTCTACTCAGTGCATATCTATGACCAAGGCTCCGTGACCACGGCCAGTCACTTACATGAGGAAGGGCCACGTTTCACTGTCCCAGCGCCAGACGGAAGGCGCTTTGCGACAGCTCTGCCTGTAGCTGGCTCCAGGACTGTGAGATTGCTATGGAGAATACAGACTTGGTACATGAGTTAAAAATCTATTTTAGTACAGTGTCTTACTGTATGTATCCAAATAATAGGTATTATTGTATTTATATTTGTATTGCTTTCTAGTCCTCAAAGTCTTGCAGGATTATCATGTAATGAGATTTTTTTCTCTTAAAAATCATGACTTCACTCTTTCCTGGATTTTAAACAGTTGCTTGTGTCTGAGTTGACCCTTCCAGGGAGCACTTGCTTACTGTCCCCACTGCCTTCTGATGTGATGGCAACACCAACGTGGAAATGGGGTGTTTCAAGGCTGGATGTGACCAGCCATTTATCGCGACGGCCTCGATTCACTGCTGTCCTCGGTGGGGCAGTTGGGTCAGAACAGCAAAGGCACAACACAAAATGCAGGCGGGGGACACTGTGCTAGGACACAGGGACAAGTGTCAGAGGCGAGGCAGGTGGGGTGTCCGTGGGCTTCACGGAATAACTGAAGCAGGGGGCATCTGAGAGAGCTGCAGGGGTGTGGCCGCAAAGCGAGGGGCCAGACCCAGGGGGCGTGTGGCGTCACTGCACCAAGTGGGAAGTCCTGGAAGACTATGGAGCACAGAGTGTCCTGATGATGGGCTGTTTGGAAAAGAGAAAACGCCCAAACAGAAAAAAAAACAATCGTAAAGAACCTAAAGGGGGCAGGTGGTGTGGAGATGGAGTTGTAGAGAAAATTCCGTAATTCCTGGTCTGGAAGAGCCCTGAAGACCACAGTAAGTAACTGCAGGTCAAATAAATGGTCGCCCCACTATGCTCAACAGGGGCAGCACGTTATTCTTCTTTTGGTCTATATTAGTCACTTATATAGAACATAGCTTTATAAATACTAGTCGTTAAATAAATAAAACAATTCGACGTTACCCACTTTACAGATGAGGACAGTGAGGCCCAGTAAGGTTCATTAACTTGCTCAAGGTCACACAGGTGGACATGGCAGAGCTATGATGAGAACCCCAGGCCGTCTGGTGTCAGAGTGTGCAGTAACCACAGTGTGACTGGGTAATTGTGTTGATGGGTGGTAATAATCTCTGAGGAAACACACGGCTCCAAATGGCAGGAACCGGAAGCAGTTGTGGGAAACGCCCTTCTCAGTGTTAACTATTCCAGGGAGCATCCTGTGATGAAAAGTGAAGCCCTACACTGGCTCGCTTCTTCCGAGGTGTGTCTGATGGCTTCAATTCGGTTTGAATTCAGTCTACTGGTGTACGAAGGACACAACACTATTTTCAGATGAAAGAATTAAAATGCGTCAGAAACTGAGAGAGGAACACTAAACCCTGGGACTCGAACACACAGGCAGTAACTGAAGAAACTAAGATGCTAACAGTAAAAAGCAGGTGCTCAGAAAACTGCAAGATTTAAGTCATCAAAATTTACAAAATTCTGTGGACTTGATTTAAGACATCCAGGGTAAGTCTCCACTACCAGAGCGATAAAATGTATCAATGCTAAGTCCTTCCAATAATCCATTTAACATTACTTTAAGGTGAATGAATGTAACTTTTCTTAATATAAATCATTTGCTCTTTTTATAAAGAGCCTCCTGAAACTGTAATTAAAATTGAATTGCCTTTTAGATTTTTGTAATGGAACTAAACTAATTAAAATTAACATAATAGAAAAAAGCCAATTGATTTTTCAGTTAGTTCTCTGTACAAAAGCATCTATCTGCCTGTGAACTGTTGGTTAGGGCATCACAACAAAACACCCACATGAGGGTCTTAAACACAAATGTTGTTCGTCATAAAGCCAGAAGCCCAAGACCCACAGCACTGACCGCATGATCTGCAAGAATTAACAGATATTCAATACTAGTATTTTACTGAGGTAGTGCTTTTCATTTATTTGGTTCCAACACAGTGGGTGAAAGCGTGTACTCTCTCAAACCACTGAACACACAAAGCTGGATTCAAATTCTAGTGCTGAAGCAGCTTGTCCACCTACACGCCACTGAGACCTTACAACACCTCACCTGTCACAGGACATCAGTCACCATAATGGCTGCAGTCGCTGAAGCTCTGTGGAACTCATGGGGCGTCTGAGAACATTATGGGATTACAAAATCACTAATTTATATTAATTAACCACGCATATGCTTTGGGAGCATTATTAGAAAAGTAAAGACAGGAAACAGCTTGACTGTGAACTCAAGACAGAAAATATACATTCTACACTAAACCAAGTTTTTTGGGTTGCTAAAACAAATCAGATCTATCTATATATATCATATACACACATACACACACACATACACACATATATATATATATATATATATATATATATGGAGTCTATATTGTTTAAAATACATGATCCCATTTTTACCCATAAAAATATTTAAAAATTACATAAAATGTTCCTATTTTAATCCATTTATTACCCTGTAAGCATTTATTTCCTTACTTTAATCTTAAAGGGTTAACCTTTAAGGTTCAATAGAGATTTGTTTTAATTTTGTTTCAAAATTTTAAAGAAGAATAAAGAA
This sequence comes from Hipposideros armiger, assembly GCF_001890085.2. NCBI lineage: Eukaryota > Metazoa > Chordata > Mammalia > Chiroptera > Hipposideridae > Hipposideros > Hipposideros armiger. Next base: position 308,725 of record NW_017731535.1, read on the forward strand.
ATAAATGGAAACAATAGGCTGGTTGGTATGAAAAAATATTGTTTAAAGAAATAGATCAAAGTATTTAAAGCTAAATTTAGTTTATCAAAATGCAGGCAGAATATTTGGCTTTACTATTCCTTTCTGAAATAGTTGTAAGCCATTAACCGAGTCAGAACAAGAGTGTGGATTTTTTTTCTCATTTTATTCCATCCAAGGATATTATAATTTGTTCACTAAATAGAATTCAGCTATTCAACAGGAGGATAACTGATTTTCATTGATTTTTAAAAATATTCTCAGCAATATTATTTAGTAATTATTCTGATGTGGATAAATAGCTTTATACTACCCTGTCTGAAAAAAACATGTGTTCAAAATTGTGTGTTCACAGGTGCAACGTTAGATAATTCCAGTGGATGCTCACATCCACCGTATCTGCCTCTAATGCTGTCCCTGTTTTTTCCATCAAGGTACAACAAAATATCTCCAATATCACCGAAAATCACAAAATGTGTACTTTTCCTATCATTCAACAGCTGAGCAGACTGGCCCCAGAGGTTCCTGGGACAGTGATTGGTCAGGAACAGGCATGTGACTGTATTTGAGCCAATCGGAAGGGCCCCCGGCCGTGCCCAGAAGCCACGCTGGGAAGCGAGGTCCTGGCCGCGTGAGCAGGGATGACTGCTGCGCGAGCACACGAGAGCCTGGTCGGGGGCTGCCCCGTGGGGAGTGACAGCAGGGAGCTGCCGGGGCTTCACCACGGGCGTGTGGAGCCTGAGGGTCAAGCCAATACCCAGGCCGGCAAAACAGACAGGGGTGAGGCCTGAGGCCCTGGGTCACAAGGTCACCTTGATCAAACCTCTCCTGAAGCCGACATGGTGTATGGACTGCTCAGCCACATCAGCAGTAAACCTTCATTTTGACTGAAACCAGCTGTGGCACCTTTTTGTGTAACAATATACTGACTCAGACACATACAATGCAACACAAGGGAGAGCATTACGAACGGCTGCTCCTGGTTTTGCTGCTTCTATAACGAAGGCCTGACTATTCGGCTATCTGCAGTTCACTGAAGTACAAAAGAGACACTACCTTTTGAATCACACAGCATTGCTGAATGATGCTGGTCACTGAAGGGGTGCTGAGTCATGGAAACAGCCTGGCCGTTACTAAGCCAACAATCTGGTCATCCTGGGGATTAGGAGATTTCACTTCCACACCTGCCTGTAGCGTATCACTGGTTGGATTGGAGCCTGCTACGGATTTCCCATGAACTGAGAAGTCTCACAGTCAAGGCACGGCTCATCGCTAGACAAATGTCACCATGCCGTGACATTAAGAACAGATGGTGAAGCCCTGACACGCAGAGCGACACGGCCGAGCGGCAGGATCCAGACATTGTCTCTGCGCCGACGACCAGACCCCTGGATGTGCAGGGGTCAAAATGCGGAGTTTCCCTGAGCAGCCACGCGCCTCTGCAGAAACCCCTCATGGGAGCAGAGGCCTCAGGCTGATGGTCCCCTAACTCGCTGAGTCACACCCACGGCCCCTGGCACCTCCGAAAAGATCCCTGCTGTACTCGGGACCACGCTGGAAAAGCTAAGTCAGAATCCAGTGTTCAGGGGGCCCACTCTGAGGGAGCCTGCTACGTCATCCGATCAAAGAGTTCAAGTGAAAAGAAACGATGAAACAACCGCTATTTTAAATTGTCACCATCGCTGTACCAGGGGACGCTCACTGCTTTTAATCAACATGACTGCCAAAGGCTGTGTTAATACAGCGGCTCCAGCTTTATTTTTGCCTTTTCCCAGACGTATAGATATTTTCCCTTCATAACTATGATTGGCACAGGCCTGAGCACCCCTCTTCTCCAGCCTGGGACGCTGAGCGCGCAGAGGGGCTGACCTCGGAGACGACATGCTCCCGCCGGGTCTCCCAGCCCCGGGGTCCCGCCCTCCTCCCAGCCCCCGGGCCCCGTGTCCTGACCGCGCCACACCCTGTCCCCACTGGATGAATGAAATGAAAGCGTGTGACCACCTACCCACACACCTTGGCAGAGGTGCACTCCACACACGGCGGCCCCCACCCAGGCACGTAAGCTTGGTGGCACCTTCTAAGCGATACCCTGGGAAGCAGGAGAAGGTCAGCGAGTCCCCGACTCCGAAGTGGAAACCGATTCTGCGGCTGAAGGCAGGGACGCCGGGGTCATCGCAGGGCTCGAGGTCGTATTCTGAAACATGAGGAGAGAAAGCAGATGTGCGGGGATTGGGGTAAACACTCAAAACTTACTTAGCAAGACAAAAAAAATGCATTAAAAAAAAAAGCAATATGTGTATACACAGATATTCTTTCCCAAACTCTGCTTTAACTGTTACGTGGGTCGTTTTCCTTCGTACTGTGAGCTCTCCTACGACAAACGGCATGAATTTTAGTATTCTCTCCAATAGAAACACAATAAAATAAAATGACCCATTTCAAAACTGTCACTGTAACAGTGTGACATTATTTTACCATTTCTAATTTCTAAAATCCGTGACTGTCCTCCTCTCAAAGGTGCAATGAACAACCAAGAATGGAGGACACGATACGAGGGTGACATCAAGGTGTGTTGCGGGAAGCGTGCCGTGACCAAGCTCAGCTCTGCAACCCACCTCCGTCCGGAACACCCCAATCCTCCCTGCCTGCTTTCAATCTATAAGCCACGTTTCATCGAAAAGTAATGGAAAATATTCCACAAACTACTGGAAATTTGTGTAAACTACGGAGGAAGAAAGTCCTAAATGAAGTTTAAAAAAAGGGGGGTGATGCCTGACATATTTCTGCATTGGGGATTAAACATCCAAAACCTCAGTTGTTACGACCACATTTCGCATTTGCGTCACTCTTTCGAGTCTCCCGGTGTGGCAGATCTGCGCCCTGATAGTCCCGGATTTTGCCGGTGGGGAGTTAGAAGGGGTGGGCTGCCCTTGTTTAGTTTCCTCCCCCTTTCTGCCCCCTCGTTCTGTAACACCCAAGAGTGGAGTCACTGCAGTGCTGCTCAGCAGACCACGGGTCTAAGGACGCGCAGTTAGGGACTGCAGGGCAGCGAGGGCTGTAAAGAGGCCACGTGTCAATTAGAGGGTGGGCGTTACTTGTCTGAGGGGGAGACAAGAGACAGTTTTCAACGCCGTGGTAGGAAAAACTGTGCTAATATTTCTTTAAAAAAATTGACCCACTTTCGGATTTACAACTATCATCTCTCAAGTCCTTCTAACGCTCAATGCTGGATGCAGTGTTCTCAATGGACACGTGAAGTCTAACTCATCCTTTCCCCCCAATAGTTTTCAAGCCCGAACCTTCCTTTCTGCCTCCATCACCCTCAGTTTAGTCATGGGCGTCTCAACCCCACAGTAAGTGGGGCTCTGAGCCCCAACTTTTCCCTCACCTCACTTATCGGTCAACACCTAAGGTATATATGCCTTCTATATGGTTTTTGTCCCGCTTGTCATTTAGGAAAAAAATCTGCGGTTTCTACCATATTCAAACTAATCTGGCCACTCTGGAAATCTACTCATTAATTTTCCCTATTTTTAGCATGGCCCAGCAAGGAAAAAAAAAAAAAGACAGTATCATGAAATTCAACTCAACAAGCATTTACTGAAACATCACAACAGAACATCAAGGTAGAATCTCCAGGAAATACTAACATAAAGATGCCACAATCCCAGAAATGACCTCTCGTCTTGCAGGTGACATTCTCTTCCTAAGCACATGCCCTATACTCTCACTTCGAGTCACATCGTCTCACTTCTTTAAAAATAACTGAAAACCCTTGCCAAATAAGACAATAACTGCATATTACTTTATGCTAAACCCATGTATTCTATAGCAAAACACCAGGATCTTATGGCTCCTGGCTGTATTTTTTATGCCACAGCCTGAATGATGTCCTCCGAAGGATGTTGGTTGAAATAGGAAGCCTTTTCCAGCACGGTGACATTAGAAGGTGTGTGTTCACTTTATCCTCCTTTATCAGGTTACATAGGGCTCTCTTCTATTAATTATCACTTCCTCTGTGTTCATTTTCATTTATTCATTTCACAGAAATGTACTTATTGCCTTCAGGGTCCCATGTTCTCTCCAACTCTAGGATTCCAGTTTTAGAATTTACCCTTGTTATTTTTCTTCATTAATTCCATTTTAAGGATGACACACATCAAATCAAATCAACCAACCAGCCAAAACCTCAGTCCTGACCTCACAGCCACCCCAGCCACACACCCAACTGGTTACCTCCAGCCCCGGTGCTCGCAAAGCCGTGGGAACGCCCTCTCCTCCCCGACGCTCGTCCAGCCACCTGCCAGGTTTCCCGCCCCGGCCCTGGCCGAGCAGTTCTTACAGAACCGAGTTCACGTGAGCTCACGTGAACCCACTGACCAGTCCTCAGTCCCTGTTACTCAGCCTCGAAGTAGATTCTGACGCAGCCGACCACTGCTTCTTCCTCGGAAGGTTCTCCTTTCTCATCTATGGGGTCCCTCTCTCCTCCTCCCATTCCCTCCTCGGTCACCCTTTGGATTCTCCGCACCTTCATGCTCACAGCGCCGCCCCTGCAGCCTAACCTGGTCTCTATCGCCCCTCGCTCCATGGCTGACCTGGTCCCACGTCTTTGAATCCCGTCTATACTGATGGATTCAGTTTTATTTCTCTAATTTGATCCTCTTCCATGAGGATCCCCAAGACTCTTGACAACGACATTTGGGCTCCTGGATATACGTCTAAATTTCTGAAACTAAAAACATTTATTTTCCTCCTGACCTGCGTGACGGGCAGCGTCTGCCATGTAAGACATGACGCGTGTGTTCACGGGGCAGGAAGGCTTGCCGCTCCACGTCACCCGACACTTCTATTCCCAACCCATGTTGTCCCCTACTCCAGCACCGTCACCCGCCCAGACCCTGGTCGTGTCCCCCTGGGGTTCTCGGGTAACAGCATCCAGCCTACGCTCATTTCAAGTCCGTATGTTGCTGAGAACGGCTTTGGAAAAGGCCAGGGCCAGCCCCCGCTGTGCACGCCTTTGCAGTGTCTTCGCATAGCACAGAACTAACATCTGAAGTCCTTCCCTGCCCTTCTCAGCGACAGGGCTCTGACCTCCCCCCCCCCACCCTCCCAGGAGACCTGGCTGCACGCTCCCACTGCCCCTCCACCTAATTCTTGGAGCCCCCACACCACCACCCCCACCCTGCACAGCTCCTGCCTTGCTCCCTAACTTGTTTGCCATCAAGTGTCAGCTTATCGGAGACCTGCCCTGGCAGCACTCTGAGTGCCAGCGTCTCCTCTCTGGAGCCCTCGGCTGCTGGGCGCTTACTGGCAGTGTTACCATCGCCCCCACCAGAATACAGGCTCCGTGAAAGCAGCCCTTTTATTTTATTCACCGCTGTGTCTCCGGGGCCTAGAATAAAGCCCCTCATCTTATAGGGACTCAGCAAACACTCCCTGAATGGAGAAAAAAAAAGAAAGAAAACTCTAAAAGGATGAGGAGGCGATAGTGTTTTGTGGGCACTGATGCTTCAGCGATGGGGGCAGACACATGGAAGAATCGTGGTGGGACCGTGAAGCAGCAAGTGACAGAAAGATACACTGGAAATGCGGACTTTGGGTGCATAACTAGTGTTACAGGAGCGTGGGCGGGACGAACCCCACCCAGGGGAGGGGAAGGTTCTGTGCGGCAGACAGTGTCCGACCCCAAGGAAGGGGCTTTGCCTGGTCCAGCACAAAGAAAATCCTGAGTGAAGAGAAAAGCACGTGTGTAAAGGTGCTAAAGTGTCCACACTCTCGTCTCTGGGAGAACCGTGAAATTATGTGAATTCATTGAAGAAGCAGCATCACGCGAAAGCGGGGAAGGTAAGGGGAGGACCCCGTGTGCAGTCAGCTCGGCAGCCGACGGGCGGGCCATGGGGCAGTGCGGGGCTCCGGCTAAACGCTTCCGAGCATGGAGACCCCTCTCTCTGCCTCCCATTCGTCTCTGCAGCAGGGCTGACCAGGAGACATCACTGGGAGGCGCTGCTTTAATAAAACCTTCTAAAAAAGAGACAGACACAAACTGGACTAATAGGGAAAAAACAGACATGTGAGAACTGTAATTTTATACAAGCATCAGAAACGTCCCCAGAAGGGTAAATGTCTCATTTGCATAATGAAGTTGCTACTTATTTGAACGCTTGACAAACACATTTCACTGTATTAGTATCCCTGGCAGTGGTCCGCAGCCTGGTCCCAAGGCAGGTCCCCCAGCAGGAACCCCTCCGTTAGCCATCTAAGGACATGCCTACGGACCCTGGCTCTGCTGAGGTTTGAGGGGGCCGTTTGAGCTCGGGTGGGATGTGGTCTAGGTGAACGTGGATCCTTGTGCAAGCTTCAGGGGCCATTTTCTATAGCTTGTGTGCAAAGGAATTGTGCCACACACTCAAAAACTGTCACCATGTTAGTTTTAACATGTAGCACTCTTTCCAAGCTGCCCCCGAAGCTCCAAAGCCCAGAGAAGAGGGGAAGGCGTGTTTCGCCCCCGCCCTTGCTTGTGAGGGGGCCCGGGAAGCAGGGCGCTGGATTTGCCCTCTGAGCCGAGAACAAGAAGGCTTGTCGTGGGCTCCGTGCTGGGAGAAGCCGGAAATGGGGGACACACGTGGGCACAGGTTCACAGGCCAGGGGGCCGGTGCACGCAAGAGATGGCAGGCTTGTACCCCTGCCACTGTCCCTCCGTGGAGTGTGGCACTGACAGTCACCGTGGGGCGCGGGGAAGCTAAGGACAGAGGCCAGCACCGTCCCCACAGCGGTGCTGACTGAGATGGGCCGGAGCACACGAGGGAAGGAGCTTGGGTACGAGTGTCGGGAGACATACGGCTTCACTACATGAAGTGGCCAATTTCATGATTATCACTGATTACAGCAAATTTCCAAGAAATCAAGTAGTCTGAGCCCGTCCTAAAAGCTCAGTAACGCAGAGAGATACCAGAAAAAAACCAGCAAAGTCAGATTAAAATAGACGGCAATCGGTCTATAATTACCGGGAGGACAACCTAGTTCAGAGACCTTAAAATCTCCAAGAAACCTTTTTCTTTAAGGTAGTATTTCAACGTGTCAATTCCAACTCAATAAAGCTCAAAACAGACAGTTTTCCTTTTAGCAGACGCTAATGATCATGCAATATTTAGTAAGTAATGATCAGCGCCTTAATTAATGCCTACTATGTGTAAGGGCCAGGAACAGAGCTGCCGGGAACGGAATGGCAGAGCACGTAGAAAACCTGTCACCAAGAGCTTTCATTTTTGAAAGGAGGCACGATAAACACGCACATAAGGTAACAATCTGCTCAGTGCATCAGTCATACGGGAATTTACGGGAGCTGGAGCATAGGAACAGGGAACCCGGTGTGAAAACGGCATTAGATCTGGGCTACGCAGAACGAAGCAGAGAAACACTTTCTTTTTCAAAGCATCATAGACACAAGTGCGAATTAATCCAATGGCTCTCTGGTCGGTCAGCTAGAGCATGTTTCTGTTGGCTGGGGGTGTGTAGGCGGTTGTGGGGGGGGCGTGCTCAGCAGCATTTGCTCGCTGAACACTGCTGGTACCAGGGCATCTATCTGTGCACGTTAGACCAGTTAAGTGCCTGCAGTTCTTCTCATTTGTAAAAATATGTTAATACCACTCATAGAACCACTCAAATTAAACAATTTAACCCATAAGGCTAATGCCCGAAGCAAAATACGCCCTTCACAAACACTGTCTATGTATAATTAAAATGAAAACGTTAATCTTGAAATACCGTTTTGGTGCTGTGTGCTTGCATTAAAGTAACTGAAAAGCTCATCCTCCCGTGTGTGTCCCCACACTGCTTTTCACCCTAACGCTTGTTCACAATGCGAGTATGACCTCCACTGGAGGGTGGGCAGCAAAATAACCAGAGGACAGCCACCCTCAGCGTGTCTCCCGATAAGGACCGTGTCCCAGGGATCCTGATGAAGTTGATGACAAGAAGTGAGAGAGCGGGCGTTTCAGGAGAAGGCAGTGGTAGTAACAACATTCCACGGAGAATGTGCAAGGTGGCACTTTGTGGGCGTCAGGCCAGAGCTGTTATTTTTGCTTCAAGGAGGTTCAGCCTCCTCCCCTGACCAGCAAGCTTATCATGATGGATTGGCCACTTATCTGTAATCGCGCGT